>NC_092204.1:93754505-93823473 GCF_043381705.1 Parasteatoda tepidariorum | reverse complement strand
TCTGTAAGGTTAGACTGGGCTCTCTAAGTAATCGCTCTTGCAGTCCAGTGTCTTTCACTCCAAGTACTATTCTATCTCGAATCAAGCTGGTTTCCTGGTCTCCAAAATTACACGAAGCAGCTAGAGTTTTTAGTTCTGTCACATAGTTGTCAATGCTTTGACCATCCTTTTTAGAGCAGGAGAAAAATTTAAACCGTTCAAAAACTTCGTTACTTTGTGGAAAACAATAATCATCAAATTTTTTAATAATACTATTAAATGTCTTTTCATTATCTTCTAACTTAAAGGTGTTATAGATATTCTCACCTTCATCACCGATTAGATTCAACAAGATCGCTATTTTAACTGCATCTGGTTTTTCATCTTTCTCCGAGGCTACAAGGAAATTATCAAGTTTCTGCTTCCATTTTGTCCAATTTTCTTTCAAATTGCCACTAAATGACATGGCTCCAGGTGGTTTGAAGGTTTCCATTTCAATTATTACTTATAAGCACAGGTGAACACAAAAAGTTCCATCCACTACTAACTTATTTACCAACTTCAACTGTACTTGCTAGATTGATGTATACAAGATGTAACAACGTGCTTCATGTTTCATGCTAATAATAAATACTAATCCTAAATAATGTTGACTTTGTTTATCATTTAACTAAAAGGTTATTAAATAGCTACAAAGACACAACAGTAAAGATATATTTAATAATCACCCTGTTTCTGTCTGTTATGATAATGATAAGGAATGTTCTGAAAAGGAATGGCCATTTGCAGCATTTATTTTATTTTTAGCACCAGTTCTCTTTTATGCTCATCGAGTACTCATTGGTTAAATTTATAAACTGAATGCATTTTTCTATTGTACAAAGAGGCTCCAATCTTCAATTGTTTATCTCTCATCATTGTTTTTCTTTTCCCTTAAAAGTCGATAAAAAAAAATCATTTTGTTTATAAACTATCTAATTATTATAATTCTTTGAAATACAGTTTGTTGACAAGTTAATTACAGCGAAATGAATAGATACCTAGATTTAAAAATTGATCAACTGTACTTGAAAAAAAATTTATACTTTACGAATACAGAATGCCTGGCACTATAAGAAGTAATAATTAAGAAGTTATTTTACTTGCTAAAAATATATAACATGTGTACACAGTATGTAACGATTACTTTAAATTATATAACAATTCAAATAGGTGATATATATATATATAGAGAGAGAGAGAGAAACGTTTGTATCAGTATACAGAACTTTGAACAGGGCTGCAAGACAGAAATTTAGCTCTCAAGCCTATTTCTTTCAATGTATTTGTTTATTCATGAATTTTTCTCATTGATTTAGGATTATGCATTGTTACTGTATATAGTGCAAATGATTTTTAACTTCCAAAAAAGTATTTTTTAAAAATATTATGAATTAAAGTCACCAACAAGGGCAAACAATTAAAGAATAAAGCCATTGTTTTTTTTTGTCATGCTTTTTTCTATTTCTTGCTCAATTTGTTCAGTGCATCATGTTGGGTCTTTAAACCTCACATTCAATCAATTTAAACTTTCAGCATGATTGTGTAGTATTAATTCCAGTCTATTTCTTGATCATTTCCAAATATCTTTTTACGAAAAGATGGTATTCAGTTTGTCTCAAGGAAAAAGAGAAGAAAAAGAGGGCTCCAAAACATATTAATTAATGTACCAAGACAATTGGCAAAACAAGTCATTTTCCCATATTTTAACTTAAAAAGATATATCACGTGAGATTGTTTACTTTAGGAATGTAATAACATAATTAATATAATAGTTTTCAAATTTTTGATTTCGTTTCAATACACAATTGCAACTGCATAAAAATAAGAAAAGGGTTGCCCAAATAAAACTTTAACAAGTGTTCAGAAGGGAATATTGCATTGCGTTGTCTTCTTCTGAACACTTCCTTTTTAGTACGGGTTTACAGTAGCCTTAAACTTTATTACGATAATTTTGTTTAAACGGTTTCTCTTTTTGTCTTTTGTTACAACCTAGAAAAAAGGTGCTGCTATCATTGCTATATTCTTCAAGTGTGATTACGTCAAGAATATAACAAAGATAGCAACTCTATTTTTCAGGGTTGTAAGATAAGGCTAAAGAGGGAATTCTCGTTATAACGCTTAAAGTAAATGTAAACTAAAATATAAGCAATCAGAAGAAGACAACGCAGTGCAATATGTCTTTCACTGGCTGAAGGTTATTGCATAATTATTTTACTTGTGTTAGACAAAGTGCTACACAGATTTCTAGATTCATAACTCTTTGATTACTTATTATCATTTCATAAACAACAGTAACGGATTTATAGGAAATTATGCCGTTTGTTTGCCTTGACAATTGGAAAATCCTCTATGGATGGACGTTTCACCCATAAAAAATTTTCAGCATTTGTTCAAAGCCGTTTGCCTTGGAAAATGTTGGCCAAAGACAGCAAATATTCAACTATAAATGCTTGCATTATGCTCATCTATTGCCACCGAAATTCGTTCTATTGCGCGTTGATCAATTCTGGTCGGATCCATGTTACACAACCTTACATTCACTTTAAATGCTCTCATGAAAAAGCTAGTTTATCAGTTGTTTCAAATCTGTGATATTCTTCATTTATATTTACTTATAACCCTAAAGGTGATTTTGCTATGACTACTTAATTGTTTTTGCTATTATACGTGTCTGAATTTTATTTGAGCATCGCTTACAATGATAATAAATAAAAACAAATATTATTAATTAATTTCGAAATTTTTTAAACTATTTTTAACAGAATTCAATAGAAATTCTCCTACTAAAGTTATAAATGAAAAAATGTACCCAGCAGTTAATAGTAATAGAACACCATATATGTCTTGAACACTTATCGCAATACTTTTTGAAGTAAAACTTCTACGGGTGCTTCCAGTCATTAACACGGTTTGAAACTCGTCAGATTTAATCTTTTCATACAACCCTGCGTTTTTTATTCGGGATATCATAATATTCAATTTTTCTCCACAGCAAAAGCCTTTTCTCAATGCAATACCTACATGCGTAGTTACAAGAGAATCTTCGGAAAACACAATGTTTTTCCTCCCTTTGAAGAGTGATTGTAACGTCAAAAATGACGAAACAATAGCAGTCCCATCATCAACGGATTTATTCTGATAATTCTTAACTTGGAAACTCCACGCGTTTTTTTGAACTACCTCACCTACACTTCTCAATTGTTCGTCCGTAGAATGCAAAAGAAATGGTAAAATAAAGGATCCTAAAGTCACCTGGCATTTCAAATGACCTCTCAGAACTGCTTTGGAAAGGTCATTGAATGTCCGCAATTTAGGCTCATAAAGGGGCACACTTAAAAAGGACAAAAGAACAGCGCAGTAGCTAAAAGAAATAACGATGGAAAAAATCAAACACAGCAAAATGCAAAATTTATGCATGGATTTGTTTTGAGTGCACAGTGGCTGCTTTAGCAAGCTACCAAATACTTTTAGCAATGCTGCACCGTACGTTTGACGCTCAGGAAGGAACAGTACATGCATAAATGGCATTAAAAGTAATACACTTATACACGACAACCATACGGACGTGTCGAATGGATACAGGTACACAAAAAGGGAAGATATTCTTCTTGGAGCAGGTGTCAGAAATTTAATTGGCTCGTCTGTATAAGGAATTGAAAATGTTACTGCTTGTGACCTTTCTGCAGTTATGGATAGTTGACTGATTGCCAAGTCAGCTTCTCCTCTATGTACCATACCAACTAATCCAGTCCAGCTGCCATTGTCCATTTTCCTTCCCCATTCTCCATCTGGTGGTATCTTAATTTCGAATGGAATTTTCATCGCATTCATCAGTAAGTGAATGAATTTGCCTTCTACTCCTGATAGCTCTAACTCTCCCTGAATATTTCTCGTCACATTTAAGACTTTTGTTACTAAAACACCAATTTTAAATATTCTATGCGGTTTCATTTCAGTTCTGTATTGCCACTGCAACTGACGTAATCGACTACTTTTTCTATTATAATTTTGAGGTACACTTCCTTAAGTTGACTCTTTGTTATCGGCTATCCCATTTTTTGCTTCCTTCAGCTTTTAATACATTTTGAGTGTATGTACTGTTCACCAATGTTCATAACTGAATATGTTGAAAATTTAAAAAAATAAATAAACCGCAACTCGTTTGGGAGTGGTTTGAAAATAATACTGAAACAAAAACATGATGGTTATTACCAGCCTAGATTTCTTTTATCATAATGTCCTTGAAATTTCTCTCTGAAAGACATTTCAATTGTAATATTTTGGCTATTTCATCAACAAAGTTTTTTCTTCACATTTTGTTTCAGAAACTAGACTTATTACACTAATTTCTAGTTTTAAGTCACTTTTTTACTTGTTTTAGTAATATTGATGTTATTAAGTATTATTATGAGGTTGACGAACTTTTTTCATCACGATTACGTGCTAAAAAACCGTGAGGTTTGGTTGCTTATCGCTCAGATATAAAGATAATTAAAAGGGATCGTTAGTTTTGACATGTGTGAAATACGGGAACTGAATTGATTTTGGTGTTGTATTCAAGAAATTAAGGATACTGGTAAACAAATTAAACTCTTTCATCACACTTTCCATGGATCATTTGCAGAAAACTGTTTGTTAGGAAATAAACTAACCGTTACTATAGAAAAGTCAATTCTTATCATTTTTTTAAATAGAAAAAATGTTTAGAAGAAAACAAATTTCACATAACATAAGAAATTACAGAAATATTTTTGAATACCTTTTAGATAATAATAAATTTTTTTAAAGAAAAATATTTTATGACAATGCCAATATCGGTAAAAATACATGAATATTTTATTGAATTTAGCTTATAAAAATATTGTAAAAATTTCTTTTATCCTGTTGTGTTTTATACATGTATGTATTTAATTTGCACGAGCACATCATTTTTTCTTCTTTTAATTTCAACAATATGCTGACACGTTGCCGTCAAAATAAAACAAAAATAAAATATCTTTGTATGGCAAGGCTTTTAGATTTTAAAGAATTGATCATCTAATGTAAAGAACAAATAACTGTTTTGTTAGTTGGTGAATGTTAGCAACACTAAAGCCTTAAAGCTGTAATATTCAGTGTTTCATTCATTCTTTATTATTACTACTGTAGTTTAGTTTAAACAACTTGGATTTTACTTGGTTTTGAAGAAATCGTGTGATGCTATCTGTGAAAGAAAAATATTTGAAACCGTGATACAAATAAAATGGGGAAAAATCTTGGAAAGGAATGTAAATCAATAAAATCAGCTATTGAATCAGAATTAAATGTAATAAATGAATACAAGCATATGCGGCAATAGTACGAAATATTTCAAAATAAAATATGTGAAAAAAGAAATAAATCTTGTTAAAAGTCATGTTTTAAGTCGTCTATTTGCGTTGATTTTAATTACTATTTTATCCGAATATTTTCTCCGAAAATTAAAAGCTGTTATTAATTCAAAGTGGTTTTGTTGTTGATTACGCATATGCTGTTACGTTAAGTTAAATGTTGAGTTCTAAATGTATGAGGAATACAAATTTAACTTATTATTTAATTTTTTCTAGAATGTTAAGGAACCAACTGAACATAGTACACTTTTTCACATTCATCATATTTAATTTGCATGAAACAATTTATTTGAAAATCAAATAAGGGTTACAATAAAATAAAAGTCAATTTTTAACTTTTTTTCTTTAATAAAAAAATTTATTGAAAAAATGTATTGGAGAATTGTATTGAAAAATTTAGATAAGTTTAAAATTTACAAAATATGCAATTATTTTAATTACCTTTTAGGTATTAATTATCTTTACTTAAAAAAAGGTATTGTTAGACCATGACGATAACAATATCGTTGAATTTGGAGAAATAATTACAGGCTACAGCCCAAGAATATTTTATACTGCTATGTATTTCCTTAAATTGTAAGTTAGTACAGGAATAATAAATGCAACGATTTCTTTAATAATAACGTATACAACTTTAAATTATTTTGAGTGACGTTAAATTTTTGAGTGAACGAAAATTAAAGTAATCTGTGTTCATAGCGAATACGAGAAAAAGTTCTTTTTATTTAACATCTCCTCTGCTTTCTTTTAAAAATTTTATAAGAAACACATTTACACTTACAACACATTTTAAGATAAAGTGCGCAGAAAACGCGAAAAGAAAAATTGACCAACCTGAATAACTTTTTATCTAATGATTGGATCTTCACGTCCATTCTTAATGGTTTGACGAGGTTATCTCAAATATGTTAATTAGTAAGTATAGGCGATATTTATTTAAGTTATGAAATCCGGTTCAAAAACGTACTTTATCTTCATCAACATAGCATTTTTCGTAAGATTCGGACTTACAGAAAATAGGGGGTAGCCACAATTTTTGAAATATGGCCCCAATAGTTGGGTCAGGAGAGCTATCCATAGTTATTATCCTTTATGTTATTTTACTTTTTGTGTATTTTGCCATATTTCGAGAAATTTTTCAGAGAAATGAATTCAGAGAAAGTAGATATAAAATTAGTTTATTCAAAGCTAAATACCATGCAAAAATATAACTTTTCGGCAAATATTTTTGATATTTTATCATTTTATTTAATTATTGCAGATAAATTTGATCTGCAGGATAAAAAATTTGAAATCCTTTTAAAAATTGTAATTTTACACAGCAAAATACTAAATTTGAGCGAAATCGATTGATTTGTTCCTGACAAATTGAATTTTAAAAGAAACCGTATATTATTTACTATTTGTACTACTATACTATTTTATGATATTAATTATAACCCGATTAGATCGTATTTGAAACTAGAAGATTCCCGCTTCCATTGTTCAGAAATTTTACCAGCATTTAAAAAAAAGTTATTTCGTTTGAGTAGAGAAGAGAAGCATCAGCAATTTCTGATGATGAGGAGGAAAATGAAGATTTGATAAGTTAGGATAAAAGTTGGGACAAAATACTTAAAACGTCACGTTCATGTTTATGCATCAGATCATAAAAAATGGGCGAAACTTGGCATGTTTATTGCAAGAAATGGTTGCAGAAGCAGAGGTGAGGCGTACGAAAACAAATGACGTATTAGCTTTATCATTTAGTCACATTTTCCTCCATTTTATATTATATTTTATATTATTTTGTGGATGATATACCAACTGAAATCTTCAATTTTTTTCTCCAAATTTTGATGGACTTAAAATATAGAATAGCAAAGCTGGTTCATAAATGGGGGCAGTTTTTCAAGCTCTGAAAAAACACCTCACAGAAGGGAGAAAACCTTCACATGGGTTACCAGAAGCGAGTTATCCGATCTTTTAGTCATCCAAACGTTATAGCATCTTTCCAATTTATCACTCACTTCACAGTTTAGTAGTCTGGACGATACGACATATTTCTTATTTTTACCCCACTATACACATTATCTTATAGTTACGACCTACTACTAAATTAATCCGCTCGGAGGCCTTCTCTCTTCTGGGAGATGTAGTTTTGTTTAAAAATTATAAAACTTATTTTGTCTATTTTAAAGTAATTGATTAGTTCTATAAATTAGAAAAGGAAGCGAATATTTTTGCCTTGAAAACATAGCCAAGTGAAATCCATTTGACAAAGGAAGAACATTGCTCGTTATAAAAAGTTACTTGAATTTAAGGCTTTTTTTCACTTAATCGGAAACTTTAATACTTGTGTTCTAAAAGATTTACATAAAACATTAAAATATGATAGTTAAATTGGAAGTCTAACGAGAAATGATTTGAAATTAGTTTTTAATGAGTATCTTCAATGTAATTTTTTTTTTAATTTGTATAACTTTTCGCGTATTTCGTGAATCTTCTGCGCTTACCTAAACTTTTGTTCTTGCTAACTTTACTACAACCTGTGTAAAATAAACAAAGTATTTTGCATAGATTTTGCAATAAAAAAAACAATATAATAAAACTAAACTTTATTTACGAGAGACACTTCGAATACCTTCTTGTTAGAGGATAGTTTCTCATTAAAGCCATGGATTCAATTTCAATACATCGGATCAAAGTAGTATCAAATTAAAACTATGCGTATTTTCGCCTAAAATATTTTGGATCCTTATTTAGTAATGAGCAGAATTAAAACAAAGGAAACTTTTTTCTTCTTCTATTTTTGCATGGAACATTAAAAAAAGAGAATGCGACTTACCAGTGTCTCATGGTAATTTCTTCGATGATAACCTGCGTCATAATTTTTTTCGGGTTGTTTAAGACGATGAAAACATTTTATTGTAATAAACAAAAAGAAGAAAATGTATTTCAATAATATTATCGAAAATAGTCAGTAAGAAGGAAATGGATTGAATTCAATACATTAAATAAGAGTTAAGTACTGAATGTAAGTTTAAGTTAAAATGAAAGAAAAAAAATATTGAGTCGTGAAAATTTTATCTTATGGCATAATTTTCATTCAATTTATAGAATTTTTTAAAAACAATGAAAAAATAAGGAAACATATATTTTTATATGAACTTATATGAAACTAAACAATTAATCACGAAACTAAAATAATTAACTTGAAGAAATTTTATGGAGAAGTAAATCACAATTGCAACTATAAAATAATAATAATAATAATAATAGTTATAAGAATTATAATATATAGTGCTGAATAGAATTTTAATAATAAAATCTGAGCTATTTGAATTGTTTTCAAAATCAGTTAATAACATTTCTTCAATGAAAGCTATACAAGACAAAATATATCCAGTAGTTAGTAGTAACAGAAGCTCACATATTTTTTGAAAACATATTATAATAATATCTCCAGTTAACGTTTTATGAATACTTCCAGTCAAGAGCCTAGTTTGGTACTTGTCTCATTTACTTTTCTGATTTTCTTGAATAGAATATCCTTAAT
This sequence comes from Parasteatoda tepidariorum, assembly GCF_043381705.1. Taxonomy (NCBI): domain Eukaryota; kingdom Metazoa; phylum Arthropoda; class Arachnida; order Araneae; family Theridiidae; genus Parasteatoda; species Parasteatoda tepidariorum. Next base: position 93,814,545 of record NC_092204.1, on the reverse strand, counting down.
TTCGAATCATATTTTGATTCAATATTTAATTCATACTTTGATGATTTTGAGAAAATATTTCCCAAACTAATGCTGCAAACGATAGAACATATCCCGCGATTAAAAGAAATAGAACACCGTACATATTTTCAACACTTATTGCAACGATTTCTCTGGTTAACTTATAAGGAACACTTGCTGTTGATGACGTAGGTAACAGTTCGTCAGATTCAATCTTCTCATACAATCCCATGTTTTTAATTCTGGATATCATATCGTTCAATTTTTCTTCACAGCAAAACCCTTTCTTCATTGCAATACCTATAGGTGTAGTTACAAGAGAATCTTCAGAAAACACAACGTTCTTATACCCTTTGTAGAATGATTGCAACGTCAGAAATGACGAAACAGCAGCAGATCCATAATCAACGGATTTATTCTGGTAATGCTTAACTTGGAAACTCCACGAGTTCTTTTGAATTAACTCACCTACATTTCTCAATTGTTCGTCGGTAGAATGCAAAAGAAATGGTAAAATAAACGATCCTAAAGTCACCTGGCATTTCAAATGACCTCTCAGAACTGCTTTGGAAAGGTCATTGAATGTCCGCAATTTAGGCTCATAAAGGGGCACACTTAAAAAAGACAAAAGAACAGAGCAGTAGCTAAAAGAAATAACCATGGAAAAAATTAAACACAACAAAATGCAAAATTTATGCATGGATTTGCTTTGAGTGCACAGTGGCTGCTTTAGCAAGCTGCCAAATACTTTTAGCAATGCTGAACCGTACGTTTGACGCTCAGGAAGGAACAGTACATGCATAAATGGCATTAAAAGTAATACACTTATACACGACAACCATACGGACGTGTCGAATGGATATAGGTATACAAAAGGGGAAGATATTTTTCTTGGGGCAGGTGTCAGAAATTTAATTGGCTCGTCTGTATAAGGAATTGAAAATTTTACTGCTTGGGACCTTTCTGCAGTTATGGATAGTTGACTGATTGCCAAGTCAGCTTCTCCTCTATGTACCATACCAACTAATCCAGTCCAGCTGCCATTGTCCATTTTCCTTCCCCATTCTCCATCTGGTGGTATCTTAATTTCGAATGGAAGTTTCATCGCATTCATCAGTAAGTGAATGAATTTGCCTTCGATTCCTGATAGTTCTAACTCTCCCTGAATGTTTCTTGTCACATTTAAGATTTGTGTTACTAAAATAGAAATTTTTAACGGCTGGCCTAAGTTCATTTCCGTTCTGTTTGACGGTAGCAATCGATGCAAATGATTATTTTTTTCAGCTGTACTATTGAGGCTTGTTCAATTATGTTTGTTTTACATAATGATAGTTTTTATTTAGTATTTCCGTTTCTTCTTATATATTTTTCGTTTCGAAGCATTGTGTATTGTATGTAATTTGGCTTCTCACCATTGATGTTTAATCACAAAAAAATTTTTTTTAACAGTATTTTAACAAAAAGGTTTTTTTTCCTTTTTATGAACTAGTATAAATGTATGTCTGAAAAAAAATTTAAATTTTGGTACAAGGTATTTATTCTTTTATGCAAATTTATTTGAAATTTCTTTCGGAAAAATATTTTGCAGTTCCATAAACAACATTTTCCATTATATTCCGATTGGAAAATGTACTTAATATCCTAATAAAAATCTGCATTATCGATAATATTTAAACTTTTTGCCGAACTCTTTCCATACAAAACTATAAACACGAATGCATGCAATATAATCTAGAAGTTTAATTGTTGATCACTCAGATAAAATCATAAATATAAAAAATAATTTGTTTTTCTATGTTTGTAGAATACGAATTTGATTCTACAATTGTTTTCACAGAATTAAGGATCCCGCTTTACAGAGTACAATTTTTTACATTCTTCATAAATAATTTGCGTAAAACCATTTATTAGAAAATAAACTAATGGTTCGAGAAAAAAGTTCATTCTTAACTCCTATCTTGAATAAAAAATAATGTATAAATAATGTATTTGTAATGTATAAATAACGTATTTAAGAAAACACATTTGAATAAAACTGAAATCTATGAAATACCCCTTTTAGGTAATCATAAATTTTATTCAGAATAAAATATTGTAATTCCATGGCAACAAGTACATAGTTGAAATACTTCATGAGTTGTAACTTATAAAAAACATTACATACACTTTTTTGATTTGATATATTGGGAGTTAACAATAACGCGTGCGATTATTTATTTCCAATATTAACGAACGCAATTTTGATCACACGTGAATTTTGAAACAACAGATTTTTTAAGCATAATTTGCTGCGTTAATAGCATTGGAAGTTCGAGAAAAAGTACGTTTTTTAAAGACTTTATTTTAATATCAATGATCAGAAAAAAAGGTTAGATTAAAAATCTATATTACATTCTCTCCTATTCTTTACCAAATTAATTAGAAAATGTATCTCTTCATGGGGGGGAGGGTGCTTTGATCACCTTTATCTATTGATTTTGCCATTTTTTAACGTAAGTGGAATAATTTTTAACTTAATTAAAAAAGTTTACTTTAAGAGCGATTTTTGTTTTATACTTGAGTTTGTGCATTTCATTGTTCTTTTTTCTTTTTTTTAATAAAAAAATATGTAAATAAAAGAAGATAGGAAGAAGTAACTTTTTAGCTATAGGTAACGGTGTCTTTATTATAAAGAGTTAAAAAAATAATGCAGGATATGTCCTAAAAGTAATATACAGTCAGTAAAATAAAAAAAACTCCCCTCAACAACTTTTGATCTAGCAATCGGATTTTTTTTTTCATTTAAAGATTCAATATTAATGGTTGGGGGTCTATCCTAAAATATGCTAATTAGTTACAACTGGTGATATTTTAAGTTTCAAAATAAGCCATAAACACGTTATTTTTTGTGAATAAGCATACCTTTCATCCGACAAATTTGGATTCTTGACCCTCAAAAGATGGAGGATAGCCGCAATTTACAAATAGGGTATCTATAATCTGTTACAAGTTAAGAAAAAACCATTATCCCTATGAAGAGAGCCTGTTAGCATCTAAGTACTGTAGAAACTATTAAATTATGCAAGTATTAACCGAATCTAACATCTTAAAGTTAAACTGTTTATTCAGCATAGTATGAAAGAAACAAAATCAAACGATGATCGTATTAAATAACCAGGGAACGGGTTTCATATTTAGAAGTTGAAGTAGTTGTACTGATCTGTTGTCAGATTACATAAATATATAAATGCAATTTTCTTAAATTAATATACATTAATACTATCCCTTGTAAAAAAGGTTAAAAAAAACTAAACCACGAATTTCTAAATAACATTTTGAGTTCAGTATTTATACGAGTCACATTTCTTTCTCATAGCTTTAAAAGTTTCGGTTTGGTCAAGGGCTTCGTCAATATATCTGTAATTTGCATTTCTGTTGAGATCTGCTACACACTTATTTCGTCTTCTAATATTTTTTCACGAATGAGAAATGTGAATATTGGTGTGCTACGTTCTACGGTGAAACTCGGGATTCTGAGCAAATCTGACAGCTGCACTAGAACAACAGAAATCGTTGGCTCTTTTTTCAAGGAGTAAATTCCATTGAGGAGTCTTTTAAGCCAAATCAATTGCTTTGACTCTTAATTTGCTGCAACTGTCTCAGCTTCTGTGGTTGATATTGCAACCGTAACTGGACGTTGACTTAACAAGGATATAGGACCACCTCCGCTCGTCGATCTTCCTGTCTTCATCCTACCTCCAAAGTCAGCATCCATCACTGAAGCATTCTAGAATTGTGGGTTTATTGCCTGATTTCTAGAAAATGCAGTTTTGTTAGGAGCTTGCGATGTGACGAAATACCCGCTTTACTTTGATAAAATCTTCTTTAAAAGGATTTTCTAATTTACGTGAAAAAACACTAATTACGTATGACAAGTCAGGTCTAGTGCCCATTATAAGATACATTAATACACCAAAAGCCTCAAGATAAGAAAACACTGTATTATTTTCGTCTTCTGTAGTGTATGATTCTTCCTCTTCAAAATGGGTGTATGAACTGGCCTACAATTACTCATAACGAACCGCTGAAGTATCCTTGCAACAAAAGATTCTTGTCCAATTATATGCTTCTACTATCAATTCTATATATATATTTCGACTCCTAAGAAATATGATGCTGGCTTGCTTGTGATTTTGAACTGAGTTTTCAACTGATTTATTAAGTTTCTTGAGTCTTCTTTATGAGTAGCAGCTATCTATTACTGATCTAGTCCATCATCTCACTAACTAGTTCATCATCTACACAGAGAGCTACGAGTAGCTGAGTGGTTGATCCGAATCACCTGATTCGAATAGTGAACCAAATCGCATGATTCGAATCAGTAATCTGAATCACTTTATGAGAATCAATGATCCGAATCACATGATTTGAATCAATTGATGCGAATCATTAATCAATGTCCCATGATTCGGTTCACTGATCAGAATCACTTGATTTGAATAGTGATCCAAATCGCATGATTCGAATCAGTGATCAGAATCGCATGATTCGAATCAGTGATCCGAATCCCTTCATAAGAATTAGTCATTCAAATCGCATGATTCGAATCAGGGATCCAAATCATGATTTGAATGAATGATTTGAATCACTTGATTCGAATCATTGATTCAAATCATTTGATTCGAATTATTGATTCAAGTCATTTGATTCGCAGCACTGATTTGTATCGTTTGATAAATAACTGTTCTGAATCCCTTGACTCTAATCACTAATCAAATAATTTCTAATAAATAGTTATGATTTTTTTAATTATTTTATTAACATTCTGGACACAGAAATATTTAATTTTTATAGTATATAAATGTTTAAGCATTTTCAATTATACACTTTTAAATGACACCGGAAGCGCTATTTTTTAAGAAATCGGGCGAATAGTTCTTACCAATAATAAATGAAAAAAATATGTTTTTTTTTTTTAAATTTTATATCACGCGAACTATTTGATAGAATTCATTTAAATTTTGCTTTTTGTATAAAAAAGATACGCAAAAATCTACATACCTTACAATTAAAACTTTTTTGACAATAAAAATATTTGACTAATGATGTTCGTGGCTCATAATGACTTTTACCATAAAGTAACTTTTATGAAATGATTATAAAATGACTTTTCTAAATATAAAATTTAAAACAAACAGTTACAAACAAACTATTTTTTACATAGAATTATCATTGGATGAACACCTTTCATAATTGTGAACAAAAAATTTCATTTCACTAAAAAAATATCCTGATCCATATAAAAATATTATCCCACTTAAAATAGCAATGAATATACTTTTAGAGCAACATCAAAATGCTTCTGTAACAAGATAAAGGATGTCGACAGCTATGCTTTTTTCAAAATAATTTATAGAGTTGTAATCAATTAAAAATTAAAGCTTTCAGAGTTTTTGATAATTCTGCCAATATTTTTAAAAGACTTCATTGCAAGAGAGCTGGAATAAAGTAGCGTTTCATATAAACGTTTGAATCATTTGCCGGCAGTTGTGTTGAAAACAACTTTAAAAATCAAGTTTAGAAAACGTTTAGAATCACGCATCAAAACATAAACTTATCAGCACAGTAAGAAATGCTCACTGTTTTTCTTTATTTTTAAGTTCAGAATTGTGGTCATCGTACAAAAGATTATGTAATCTAACCAAACTAACAATTCTTTGAAGGAATAAGCACAAATATAATACTAAAAATGTGCATGTTTTTTAAACGAAATCTTTTGAAATGAAATCATTAAATCGATTTTAATGTGCATGAAAACTTTGTTGTCAGTAAACTACCAAATAGCAAATGAAGAAATAAAACTATAGAGAAAAAGCAAAGAAATGCGACTATATATAGGGGAGAGTGGAGTCAATTGTAACATTTTTTACTTAACTATTTTTAACTAACAGAAAATCCAATATATTATCAGTATTAATTGACAGACGAGTAAAGTAGACTATTCTCTACTAGAAAAAAAATAAATACCTTATTTTAAATGTTATTATATTAGTAATTAACAATTTTCGACAATCGTGCACTTGTTACAATTGTCCCCACTTACGGGGTCAATTGTAACAGTTCATAAATTCAACTAAAACATAGTCAATTATACATATTATCATAGTTGTGATATATTTTTTTATTGATCAAAATAGTAGTGATATTTTAGGAGTAAAAATAATAATGAGCAGAGACCTAAAGGGTTCAACTTTTAACTTTAAGGGGTTAAAAATTTTAATTTATGCTGTGAAAGGTGACAAATAAAATAATGCACATGCAACATAATATAAATGATATAGGAAACTATTGGTGGTTCTTAAAGAGTTAAGTAATTGTTTGTAAGCATAAGATTATTTATTTTCAGCTGTTACAATCGTCCCTTTACTTATTGTTACAATTGTCCCCAAGACGCCATTTCAGCTTCATTTGTTAAAAACAATGCTAGTTTATTAATTAAACTAATCTTTTTTTTCTGAAATGTTAATTAAGATGTCCACTTACATATTCGGTTAATAATTTTTATTGATTTAAACAAAATTACTTTGTTACAATATAATATTCTAATGCCAAAAAAATTACTTACGTAGCGTGAAAATATCTTTTGTGATGTAACTCTTTCAAAAGTACCTAGAAATGGTTGCCAGCAGGGGTGTACATGTAGATTTATTAAATACACCTTGTGCGCCACCTAAGAACCAAATCTAAAACCCGACACTCGAAAGTTTTGCTCTGTTACAATCGTACCCTGTTACAATTGACCCCACTCTCCCCTACTGTATAAAGTTTTATAGTTTACGCATGCCACAACACCAAAAATGATGGCAAGTATACACAGATTTTTTTTACACTGTACAACTAGAAGAAGTTTTCTCAAAAAGTGCAAAAACTTGGTTGCCGTGCAAGATAATTTGAAACGGAGATAAATAACTCCAAAAAGTTATTTATGACAGAGAAGCTTCCCATTTTAAGATAAAAATTACGTTTTTTTATCACAACATATACTCATTATTCTGTGGTGCATTTATTGTTGCTCATTTTAAATTTGCAAAAAAATATTCTAGTTCCTAAATATTTTGTTACATTTTGCGCATTTTAGAAATCTATTAAGCGCCATTCGAATTCTAATGTTCTTTTAAGTAATACAATAGAATAAATTTAAAATAATAATGATTTAGCTAATCAAAAGATTGATTTAAAATTTCTTGTTTGAGAATTATTAGTTCTTTCAAATTTGTGTACGTAATACATTAGAAGAAAAAAATCAAATAGAATATGTATTGCATACAGCTATACAGCTAGAAATACAAAACATCGGTTAGCTTTTTTTTCTCTCCAGACATAGCTCTAAATGAGTATTTCAGAAAGGGATACATAAAAACGCGTATTTAAGGAAATGGAAATAGCCCAGAATGTGTATTTGAGAAAATGCATATTGCATTTGATTGCATATTCTTTTACTTTCTCTTACGAGTATTGTTATTTTTCTAAAGAATAAACTAATGAATCCGAACAAATTCTCAAGAGGGTGTCATTCATTTGCCTAAATTAGTTAGTACAAATTTTTAAAATTTGTTTTCTTTTCAAAAACTTAAGAAAAGTCAACAGTAGTTTTCACAAGTCCTAGAAATTTAAAATAATGTTTGTAAATTTGGTTTGTTAAAATGTAGATTCTTAAAAATCACTTTAACAGAGCCGTGATGGCTCAGGGTATAGAGTATTCGCCTTCCAATGAGGTGAACCGGGTTTGAATCCAGCGATGGCTGGTCAATACGAATTTTACATCCGGCTTGCACCGACCACAGTACTAACGTAAAATATCCTCAGTGGTAAGCGGATCATAGGTTAGAGTCTCCTTGCCGTTAATCTAACCGTGGGAGTTTTCGTGGTTTTTCTCTCAATGTAACGCAAATGCTGGTTAATTCCATTAAAAAGTCATCCTCGAAGGCAAATTTCTCCCAATACTTGATCCAGAAGCTCCCTTGTCTTCTGGATTGGGTTCAAAATTACAAGGCTACGACGTTGAACATTAGTAGTCGTAAACCCAAAGATTGGGTCGGCTGTTCAACGATTTTTATGAAATAAAATAAAACCACTTTATCATTTAATGTTTTGAATATGAAGAAATGGCCTGGAAAGTTACGTCTGTAATAGACCCAGCCACACAGATTAGATAAAGTAAGGGAAATTAAGTATGAAATTCCTCATTTAATTGTTAAATTTGTGTTGGATATTAAAAAGAAGTATTTTTTTCTATCTATCTTCTTAAAAATGTACTTTGAATTGTGTTCATTTTCTCAAATACATATTTGAGCTTTATCCTGAATAAAAAGATAACTAACACTCTACTTCGGTGATTTTTTAATTTAATTTCAGAAATTATTTAAGAAGTTACGAAATAAATACTTATAATCATACATTTCAGGAGTGGTCTTATTTAATTTTTCTATTATCTTCCCAAGCATTTATTTTACTAAAAGTGTTATTTGGTGGCTTAGAGTTCAGTAAATTTCCATAAAATCGAGGAAATAATATTTCCCCAATTAGTACTGCAAAGGCTAAAATATATCCAGCAACTAAAAGTAGCAAAACGCCGTATATATTTTCCACGCTTATTGCTACCCTTTTTCCTGTAAGCTTGTGGCTAACACTTAAGGCTAATGGCTTTGTTAGGTACTCCTCAGATTTAATTTTTTCATAGAGTCCAGCGTTCTTAATTCTGGATATCATATCATTCAATTTTTCTTTACAACAAAAACCTTTGCTCATTGCGATGCCTAAATTTGTAGTCATAAGGGAATCTTCCGAAAACACTATGTTCTTGTAATCCCTGTAAAGTGACTGTAACGACAAAGCCGAAGAAACAGAAGCAGTTCTGTCATCTATCGTTTTGTTTTTGTAATCCTTCACTTGAAAGGTCCAAGAATTCCGCTCTACTAATTCACCCACGCTTCGTAATTGTTCATCGGTGGAATTCAAAAAAAGTGATAAAACAAACGATCCAGCAATCACCTGGCATTTGACTTGACCTCCTAGAACTGCTTTAGAGAGGTCACTAAAAGTCCGAATTTTAGGTTCATAAAGAGGTACACTTAAAAACGACAGCAGTACAGCACAGTAGCTTAAAGAAATAACCATGGAAAAAATTAAACATAGCAAAATGTAGAATCTATGCATGCGTTTGTTTTTGGTATACATAGGTTGTTTTAATATGCAACCTAGTAATCTTAGTAATTCAGTACTGTACTTTTTTCCTTTAGGAAGTAAAAGCACGTGCATAAATGGCATTAAAAGTAATATACTTATGCATGACAACCATATCATTATGTCAAACGGATATAAGTACACAATAAGTGAAGATATACGCTTTGGAGTGGGTGCAACAAATTGAATTAATTCGTCCGAATAAGGAATTGAAAAGTTCACTGCTTTCAATCTTTCTTTCGTTATGGATAATTGATTTACAGCTATATCAGCCTCTCCTCTCTGCACCATTCCAACGATTCCTGTCCAGCTTCCATTTTTCATTTCTTGTCCCCACTCTCCATCGGGCGAAACTCTCACTTCGTAAGGTATTTTCATTGCATTCATCAGCAAATGAATGAATCTGCCTTCAACACCCGATAATGCCATCTCTCCTGGTATCATGTGCAAGTCTCTCGTTTCCACAACAGCTACCGTTAACAGCTTATGTGATTGCATTTTAATTCTGTTAGATACCACAGTTTCAAGTTAAAAATCAGTTTGCTCAAACTTGTCTCTTCCCAGCTCTGTTATTTTAATGTTATTCGCTAAAGATTGTAAATGTAATTTTATTTACTCTAGTTGAAAATTCTAAAGTTGTTAATTCGTTGATTTAAAACTCTAATACTCACCAAAGAACAGATTTTAATATCTATTTACTCTAGCCACAAGCTTTTAACTTGTTAATTCGTCGGTTGCAAGCTTTGTAATTTTATTTCGATTTTGTTACTTAGCAAAGAGTGGGACATCAGTTTACTCTAGTCGCAAATATTTAAACTGTTAATTCGTTGATTGCAAATTCCAGAATTGTATTTTACTTTTGTTGTTTATCATAGATTATAGTTCATATTTAGTTAATTTTCTCTAGTAAAAGTTTTGAGAAAAACTCTTTAATTGCAAGCTCTAATTTTTTTAAAAATTCAATTCCATTTCAATTTTATGACTGGCGTACAAATTAATTTCAGGCTGCTTTTAGTTTTTCAAGTTGAAAACTTGCCGCTTTAGAACTTGATATTTTATTTCAATTTTGCTATTCACTAGAGATTGTATGAGAAAGTTTATTTTTTACAATTGTAAATTTTTAAATTGTAAACTCTTCGATTGCAAACTTCTCAATGTCATTTCAGTTTTGTTATTTCTTTGCAGATAGAAGCTCACGATTGGTTTTGTGTAGTTTCAAATAATCTTTAAGTGCGAGCTCTCCCGTAGCATCATTCCAGTTTTGTTTATACAACAAATTGAATATCAAACTCCTTAAACTCTAATTGTAAAGTTCAAGCAGTAAGTTCACCGAGTGTATACTCTGGAAAAATCACTTCAATTTTGTAGTTTAATAAAAGTTTAGACTCATATGCTTTTTCTGTTATAACTAATTGAAACTTTTCAAGTTTGTCAGTTAAAAGCTCTGAACTTGGTTCCTACAGCGTTCTGCTTCATGCATTATGTTAATCTAAGGAATGCAAAATATAAATGGTATTCTTGGTTGAAAACTACTGTTTTATAGTAATAAAGTGTTTGAAAGAAATTTATGTCTAAAACCATAATTAATATTAGAACTTAAGGTGATTTCATTTAATTGTCTGGTCTGCTAACTTATGTATTTTGCAACCGAAAATATAATTAGCATTCAATATGCAATTTTTCTTCAAAACAGAATAATAAGTTTTTTGTTTACATCCAAATTGCTAGTTATATGCTTAGTAAAACAGTAAATATTTTCTTCCATATCAAGCATTTGTATTGTAATTTCGATTAACAATGTTTTAGCATGCATTCATTTATAAGTTGTTTGAGCTCGATATTCGTATAATAATCTTTCCCAATACAATTACATGACACATTGCCATTAAAGTACAGTCAGGAAAACGCATGAAAGTGAGTCAACAACTTAAATGAATTATTTTTTAATCATGAGTTTCAGCTCCCTTAAAAACACTAATTTCATTGATTTGTTTACAACATTATTATCCAGGAAATCGAGATAAATTGTTAGGAAAATTATTTTTGCTTAGTTTCCCCTTGCATCGTTTGTTTGAGGTCGTGTTGCTAGACAATAAATTAACGGTTGCAGGAAAAAAAATCAATTCACATCTTTTACGCAACAAACATAATTTACTTTAGACTTAAGTAACCTTCAATTAATTATAAAAATAATTTTGTATATTACATTCCAAAATTTGTTTTAGAAAAGATCTAAGGTTAGGAAAAAATCTTAGAAAGTCACCTAATATTATTCAAATATTTAATTATGTAACGTAAGCTCTTTTTTGTTGTTAATTAGATTTCATGCTTGTTAAAGAGGTTTTGTACTCTTTTAAAGCATCAGTGGAATTTTATGAAACATGTGATGTATTATTTATTTTGTATTAAAAAAAATGAATGTGAAATATTTTAGAGTGAAACTGTTCACAAAATAACTTTTGAATTATAATAAACTAATTCAAATTTTCCAAAAAAATAGGTTTTGTCGTTTTGGATTAAGCTGAAGTTGTTTGCTGAGCTGTTGACTTTCAATGACAGAGGTTTGCTGATGAAAAAGAGAGGAATATTACGTATCTTATTTACACTAGAAAGACTGAACATTGTTGTAGAGTTGTAAGAGGCCCTTCCTATAAGGGTACTTTCTTTAAAGGAGTCCTTCCCAAATTTTTCGTTCCTTAGATCAATTAGACACCTAAAATCTTAAGATATAATCATAATTCATTTTATAAAAACTTTTCATAGCCTATGATATTTCATTCAATTCGGTTAATTTGATAAAACGGAACATTGACTTTTCAACTATATTATATATTAGTTTCTTAGATAACTCAGCTCTATAAATAATAATTATTCATGTGTTATTAAGGAAACTTGGGTATTTTATACTTAATTAAGGGTTCCTTTTGCCTAAACCTACCTGAAATTATGGGATACCTAAAAAATGTGTATAAGATGCCATTATGACCCCTCCCATCATTCTAGGTATAAGGTTCTATACATATGTTTGTATAAGGCTAACACATGAATGATAAAATAAGCATTTGCCCAAATCTTTTGATCAAATAGCACTTCAGATCAGTAAGCACTTTGGATCAAATCAGGAAAAGTTCAAAATACTCAACACTTTCAGTAAGTTATTTTTTAAACTATAGAGCAATAAAAAAAGTATTATTGTATTAATAAAGTTGCCTCGCATAAATTTAGTTTATACTGAAGATTTATGCAAAAAAAGATTTTAAAAAAATGTGCACAAATTTTGAAGAAAATTAATCAGCAATTATTGAGATATGACATGCGTAGAAAAAAATAAAGATTGAATAAAAGGAAGAAAAAAAAGCATAAAAATTCCTGCAGGGTGTATCGGAAAATAATGAAACTGATTTTATTGAGAAGCTTATACACGTTCCAGCGCTCTCGGACAAATTAAGATATAGTAGAGGTCAGAAAAAAACGTGTGCTTGATCATTCAGTCACTTCCAACTATCCAGTCCATAGGTGCAGATATTTTCGAAAAATTCATTTTTAGCACCTGCGCAAGTTGCATCTGAACACCTTCAGCACCTGCGCAAGTGCAAGTTGCACCCGCTTGCTGTTCATTTTCAACACCTGTGCAAGTGATCGATGAATTACCATCAAGTTATGAGTAAAATTTGAAAAGATTTCAGGTCACAAGGCCTTTGGTGTTGATTGTTTATGTAAACGCCAAGTACATTGGCCTTTTGATGATTGGAAATCTCGTTAGAAGTGATGTACTGACCCAGAAAGAGCCTATTTTAAAAGATTTTAATGTATAGCTCAGATTTAAACAGTGAGCGTATTTTTAATCAACTTGATTTATCTTACTTTTCTCACAAACCCAGTAATTGGTTATAAGAAGAGTTTTCTTCTGCAATTAAACGTTTTTCTTTGAAGTGAGTAATTAATACTTTAAAGTTTACCTTAAGTTGTATGAGTAGGTACAACATATACTTCCGATTTTCATCGACTCTTTAGTAAGCTCAGAACTATAAGGAGGAAAAAAAAAAAGAATTATAGCAAAATTACCATATTGTGTACCATCTCTGGCAAAAAATAAGAATTCATAATTTTGGTATACGGTATTTAAACCATACATTTGGTAATTATTCCGTTCATATAGTAACAGTTTACAGAAATTTCTGGTTTTTTAAATTATCGTTCTCATTACCATATATTTAGTAAAGAATACAAAACTGAAAAATGTAAATTTAATCAAATGAATGGTTTTTATACCATGCTCTATGATATTACAATAAAAGTAATTTTTTTTAAACCACATTTACCAAATTTTAACACCTTTTATAAAACAATGGTTTTTCCAAATTCATTACCAAAATGCTATGGTATTATCATGCTGTTTGCTGTTCCCATAGAGCCAAAAATAGGGTCAATTTTACAGCATTCGTTAGTAGTTTTGATCAAACTTTTTTTTTCTCAGTGTATATCCTAAGTATTTTTCAAAGTAAATACAAGGTATTTGGGGTAACATTACTCGCGCCTATCTATTATACATTAGAGTGACTATTTAGAAATTAAAAGGCACAGTCACGAATACACAAAAGTAACGAGCAAAAAACGAAAATGAGTAAATAACAGAGTGTTTTAAAATGATGAAGACTTAGCTTTTGAAATGAAATGCGAAAATGAGCTTTTGAAAAATAGTACAAAAACAGTCGTTTTTGCTAAGTACAACTGTTATTCGAAAAGCATTTCTTAAATACATACTTACTAATAACTAAAAATAAGGAAAAATTTGTATTACAAATAACAAAAACATCTCTTGAACAGTTATGAGTAAAAAGCACAGCTTTGGAAAACTAATGAGTAAATAATTATTAATTGTTATAATAAGAATTAAATTGTTTTGAAAATCTTCTTACAAAAAGGAGGAAAGCATAAAGTTTTTATGAAGAAGTGCTTATAAACAGTTTAAAAAACGTAATTCAATTTATAAATTGCTTTCTTTTAATCAACTCCAAAAATGACTTATACAATTTTATTTAACAAATTATTGTAATTAATAGTTCTGAAAAACAAACAACGTAAATTTTAAGTAACATAATAGAAGAATTTTCCTTTAACAATGAGGGACAGCTTTAAGTGAATTAATTTTTCAAAACTAGAAATGTAGCAATAATTCAAATCTCTTGACCTCGTTTTTAACATCGTTTTTGTCATATTTTTGGCAAATATCTTCGCAAAGTTCTTAACTTTAAGAATTGTATCATTTTTAACGTTCCTTGGCATTTGAAACTCTCTGGGTAGTCTTTGATATTTATTTTTCAAGAAATAAACATGACTTAAATAACATCTATTTTCTATTTTTATTTGAAATTTTTCAAAAGTGATTTACAGAAAACTAAAATGATTCGCTTGCTTTAATGCTGTGGGTTTAATCAAATGTAAATAAAAATGTCTATTTTAGATATTTTTGTAACCAAAATATCCTTAAAGACAATTTTATAGTTAAATCAGAAATTGCCTTTTGCGGACAATTTTATAACCAAAAGGACAAATTTTATTTGAATACTAGCAGTAGGTTCTTTTATAGTTGATAAAATAAACTGCAATATGTTTAAATAGTAATATTTTTTTATACATAATTTGGGTTAAAAAATATTTTCTGTTTCAAAATTATGCCTTATATTATGTAATACTTTCTCTTCTGCTTCATACGTATAATTGAAATAATTTCTAAACTAAAAACAAAACAAGCAACTGCAAAAGTATATATATTCTTTTTTGTTTGTGATTTACATCTTTAATTCTTAAAAAAAACTTTTTTGATTATGGTATATAATCCACTTTATGTATCCAATTTCAAGATTGTATTGCTTTTCTAGTAACTACATATTTTTATTTTTAGTGTTCACTTAGTAAAATAAAAACTACTGTGTTGTTTAAAGATTGCTGATGAAGAAAAGGTAAGTCTTTCATTTGTTTCTTATAGCTTTTGTTCTGTATAGCTTTAGTCTTTATAGCTTTTGTTCTGTAATAAGTATTAAAGGTATTGATTTATAATTTCACCAACAAATTAACACCAAAAGTGACAGAAAAAATTAAAAACAAAGCATTAAAAACAATTTACGTAAATATTTAATACCCAAACTTAATTTATGTTTGACAAAAAAAAACAATACGGAATTAAGTTGGAGAAAAATATTTAAAGTTTCTTTGTATTTTTTTTTGACTTTTACAAAATAAATACTAAGTGATTATACAGAAGTGTATACAGAAAGATAAGCAACATTCAGTCGATTGAATGTTACCCCTTTTCGGGAGGGCATCATAAGCCCACCATATTACTGAATTTGCTGACATAGTTTTAGTTGACATAGTTGAATTAGTTGACATTAATTTGTTGACATAGATTTAAAATTAACTATTAGCTTTCCCTTTTTTCCAATTTGACATTAGCCGAACTGATAATGTAGTCTATTTTTATTTTCCCGTACTACATGGCTTTTAGCACATTTATAAATGAACTAAATAACTGCAAAAAAATTTATTATTTTCATCGCTTTCGCTTTTTTAATTTTTCAAAAAATTAAATAGATGATAATTCGTGAAAACTTTATTTATTTATTTGAAATATTGAATGGGACTTGTGGGATTTTTAGTTATCGAGTGGGACATACACCCACGCCCTTGAAATAAATATAAAAATAATAATTCTCCATATTTTTCTTATTTACATTGCATCAAATAATTGAATTATAAAATTAATTAGTAAATATATAAAAATGTCGTATTAAATAGTATTTATTCGCAT
Organism: Parasteatoda tepidariorum; assembly: GCF_043381705.1. Classification (NCBI taxonomy): domain Eukaryota; kingdom Metazoa; phylum Arthropoda; class Arachnida; order Araneae; family Theridiidae; genus Parasteatoda; species Parasteatoda tepidariorum. The sequence goes on along the minus strand of NC_092204.1, from coordinate 93,798,512 downwards.
ACGATAAATCTCAGAGGATTTCCTGTGTATCAACTAAGTTCTTTCATTAAAATTGACCAAAGATGGCTTCTTTTGTCTACTTGGCATTGCAGAGCTTGTCTGCGCATGCGTCAATGCAGTAGTTGTGAAACGATTCATTGAAAGCTTTAGATGTCTCACGTTCAAGTATGTAAACAATTTGACAGCTCCCCCTCCCCATCTCGATAATCTCAGAAGGTTAAGTGTCTTGGCGCACTTTTAAACACGACGGCAGATGGCATTGACATTTGGAAACAGATTTTTAACTCCTCTCTCCCAGTCGTTGACCAGAACGTTGAATTTACACACTATCAAAATTAATTCAATAGTTTATGTGATTAATGAAGCGGTAATTTAGTGCATATAAAGAAAGATTAGGATTGTAGCGGTAATTAAAATTCTGAGGGGATGTTCATTTATTTTATGTAAAACAAGGTATAGACCGTTCCCTTCCTTATGACTGTTGTAGTAAAGAATTCAATACAAACTGATTATTTTGTAGTACATCCACGAATACTTTTGTGCAGGATTTAAATCTTATCATTGAAAAATAGTTATTTACTTTCAAAGTAAGAATATCTGCTTAAATTAGTAAAGTTTTTAGAACAAACTAACAGATTTTTTTTTTTAAATTTTTTTTTATCTTTCTTTAAAGAAATATTAATGGAAAATCTTGAAGATTTTTATAATCAAATAAATATAAATCAAGTCTTTAAATAAATCAAACCTTTTAAATAAATATAAATCAAGTTCTCTTCTCCATTCTTTTAGCTAGAAAGATTGAAAATCTGTGCTCTAAATGATAAAATGTATTAAATGCTTAAAAGTTTCAAGAACTGTCATTCGATATTTATGAAAGATTTTGAAAATATATTCAGCAAATTTAGGTCATGAATTAAAAAAAAAAATATATATAAAACTTTTTCATGAATCAGAAGTATCATCAATATTTTTTAAAGCATTGGTATCTTCCAAGATATAATTATATACACATATCTAAGAAATTGAAGAAGTGCATTTATTTTTCCGTAGAAAATATTTTAAATCATTCTTGAAAGTTTTCCGTATATGTAAATTCATTTGAATTCGTTATTCGCTTTATAGATTTCGTTAGGTGTCCTTTTGTTTGTTTTTTCTTTGCATTTTATTTCCTGTTTTTTACGTGATATATTTCTTACTTAATGTGTTCTATTTTGTTTAAATATTTTTTGAGTGCTCCTCACTCTATTGTATTGATATATTTCGCTTTGGCTATATTGATACAATATTAGAAAGCACTACATTTTTACTGCTGTAAAAACGCGTCGTAAAAGAACTCTCTATTTACGCTTCTGCTTTCATATTTTGTAATCTGACTATCTTATTATGAAAATATTTTAAATCATTCTTGAAAGATTCCGGTACGTGTAAGTTCATATTAATTCCCCACTCGCTTCATAGATTTCGTTCTATGTTTTGTTCTGTATTTTCTTTACATTTTATTTTGTGTTTTTAGTTTGATACGCTTTATTTTGTTTTTATTTTTCACTTAATGTGTTCTATTTTCGGTTCAATCTTTTGAGTGCTAGAAAGCCCTCCTTTTTACAGATATAATCGTGAGTTGATGAAGAGATTATTTCTTCTCAGGTTTCATCAGGTTTTCTGGCTTGCTTAATAATTTTTTTTAAATAAATTAAATTTTTTTTAAATATTTAATTTCAATATTTTTTTCTTCTTTTCTTTTCATTAATCTTTATTATTTTCCATGTTTTCTCTATATTTTTGACTTCACTTAACTTCTTATTCACATAAAGTATATGTACTAAAGAGAATTCTATTTGCTTTCACTTGTGCTGCCATTTCTCATGTCCAAACATTTTCCTCATGATTTTATTAAGACACATTGTACATGAAGCTGATCGAATATTTGTCAAATGGTTAATAAATTAAGGCACCGATTTAAATAAGTTTCACTTAAAATTCAGCGTATTTAGATAACCTCATGAATTTATATTATAATAAAGAAAATAACTCTCGTAATTTTAAACTCTAAATTAGATAACAAGTAGGTTTAAAAAACGTAACAGTAGCAGAGTAGAATAAAAAATAAATATTACAGGTATTGCCTTTATATTAGGGATAAAAAAACATTTCAAAGGAAAACGATATCTTTGTGGAATTTATTAATGATGACAATCAAAAATATATGGGAAAGCTTGATGTGGAAAATGTGGGAAACTTAAACTTACAGCTGCTAATATAAATGTTCCGACAGCAATGGAAAAATATGTCAGATCATCATATCTTTATGTTATATAGAGTTCGATAAATCGTATTTTAAAAGGTTCATTAAATTAATTATTTCTGATTTAATAACGTTTCCCATTTCTGATTGGCTGGTTGATGCATTTGAAACGTATGTCAGCGATTTAATTGAATCCGGCGACACCATCATTCAATTTTTAAATATAAATGCATATATTTTTCATAACACATCAAAATAAAGTTGTCTACTAAAATATTGTACTATTCATTAAAATAAATATAAAAAATTAAAGTTTTAATACAACGTAAAAAGAAACGGAATAGAGAAAAAAAAATGAAATAGTCCGAAACTATTTCACATTGTTGTCGGTGTTTCTGATTAGGTGTTGGATCATATGATTTAATCTTAAATTAGCAAAGAAAAATGGGTAATAGTTACTAGTAATAGGCATAAAATTGAAAAAAATAGATATAATAATACTTTCACTTAAATTGTTTGTTTATCCCATATTTAACGGTATTTTATCAGTATTGTTCCATTATAATCCATTCTTACTTCTTTATGTATTTGATTGAGGTTATTATTTAAAATTGAGGATTAAAAACTATAAGTATTGTCTATTTATTATATTTTAAAGTAAGTTGTATGTAGTAATTCTTCTTTAGATTTTTCCCTCGAACCATTAAGATTGAGTCCTAGAACGTGAAGATCGTTAGATAATAAGTTATTCACAGTGGCCACATTATTTTTGCGCTCTGTACATATTACATAAATTAATTAAGCTTGATTGTCATCAATAAACGCATGGGGATATTTTACACTTTTTCTAAACGAATTAATACCAATTTTCCATTAATTTTTCCTTTTAATATACAGGGTATTTAAAGGGTAAGTCCCGGACCCATTTTGATGTTTAATAACTCATAAAATAATAAAGATAGATTAAAATTAATAACATAAATGGTTAGATAGACTCAAAAAGTTTCTTGACCCTTGTCAATGAACTCCCACGTGTGCCCCCTTCGCCGCACGGAGGATATCAAATCGATAGGCGATTTCTCGCCAGGTAGCGGCAACCATGTCGGCATCCACAGAGGCTATTGCGGTTGTAATTCTGGCTTTTAGGTCTTCAATGTTCGACACGATCCTCCTGTAAACATTTTCCTTTATAAATCCCCAAAGAAAAAAGTCCAGCTGCGTTATATCAGGTGATCTGGATGGCCGAGGAATTAGACCTCCTCGCCCAATCCATCTTCTTGGAATCATTCAAAGAACTTCGAACGATACTATCGGAACTACGAACGATACTATTCGATAGTATCAACGAGGTGATACTATCGGAATGTATAAAAAAATTGTTATTAGCTTTTAAAGTAATAATATTTTTATGCACAAGCATTGGGATAAAGTTTTCTTTTAGTAAAAATAATAATAATTAAAATAATAATAATTTAATAAAAATAATATTATAAGCAAGACTAGGGAAAAAAAGAATAAAATAAACTTATTTAATAATTTTATTTTTTATATCATTAAAATTAATATTACATACCATTCGGTGCAGTTTATTCACCCAATGCGGCGTCTTTTCGATTTTCATAACATTTTGAGGGACGCTCAATCGGTGTTTTAAAGTATATTTGTTTGAATAAATAACATGTTTTATCAGGCAGGAAAAGTTTAAAAACGCTTATTTCATTGGAATTTTTGCCTTCCTCGGGCATGTTGGCCAATATCATTTTCGGAACCTAATCACAACATTGTTACGCATAGGGATATCAACAAAATTACGTAGATACTGGCGTATCTTTCGACCAAAAGCATCTCTGTAAATTAGTTTTTCTGCATAGTCACTTTTGCAGCAGGAAAACAAGTTAAAGCGAAATTGTCTTCGCAACATTATTCTCTTTGAAAAGCAACAGCTTAAGAATTTTATCTAGTCAGAAAAAATATTTTGTTGAATTAATTATTAACACTTTTTCTCTTTTACATTGAAATTAAAAATGTTTTAAACAAAGTAGATTAATAAAATAAGTTTTGTTAAATGTAAGAATATTTATATGTTTATATTAAGGCTGTACATATTGTATATTTAAGTTACAATATAAATAAGATATTTCTTTATTAAGCGTTTTTTTTTTACGTATAAGTTAATTAAATGGCTAGCAAAACTATAATACTATTTTTATTTCGACAAGTTTAACTTTCTATATAAACTAAATATTATCATTGTAATGAATAGGGAGCAAGTAATTCATAATAAATACTGAAAAAATTCGAAATTACGTTATTTTAAATTAATTAGCAAATTGTAATAAAATTTTGCATTTTTTAAACGAAAATAAAAAAAAATATTTAATAATTGCGAACTACTTTTTGATTGTTTCCTCTACTGTTTAAAAAATATTATTCTAATAGATAAAATTTATATTTTGCTGAAAGTTTGCAACTTTATCTCTAATAAACAAAAAAAAAAAAACAAAAAAAATATTGTAATGATAAATCTGTAACATTAACTGACTGAATCTATGCAAAGATTGCATATTAGTTATAAATTTGAGTAACATCACAATGATTCAAATTAAATAGCATGTGGCGGTATCTGTTGAAATTTATAAAAAGTAATTTTTGCTGCCTCTGATCATAATTTGCAATTTCTATTATGCAGGCATCCTTTTTTTTTTAAAAAAATACACATAAAAGAATAACAATTTGCTATTTTATAAATTCGATCTAATAAAATGTTTGCATTTAATTTTACTGACTGTGAGACTTTACAATTTAGCGAATCTTTAACATGCATTATATTCATAACGAAGTGAAATATCTTATTTTATCCTTCAATAGGGCATAGTTTTATTTGAAAAAATTGATAAACTTTATTTTCAAAGTTCATGTAGAATTATTTTCATTCAAATTGTTTCAAATATGCTTATATTAAGCCAGCATTTATTTTATTTTTTTAATTAGAAATACTGAATAGGAAAAAGCTAAAATGAGATAAAATTTTATAATTTTTTTTTAAAATTTACTATTAATTTATTATAAATTTATTTTAGTTTTATTTTCAAAGCTAACTTCTTATATGTGAGATATTTTTCTCCTCCTTCTTTCGTTTTGTGCCTTTGTGATTTTAATATATCTGACGTAATGTTAAGCTACAAATCATTTACCGTGCGAATTGCGAATTAACAATATTTTTAAGCCACATAAAATTATTAATAAAGGAAGAAACGTTTCCAAAATTTGATAGTTTCAAGTAATTAGAATGATTTGCAAAGCAATTTTATTGAAATAGAGATATTTAAGATCCATGAACTGTTACGATAGATGGCGGCACCAAGCATTTTAAATATTTTATGGTATCTAACTAGTTTTAACAAGTTTTTTTTATAATATAATATAAAATTACTTATTATTTTAAAATTATTTATTATTTATATATAATAAAATTATTTATTATTATTTTATTTAAATTAATAATATATAATATAAAATTATTTATAATTAATTTTTTTATAATATTAATATAAATTTAAAAAAAAACTAATTATTTGTATTATTAAGTGCAAAAACTTATAAAACTAGCAAAACAAAAATCCTTAATATTATTTTATTTTTATATGGCTATTTTTAGGAAAAAATAAGGCAATTTTGTTGTACATACGCTGAACACTGTAAAAAATTTTCTATGGCATGAAACAAAAAAAACTCTCCTTTGAGATTTTATTTATAAGGCTATCAACTATGTTTTGAACTATTATATTAAAAGCAAGTGCATATACTATTGTGCCAGGGATCAATGTAGTTAAAAAAGCAAATTTTTAAAAAATTTCCGTATTTGTCTTTGTGAAAAAACATGTATAAAAAATAAAATTCTGCTTTTTGCTCTTAGTCTGTTGTTCGAAACATGTGTCATAAACTCTTCTGAAAAATTGTATGCAATTATTTTAAAAACAGTGTGAGATATCGTGTTAAGGTGGTGTAAAATGTTAAAAAACCTGATTTTGAGATAAACGCATGTAAAGACTTAAAATCAATTGAGTATCCACTGTTTTGCACAAAAAGTGATATAACTTTATAAATAGTTAGAGTACAAAAATAACTAAATTATTTTTAGAAAGCTAAGAGTGCAGTGATTCTCAGTTTATAATAATTTCGAAAATTTTGCTCAAAATCATACTTTTGCACTAGTTAGATACAGAAAAAATAGCACAGAAAAAATAAAAAGAATAAACCTGAAAGAAATATTTAAATAATGGATAAATAGTGCATATTAACAAGTTCTGAAGCTTTTTATTCAATATATTATACATTGGTCTATGAAAATCAAATATTTTAAGGGTTTGACTCTACCTTTTTTTGAGCAAAAATTACATAACTCAATTTTTATTTTAAAATAACGCTAAAACTTCAAAGTTTCAAAAACAATTTAATATTTTCTTTTCTAGCTGCATTTGAAGTAGTTTTCAGATTTTGCAAAAACTCGATGCTTTTTTTCATTTAAAAGAAGAAAAAAACTATGTGTGATATCTGCAAAAACTGTCAAAAGATATATGAAAAACTGTCGTAAAATTAATGAAAAATGTATACTTATTAATATTAAAAAAAAATACTTAAGCGTATATGTATTGTCAATTTTTAGAAAATGTTTCTTAATCATACTTTTTAACATTTGGGATTTTTGTCTATTAAGTTACCCTCTTAAGCATCTTTCAACTATGAGGGTTGCTATTTATATTTCTGGCCTAATAATGAAAAAACAAATATGTAGGATCGAAACTGGTTTTATTGTTTTTCAAAATATTCTCCATGATGATCAATACACTTTTGCATGCGTTTGAACCAATTTTCAAAGCACTTTTTCCAGGCCGATTGAGGTAACTCCAAAACATGCGTTTTGAATGCATCAACCGCTTCTTCGGGGGTCGAAAATCGTTGTCCACGTAATTTATTTTTGATGTGTGGGAATAAGAAGAAGTCATTGGGTGCCAAATCAGGGCTGTACGGCGGATGACCCATCAGTTCGATCTTTCGCTCCGTCAGAAATGCCTTTGTTTGAGTCGATGTGTGAGAGCTCGCATTGTCATGATGAAGAATGATTCGCCTGTTCTTCTGCTTTTTTCGAATTTCTCCGATGACTTCTGGCAAACAAATGGTCGTGTACCATTCAGAATTGACCGTCCTGCGTTGCTCTAACGCCACTGTTGCCACATGACCGTTAATGCCGAAGAAACAGGCAATCATTTGTTTCGATGTGCTTCTTCCTCGAACAACTTTTGTTGGTTTTGCCTCGTCTTGGAAGACCCATACAGTTGATTGCTGTTTTGTTTCCGGCTCATATGCATAGATCCATGATTCGTCACCTGTGTAGATGTTATACACAGCCTTTGATGTACCTTGAACGTATTTTTCCAACATTTCCTTGCACCAATCGACACGAGCCTTTTTTTGAGCGTTTGTCAGATTATGCGGGATCCAACGCGAACAAATTTTTTTTACGCTCAAATGTTCATGCAATATTTTATTGATGCTAGTCATACTAATGTCCAAAGACGCCTCTATCTCACGGTATGTCACATGACGATCTTGCTTTATCAGTTCACGCACAGCATCGATCTTTTCTGGCACAACAACGGATTTTGGACGACCTGCACGGGATTCGTCCTGGATCGAACATCGACCACGATTAAATTCGTTATACCAATTTTTTACAGTGCTGTAGGATGGCGCTTTATCGCTGAATAAAGAATTAAGTTCATCGAAGCACTCTTGTCTTGACAATCCACGTCGAAAGTTATGAAAAATAATGGCACGAAAATGTTCACGATTCAATTCCATTTTTTGAAAGAGAAGAACTTTTCAATTTACTGTCAACAACACAAATGAAGCTATAATGGTAAATCGTCTGCTGAATTTATGTTTAAAAATATCAAACTTTCGATTAAAATCGTCTGCGGTCGCCTAGCAACACTTACTGTTGCCAAGGCCAGAAATATAAATAGCAACCCTCGTATAGGCGATAATAGCACTTTTTAAAAAAAGCAAAATAATGTCATTTTTTTTTACTCATCCAGCCACAATTCTTCTTCTAAACATTTAGATGATAATTAGTTAAAAAATAAGGCAATTTAATAAAAAAATAAGAAAAAATATTGAATTTAAGAAAAAATGAGTAAAGAAATTTATAAAATAAACAAATATATGTATAAACTAAATAAATAGATACATAAAAAAATAAATGCATGAAATAAATAAATAAATAAATGTATAAAAAATAAATTAATATGTAACATAAATGAATAAAAAATAAAAAAATTAGATTCCTAGAACATTTTTGAAAAAAGTTAAATTTTTAAATTTAGTTGTTTAATAAAATAAAACACTTATTAGAATTTTTTTTTATTTCTTCAGAATTTTTGTGCTAAGATAAAAATAAATTGATACTAGTACTTTTCTGCTTTCAATTTTGTTCCTTCTCATATCGTTTCTTAAAAAGTTATAGAAAAATTACAAATTATCTTATGGTCTATTTCGCAAAGAAAAAGCTAAAATCCTTAAATTTGTAGTATATTTTTAATTTCAGACAAGAATAAGGTTGAGTTTCAAAATGAACAATTATAAATTTAAAAAAAAAAATACTAAATATAATTAAAAGACTTCGATCTGACGAAACTTTTTCACCTTGTTGAAATTTTCTAAAAATGAATTAATCTTTCGGAATTTTTGCACACTTTCTAACTTTTCCACATTTTATTTTCTTATGAGTGTTAATAAGGCATCGGTGTAACCTTTTAAATTTGGAAAAGTATAATCAAAAAGGCTTGGCTGTTTCAAGAAATTGTGGGGTTTTCTTCAAATTATCATTTTTCATATTTAGAATAAGAAGCTCTGGTTAAAGAGAGAACACTTATTCTAACAATAAGAAAATAACTGTTAAAATTATACAACAGTTATAAAATAAGATATGTAAAAAAGGTATATAAAATGAGGAATTACATTATGATACAAAAAACATTTATAAATCTAAAAAAATGCTATCAAACGTAATTTATGTTCTCCCACATTTACACTTTTGAATATCATATATAATATTTCAAATTAGTATATTTCTTTTATATTTCAATTCCGCAAAAAGCTGCATGTGAAACCAATATTGTAAAAAATATTTCTCATATCACATCAAATCAAATTACATTATTAATCAATATCAAATTATCATATTATTGTACAAAAAGTGCTGGGTTGCATCGAAACCAAAATTGCCATCACGTACCTTTTTTGTAAAGGAAGTTGTCTAGCTTCTAGTTAAAATTCACGAATGACATGCTCATATGAAACTTACTCTGACGTTTTTTGCAAATTAAGTCACCAAGCTTCTATCAAATTCTCGGATGACTCGCTCATATGAAACTTACTCTTACTCTTTTTGTAAATTAAGTCGCCAAGCTTCTAGTAAATTCTCAAATGACACGCTCATATGAAACTCACACTTACCATCAAAATTCATTGATGGGTAAGTAATTTATAAATACTTCGTTTTAATTCAAATTATGGCACAAAAATAAAGCTCAGGTAGTATCTATCCATTTTTTGGTTTAAAGCTTGAAAAAACTATAAGAAACTGTAAAATTTTAAAATTTGAGCAAAACAATTTTTAAAATTTAAAATATCATCAAAAAAAGTATGGGAAAACAAAATAAATTTCCCCTTTATTTTTGCACAAATTCTTTCTTTTCATTGAAAAAAAAACTGGAAATAATTTATAAGCACTTCTAAAAGAATTTTAAAACTATTCTTAAATGACCTTTATAGTGTGGAACAAATATGAACGTTTTGATTATGCTTAAATTATGTGATTCTGTATAAACGAAAGGTGCTTGATTGCATGAAACCAAAATTGCCACCACGTATCTTTTTTGTAAAGTAAGTCGCCAAGCTTCTAGTAAATTCTCGAATGACACACTTCTTAATACATCCAGATCCTTGAAACTTCGAGAAGATCCAAAAGTAGAATTTAAGAGTAACGAGAGTAAAATTTAAGGAGGAAATTATTAATAATTTATTCATTAAACTTCCAAAATACGAAAAAAGATGTTAGTTCTAATACAATATTTACAAAATTATTCAGTTTCGATTCCTAATTACAACTTTAACCGCATTATATGTTCGAGGAATTTTTACTCCGCTTTTAGTTTTCCTTAATAGGAAATGATTCAGACACAAGTTTATTATTTTTGCCAATATACTTTTTCTTAAAATAATATGAAGTCTTAAAGGATGAATATAAGTTTCATAAAAAGCCCTGTCTGCGATGCTCATTTTACGTTAAAGCATATACCTTTCTTGTTGTTGTCGTATACCATTAGGGCAAGGGTGCGATTGTTCGTGAACATATTCTTTTAAAATTCATATAGCTATAAAGTTATTCGATAAGTGAAAAATAATATTAAACAATCCAATAAACGATCTTTCTGAGAATAAATGTGACTTTTTTTTTTGGATGGATTTGGATTCTTAGACATCAAATTAAGGGGAGGAGTCACAATATGAAAAATATGATCCCAATAAGGCTGGAAAGTCGAAAGTTTGGACCCTTTAATGTAAATTTTACTTTTTGCATATTTCACTACGACTCGAAATTTTTTTTTAAGTGCATAAAAATGACATTATCATGAAATTCGTTCATCAAAAAATAACTTCATTTTAATAAGTTTTGATAATTATTTATTTGTTTGATTAATTTATTTAATAATAGTCGAAAATATTTTAAATTGTAAGGTTGACAAATTTTACACCATTTTAAAGCATATGTAAATTTTCATGACAATATAAAAAGTTCGAATTAATAGGATTTCTTTTTTTAAAAAAAGTCAATATTTAAAATTTACTTTCACGAGAACTAATTATTCAACCAAATTCGTTAAAATTTTCCAAAAAAGTGTGGGGGGGAATGTTAATGAAAGCACTATGTTCAAATAACTTCATTTTTGCAAAAGATAAAGTAAATATATAAAATATCAATAAACATAAACAAGTCTAATTTAGTACTATTCAACAGAAGATAAAGAGCGTAAACTAATACATTCAAAAAACTCTTTCTTTTATAAAATTAGAAGAATTCTTCCCCCAAAAATGACTAAAACTACAAAACTCAGTGACGCGACAGCTCATAGAGGGCCAAGGCCTACTGTGCCCATCTCAGTTTTTTTGACTTTGGACTCTGGAGTGCAGGAGCAAATGTTCCGGTCAGGTGGTCAGCCGAACGTGGAACCCCCAGTGCTTAATTCCCAAGCATGCTTGGTACTCATTTATCGACCCACTGCAGGGATGAAAGGCTGAGTCAACCTTGCCCGACTCTAAGATCGAACCCAAGACTTGGGGCATGAGAGTGCGAAGCGCTACCCCTCAGCCACTGGGCAAAAAATGACTGCATGAATAAAAATCGGCTTAAAAAATAGAATAATAAAAATTGGCTACAATGACTAGTTTTAGTTCGCTGAAAAGTTTTATTCACAAGTCTATCATTTCCAATAATTGTTCTTAGTAATTAGCATTTGATAATAAACACAATCAGAGCTGTGGTGGCTCAGAGGATGGAGCGTTCGAATCCCAGCGATAGCTGGTGGATACGAATTCCGCACCCGGCTCGCACCGACCACAGAGCAGGCGTAAAATATCCTAAGTGGTAGACGGATCATGGGTTAGAGCACCTTCCCTGTCAATCTAATCCATCAAAAAGTCCTCCACGAAGGCAAATTTCTCCCAATACTTGATCCAAGAGTTCCCTTGTCTTCTGGATTGGGTTTAAAATTACAAGGCTGCGGAGTTGAACATTAGTCGTCGCAAACCCAAAATTAGGACGGCTGCTCAATGACGGTTATAAAATAAATACAGCTAAATTTATCCCCAATCTCTTAGGAGCTTCCCATATTTAGTTTATTTCACTCTCTAATTATCTAATCTTGAGTGCAGTATAGCTGATGCCGGCTTTTCTGCCATCTAACTCTACATTCATACAAATATCCTCTCATTGTGGCAATAAAAAATATTATTACTTATATTATTTTAGAAAAAAAACTCATAACACTTATTGTACTTAAAGGAGTTCCAAAATTATTTTTTCGGAAACACCAAATATTACCAACCTTTGTTGAATGCTTCTGATACATTAGCCTTCACACTAAGCTATGCACCATCAAATCGAAAAGAAACATGTGGATTTATTACTTATAACCTTAACCACATTAATCAAAAACATATATTTCATTCTTTCATACATGTAGGTAACACAATTAATTTATTGTTCAGCAGAAGTTAATTGAAAGTGGCTATTTGAGATGTTTGTGTGATGTATCGATGCACAAAGATTCCGATGCTCTTGTATCGTGTCAGAACTAATGAAAAATAATGGCTCAGTCATGTATAGAGAAAGAAGAGGTAGAGGAAGAAATTGACGTATCACTTTTTCGGTAAGAGAAAGTGAAATTACGTGCTCTCTGTTTATTCTGATCTTCACATAAAACCTCTTTATTGAGGATAGCGCCATCTAGTCAATAACAAAAGAATTTTAGTCTATAGATATAGTGAAAACTCATGATCATATATCCCATTGCACCACATATGTCATACAAGTAAACATAACAGAAACCTTTTATTTTGATTCATAACGTTTAGTTCTCGGTTCAATTATTTTAATTATGCGCATGAATATTTTCAAATTTATTTTAAAAATTAAATTAAAAACATTCATTTTGATAAATTTATTAAAATATATGAATATTATTTTTATGAAAGTGTTATACTTTCTTCCTCTTGAGTGCAAATTATTCATTAAATATAATACGGCGTGTTTCGCGACGACACCCATGAATTAAACCCTTCTATAAAATTAAGCAAAATAATAGACATATTGGAGCCATGATTTGACGTTTAATCAAAGTTAAATCAGTTTTTATAGTGTAAAAGGCTAAGGAAGGCGGGTGCACAAAATATACAAACACATTTGATAGCATGTTCAAAATTAAAGCAGTTTCTATTAATCATCCTCTCTGTTTCTGATTACAATCAAATAGGTTTTATTGTTTAACTAGGAGGCTAAGACCCCTAGTTAAGCACCAACCCCGATGATTGCTTCGAAATAATTGCTGATATTTGGCATAAATTATTCAACTAAAAATGCATGTCATAAAAAGAACACTTGTCCCATCACTTCCTACGTCCAAATATTTCCCATATGATATTATAGTTGTTGTTGACGTATGCCTGTTTTAGACAGAGGGGGTTCGATTGTTCTTGTTTTCCAGTGGCGCCATCTATGGCCAAAAATTCGACTTCTGCCGCATCATTCGTCACACCCGTTTATAGAGTGGATCCATTCATTCATCCACGGATCGTAATTTTGACCTGGATTAGAGAGCGATCGATCTCCAATCTAGTAACCCCCAGAGGTATTGATTTGTCACGGGAACATGGAGGACTTTTGCGACTCGACCGGCGGGGTTCGCGCCGACGAACTCTCGGACATGGACCCAGCGCCCTACCGACCAGGCTATCCCGGCACTATGATACTATTAAGATCTATTAGTGAACATAAATCATTTTTATACGTAATGATTTTTTGAAATATTTAAAATTGAAGTATTTTGTTATAACAAATTTGGTGATTTAACAACCATAATTTCTTTCTTACCAAACAAACGAATGCATATTTTAAATAAAATATAGTTACATTCATAACTTTGTGCATGACGCTGAAAGCTAAGTTCTTAATCATTTAACGAATCTCTTTAACCATAACTTATAATAGTATATTAATGTAATTTGCACCAAAAAAAAATTGTAAAATGTTACTAAGATCAGACACCGATTTAAATATCTTTTCCTAAAATGTAACGTAGAATTACGTTATAATAATTATAATAATAATCATAATAAGAACGATCCTCAAACTCTTAATTTGGAAAACAAACATAACGTAATGACAGTACAGGTAAATTAGGGATGCAAAAACATTTATAGGAAAAGAATACCTTTATGACTTATATCAATTCTATGACGATGAAAACCAAACCAATATGAAAATTAATGTGGGAAAACTGTATCCTATACTAGTTTCTGTATTTGTGAAAAAACAGCAGAGTTGGATTGAGGTCACCGGGTTTTTTGAGTGCTGAATGTGAGAGGTGTATTAACTTCACGCTCATAGTCGCTCCTGTGTAGCATTTAGCAGTCGAGTGTATGCAGGCTGACGTTGTGTATGATCGAGACGAGACTGAGTGGCAACAGCGCGAGGAGGTGGATAATGTCGCAGTCACAAGTAATAAGTCAACTGTTCAATGTGGACCATCCATCGAAGTAGCCGTTACCAGATCGAAGTGGGCGTTACAGTCAAGATAGGCGTGATCATATTACGTCCGTAAGTCACCAATGTGGGGGACGGAGTTATAGACAATGCCAACCTTCATCTATCAAAAGGTACCCCAAGATTGAATCAAGTTAGCATGTCTTATATCCTAGTGGATTGATGTTTAATCTTCGTAGTGGTAGTTACGTCAGAATATCAATTCTATGACGATGAAAACCAAACCAATATGAAAATTAATGTGGGAAAACTGGATCCTACTATGTGATTTTTCGGCCAATAAAAATGCATCGACAACAATGAAAAACTGCCACCCCATCATTAGATTTTTATGTATGATACACTCTTCTCAAATTGTAATATCTCAGATATCGTTAGTATTTTTATTTTTTCCACTCTTAAATAATAATTTGCGACACCATCTATGTTTATAGCTTTGTCTTTTGACAAGGATTCTGAAAAAAAAATACACTAAAGACAGTCATTACAAATTACCCTTCAAACGCACAACTCCTTTGCAAAATAGTACTCAAACTTTTCAGCCTAACATTTTTCACCCATTGAATTAATTACATGGGGGAAACGAGTCTAGTACTATTTTCCCTGTTATGTGTCAATAGCAAGAGATCGCCGGAAGCAGTGAGTTGTTTCTTTAAAAGTAAAAGTGAGTACGCACAAATTTATAAAAAATGCATGCTTTAAATGCCTAAGTAAATCACGCATATCGTTATGCCTAAGGAATTCAACAACGAATCGCTTTCTTAATATCACTCTTTACATAGAAACTATTGTTATGTCTTTCTTAAAACTTTTATAGATCAGTATAAAATGTTTTCTTTTTTTGCCATTTTTTACCTTCTTACTCACTGTTTTTCTTTCTGTTTCATAAATCTCTCCTTTGAAGCAATTAGTGAGAAAACATTACTAGAAGAGGTAAATTAAACTTTTTTTACTTCGTAAAATTTTGGCAAAAAGAAAAGTTCTCGGTATATCAAAAGATTTGCCAATAGTTTCTAAGCAAAGCGTAATTTTAAGAAATCTATACGTTGTTATATTTCTTTTTTGAAGTAATGAGGATCCCATAGAGGACTTATCGTAAGACACGGTCCTTAGAAGACCGAAATCTTACATCACTAGTCCCTGCGTGGCTGATTACGCTTAGATCAGCTTGCGAAAACTCCGAGGGTCAGCGGTACCTCATTCAACTGTTATACCGTAAAGTGCTTGACTTCACGAGTAGGTCGTCAAATAACCTGAGCTGGAGGGAGCCAGTTTTTCTTCAGAGGATCAAAATCGTGATGGCTTATGTTCAGATCACAGCCAGCAGCTAAAGTACTTCTACCATTACTATTTTAAAAAAAATAGGGAATACCAACATATGGGGGAATTCGAATGTTATTATCGTCGAATTTGTGATTATCCATTTATTATTTATTTCAATTTTCTTAACTGTTAAAGTTAAGAACGTTTATAATGTATTTAAACTACCTTTTACAATTGAATTTCAATTTAAAAAAATCGCGATTTTTTAAGTATCTTCTCACTATGTTTTTGGGGTAAGAAATCCGAATCTGTCGAAACAATGTATGTTTATTCAGAGAAAGTACTTTTATGTATCGGATTTCGTAACTTAAAATGTCGTCTGTACTAATTAATTAGCATATTTGTGGTCATCCCCTCGAACCATTAAGATTGATTTCAAGAACGTGAAGATCCGATCATTATATCATAAGTTATTCGGGGTAGTCCGTTTTTTTGCGCATTGTACTGCATAGCTTTTGTTAAAGTGATTATTTCTTTCTGTTACCAACTCCGCTGTTTCATGTTAAAAAAAAATTATAATTAAAAAACGCTATTTTTGAAATGTTTAAGAACACAGTCCGAACATATTTTATATTTTTATTACACTACGGAAGAAAGGCCAATATCTCCTTTCTGCAAAACAAATGCGCAAATACAAATAATAAAGCTCATGTGACGCCATTTTTCTTTTTTTGAAAAAAAAAATGCATCTTTAATTTTAAAAGGATGATAGGCACAAATATTATAACTTTCAAATATGTAAATATGTTAACTAGCATAAATTGTAACACAACTCAAATGGGGAGAGAAAAAAACGAAGGCTCACTTCTCTACTACTGATATTAAATTTCTGGGCAAATCTGAATAAAATGACATTTTGTTCGTTATCTATCATAATTTGGAAGAAAATGAAGGAACAAAACTGTCGTTTACTAGGATCCTATTACTTCAAAATCAATAAGGATGCGATAATATCGTTAACGTAATAAAATTTATCGCATACTATCACATTCAGTAAACGATGCATGCACGCAATTTTATGTCATTATCATAGAATACTTTTTTATTATAAATGGATTGTATAATGTACAGATTTTTTTTTTTTTTTTTTAGAATTCCTCGACATGACAGAAGTTTTTACGGTAAATCATAGCGTTTTATCAGTTTCTTAATATTATGAGTTTTCTTGCACGTTCTGGAAATTTTATATTAAAAACTTGATTAAGAATTGATTTAACAGCTTTCGTTTTTTTTTTAAATAAAAAATTCTTGATATTATCGACACTTTTGTTTTATACTGTACCATCTGTGTAGATGTAAGCAAAAAATAAAAGTGAAATAATGTCGCAAAATGAAACATCTTAACAACGATGACGCTTATGTTTCGTTGTAAATTGACGCTTATGTTTTGTCGCTTGTTGTGACGCTCATGTTGACGCTTATATTTTGTCACAAAATAAAGTCTCTTATATAAAAAAGATGCTTAGATTTCGTACTTGTTTATGTGTATTATTTTGTACCATTCTTTTCGTATCATTTCGTAGCTAATAGAAATCAATGATTTTCCATTTCCCCCATTATTCTCGTAAATTCCTATAATCATTAAATACTTGAATGCCGATCAAAACCAAAATTCTGGTTCGAAAGATTCTTCTTCTGAATTATCACGCTTGAGAACCACGTTCGCTAATAAGTTATAAAAAATAACCTTTTATTTAAATTTTTTGTTATATCATTAAAATAACTAATATTTAATTATGGCTTCCATAGGAAAAATCTTCGTGGTTGAATATTTTTATTACGTAAAATGTCTTCTCATGGAATCTTCGTCTTCGTGCATTGATATCACAACCAAGAATGAAAAAAAAGGATGCTAAGAAGAAAAGGCAATAAGGTTTGAGTTTTTCGTGCTTACTGATATACCTGCGAGTGACGTAGCGTGGGTATCTCTGTCTTGATTGGTTGTGAAAACGTGGCATTTTTTTATGTTGGAAACTTTTTTTTTCTGTTTTAATACGAGTAAATCATGTATTAATTCTCTTAAGTGACGCATTCTATATTATTTCAGAAAGAATCTTTCACTAAGATTTCAATTCTTTCCGTATTTATTTCTTATTTAACACAAAGGCAGGCACGAAGCCATGGAGAACTATATATGCATCAAAGTTGCCAGATACGCGATGCAAAAATAATGACAGTTACACTAAAATGTATGCATAAATAATAAATCTAAATTAAACAAAAGGCTTAGACAAGAATTATTTGTAATTTAACAAATTCGGTGTGCGATACAATTGGCTTCGCGTTAATTAACATTCTAACTTATGTAGAAAAACTTAGCTCGACTTTAAAACGCCATTTTGTTTGTGCACGATCAGCTGGAGCTGAGGTCCGTAGGTCACGTATCTGTGTATCAGTGATCTTCTTCTTCTCGAGTTGTAAGTACCCAATAAATATACATGCATTTCTTTTATTTTGAAATTTAATTTTATTTCTTGTGCAAGAAATCATAACAGTACGTAGATAAAAAATCGAACATATTAGTCACTCAAGATCTGATATAGGGTGTTTCAAAACTTATGAGCAAAAATTTAAGGGGTGATAGAAAACACCTAATCAAGCAATTTTCCCCATACAATGCATGGTCGAAGGGGAAGCGGTGAACCACTAGGGGGTATCCGTTACTGTCACACAACAGAAACACCAAGCTGAGAGAGGAGGTGTTAAATTAAATTTATTTACAGCATGAGTGGCAAAATTAAGGAAACTTCACAAAAGAGAGAATGCCTGCTGTTATGTAAGTGCTACATCTGTGACGTAGCAAACGGTTCAAGTCATTTAATTCGCGTTGAATAATTTTAGTATCCAGGGACATGCTTATAGGTGGGCGAACTGTGCCCCGCCCTGCAAATTATAGCCGCTAAAATTTCAAAGCTTTTTAATATACTTATGTTACAAGATTTTTTACCCCTTCACTTTCTTACTACTTTGAAAAAATTTCTTTAACTCCTTCTGAGAGCCGTGATGGCTCAGGGGATAGAGCGTTCGCCTTCCAATGAGGTGAACCGGATTCGAATCCCAGTCGATACGAATTCCGCATTTGGCTTGCACCGACCACAGTGCTGACGTAAAATATCCTCAGTGGTAGACGGATCATGGGTTAGAATCCCCTTGCCATCAGGCTAACCCTGAGAGGTTTTCATTTCCATGCAACACAACTGCTGGTTAGTTCCATCAAAAAGTCCTCCACGAAAGCAAAATTCTCCCAATACTTGATCCAGGAGTTCCTTTGCCTTTGCGACGTTGAATATCAGTAGACGTAAACCCAAAAATTGGGTCGTCTGTTCAACGAGGGTCATAAAATAAAATAACTCTGTAAATTACATTCTTAGTTTTATTTTTTTTTCAAAAGAAAAGCTTATTTATCTTATAGCCATTTATTGTGTCATGTGTTAGCATGCTAATAAATCTTTTCACGGGGGATTGTGAAGCTTTACTCATTTTGTTATTTAGTTACTGTCAATGAATTAAGGTTTCTAGTTTTAAGAAGAAAAGTGAATACTTTAGTAAAACTGTAAAAAAAGCAATTTTACTGGTGATGTGCAAAATTTTGTGATTCCTTTAAGAATTTTTCTTGCAGTTTCTGTGACCATTATTACTGCAGGATTACTGAAATTGTTAAAAACATATTGGAGATCAATGATAACTGATGTTTCATTTTTGACATTCATTTCTATGGAGAATGATCTATCTGCTTTGCTAGATTTTACTGTTTTAATGGACAATTTCGCTGCTCGAAAAACTAGAAAAATTACATTATAATTAACTTATTCATATTTGTAAGCAATATTATAATTTTTTCTTTGCATTTGCTAAATCTTGGATATATATTTCCTATTCCTAGGATATGTTGTTTCGATGAATTATTTTTATTTCTGTTTCCAAATTTGTCTAATTCCATTTTAGTTAATGATCCATTATATGAGGAGTGTAATTTTTAAAATAATAACATGAATTCAACTTTGATGTCATAGTAATTAATTATTTTAAATATTTCAATTATTGCCCATTGGTGAATGCGTGGAATAAAATCTTTAAGAACTGCGAAAGGTAATGTAAAGAAAAATAAAAAGCAGGGTTGGCATGATAAAAAAAACATTTTGCACTAAAAAATCATTGATTTATGTAATTCATTACGATTGCTTTAAAAATCATAGATTTATGTAATTCATTTTGATTGCTTTAAAAATCATAGATTTATGTAATTCATTTTGATTGTTTTAAGAATTATAGATTTATGTAATTCATTATGATTGTTTTAAAATCATAGATTTATGTAATTCATTATGATTGTTTTGAAATCATTGATTTATGCAATTCATTATGATTGTTTTAAAATCATTGATTTATGTAATTCATTATGATTGTTTTAAAATCATAGATTTATGAAGAAATAATTATTTAGACAGTATTGCATTACATAATATGTATAATCTTAAGGCCGTGATAATAAATCACCGATATAAAAATTCATTGATAATTGTTCTTATAATGAGAAATTGGTTAATAAATTAAAAAATAAATAAATAAAATATTAAGAAATAAAAGGACGAAATAAGTTTTTTTGTTGTTCAAGACCTTAAATGTTGGTAAGAGTTTAATTTTTAATTTATGATCTTTCATTATTCTCTCCATGTCATTTTCATATTCTAATGTGCTCATTGTAGTATGTAAAATAATTTGCTGTTTTATTATCTATAAGTATGTTTCAATTATACTCATTTAATTTCGATACATATATTTATTTTAATGCAAGTAATTTTAAATCTTTTTAAATATGCAGTTAATGTATATACTTGTAATTAAAGATTAAAAACTTGTTCTGCCAAGAATAATTTAATTTAAAAAAGCTTTCTAAAAAAACTTTAATTTACGTTTCATTTGACAAATTTATTCTCTGTCTTTACAATTCATTAAGGTTTTGAGTTTCATAGAAAAAAGTAACTGAATTTATTTATTTAGTAATCAGTTTTCCAATAATAATATTAAACTTTGTATTATTGATGTTACTAAAAATTTTAGTGGCAGTATTGTTAAATAATTTTAAGTATTATTTTTACATTTTATCACAGTTTTGATCGTTAAACGAAAAAAGAATTTAAAAAAAACTGATTGAAATAAAAAAATCCAATCCTTAATATATGTTATATATATGTTATATATGTTATATATATGTTATATATGTTATATATATGTTATATATATGTTATATATGTTATATATATGTTATATATATATTATATATGTTACTTATATGTTATATATGTTATATATATTTTCCATTTCGGACATAAATATTCTTGTATTCAATCTTAGTAGTTCAAAGTGCTTAACTTAAAATTTGCAAATCAATGTATTTTAAGCTGTGAAATCACACACAAATATGTACTTTCTCTGTATAAACATAAATTTCCTTAGACAGATTTCGATTGTGAAAGATATGGTCTTAATAGATTAAGCAGGAGAGTCCCCTTAATGTTAATTTCATTTTTTGCATCTTTCATCGTATCTTGGAACCTCTTTAATGGAATTGAAAATATTTTGGCACCTACTTATAAAACTCGTTTATTCAAAAATTATTTTTAATCGTTACTTAATATTTTTAAATTATTTAATTTACCAATAGTGGAAAAAATTTGAATTTTTAGGTATAAAATGATTTAGTCTATTTTAAACTATATAATTTTAAATGACGAAGTCCAAATTAAGATAAACGGCGGTTAATTACTTTTCGATTAATAAAAATGTTTAAAAATACCAATTCTCTGAGATAACAAAATCTGCTGAAAATGAAATTAACATTAAAGGAATCAAGCTTTCGACCACTGTATTACCTAAATTATGAACGCTATATTCTCCAAATTGCTGCTACCCCCTCCCTATTATTCTATCAAGAATTCGTCGATAAAAATAAATGTTTATTCAGAGAAAGTAGGCTTTCTAGTCTGATTTCGTGACTTAAAATACCATCTGAAAAAAGTCCTGATCATATTTAGTGTTAGGCCTACTAAACATTAAGATTAATCCGTTGTACGTGTATATGCAATCATTTGATCCAAAGATATGAGGCAAAGATGATCCCTTTTAAATGAAAGTGTTTTTTCACTTTTTATTTCACACACTTCACGAAAACAGCAATTTTGAGAGCTGTGATGGCTCAGGGGATAGAGTGTTCGCCTTCCATTGAGATGAACCGGGATCGAATCCCAGCGATGGTTGGTCAATACGAATTTCTCGACCGCCTCGCACTGTCCACAGTGCTGACATAAAGTATCCTCAGTGGTAGACGAATTAGGGGTTAGAGTCCATTTGCCGTTAGGCTAACCGTGAGAGGTTTAGTCGATTCCTTGTCAATGTAAAGCAAATGCGGGTTAGTTCTATCAAAAAGTCCTCCACGTAGGCAAAATTTTCCCAATATTTGATAAAGGAGTACCTTCTCTTCTGGATTGGGTTCAAAATTAAAAACCTACGGAGTTAAACATTAGAAGTCGTAAACCTAAAAATTGGGTCGGCTGTTCAACGACGGTTATAAAACTAACTAGCAATTAACTAGAATAATATATATCTGCATAAGCTGCATTTGTTTAAAACAAAATAATTTTTCAAAAAAGGCATTGTTTCACTAAAATAAATTCAAATAAATGATACAAGCCTGTTATGTTTAAATTATGCTCCAAGTTATACGAACTATTCATTATGCTTCCTTCTATGTTGAATGTGGAAATAACATATTCATGAATGAATGCCACGTGATGTTTCGTAGATTAATGATTAGAGATGGTGCGAACATTCCCATCTTCCGAATTGCACCATCAGTTGAGGTTTAATTTGTTGAGAAATTATTGGTCCGAGGTGGACAAAAATGATTGATTAGCCTTATACCAAATTTCACTGCTCTACTCGATCAATATTAAATTCAAGCAACTTGCTCTTATTACAATGCATACAACTACTTTAATATTCGTAACGAAAATAACTATGCCACAATATGCGCCGCAATACCCGATTTTTTTTAAAATAAAAAATCTAATAATGAAGTTCAATATATTGAGTATTTAATTATATCCCATTTGTAATAACTGCTGTTTAATACATTAGGATATTAGGACTTTGATGTATTTTCATTTACTAATTCAATGCTAAATTAAACCTGTATTCCCAGAGAAAAAACAGTATGGTCAAAACTTCACGAATATAGTAAAATTTGCAGTGTTTCGATAGCCCTATGAGAATCCCAAAAAGCTAGGTAATTTTTATAGCAGCGCTTTGTTATTGATTATTTTTTAAATTAACAATATTGTTTCATAAAATTTGTTAACATTTGGTAATTATGTTTTGATACTTTAGACCAGGGCATAAGAACCAAATTTACTTTTCAATTTTGGTTTTTTTACTAAGTATGTGATAATAAG
This sequence comes from Parasteatoda tepidariorum, assembly GCF_043381705.1. Taxonomy (NCBI): domain Eukaryota; kingdom Metazoa; phylum Arthropoda; class Arachnida; order Araneae; family Theridiidae; genus Parasteatoda; species Parasteatoda tepidariorum. Next base: position 93,775,111 of record NC_092204.1, on the reverse strand, counting down.
AACTATAAATTTGAAAACCAGAATTTTGGGTAAACCATTAACATTTATGAACGGAAAAATGACCAAATTCATGTTTTAAATATCATATAGTTTGGTTTTATTAACCAGAATCATGTTGTTTTTCAGCAAAATTTATTACCAGTACAGTAAATTTAACCAGAATTTTTTCTCCGTGTACTTACGTTACGGAAATGTATACGTATATATAAAGCGTGATATAAAATACCTTACACATTTTATTTTTCATTAAAGAAATATTGCGTACTACTGGAGGAATCCACTGCTTTTTTACTAAAATTAACAGTGAGAGGTAATATATTTTCCATTAATATACGATCTACACTCTTTAGTATGACCTCCATTACAGCAACCTATTATTATAACGACCAATGCATGAAGTCCTGCTTGCTATTCCATAGACGCAAAGCTATTTTAGTGTCTATTAGAACGTCGACACTGAATTTTCCAACATTGTGACCGAAATTTCGTAATTTCAAAAAAATTATTTAAACCATTATTTCTTTTGACGTTAACATACAATAAATGTGAAACACCTATAAATGAAGGAAAAGTGACATGACCCTCTAAATACTTCTTGAAGTGGAAGATGGTCGTAATATATATTGTTATTCTACATATTCTATATATGCTATATATTCGCATATATATTCTATATACTCAAAGATATAGTTATCCCATATCTGTGCAACTTTTTTTTCTCAAAGGGTGCGATGAACTTATCACTCATATTTTTCTCGTTTGAAAACTGCCTTCACTTTTTTGTTGAATGCCAAATCCTTATGTGTTTTGTTTTTGATTAAAAACCTATATTCTTCACATTTATTTTGACGTATGAAATTTATCTAAAAAGGGTAGACGCGAACCAACATGTATTTTTAACTCATATCTTAACTCATATCTTTTTAACTCATATCTTCACCTATGAAGTAATTTCAAAAGGTACTCTTACGAAAGTAATGTTATAGAAGAAGTTTTTACCAATTTTTCTGACAGTTTCCAAATTTTATAAAAGTAAAGCATGACTTTGTTGAAATTTGTCACACATTTGAGCTGTGAGTATTTATTTGCGGTGACTTATTACTCTCACGTTATAGCGTCCGTATTCGCCAGAACTATGAAAGTCGTTAGAGCAGATGCATTGCATTTCACATAAATAAATTGTTTGTAAATATAATAAGATACTTCTTCTAAGGCACTACAGCCGATTACTGACCAAGGCCATCTCAGTCAGTTTACCCCATCTAGATCTATTTGATGATATACATCTCTCCATCTGTTAACTCCTAAGTCCCTTAATCACTTCCCTACTCTATCTAACCATCTTGTTCTAGGTTTTCCTCTTTTCCTTTTTCCCTCTAGTGCTTTTTTCCCTCACAAGATTTTCATCGTTATATCGACATACATTTCCCAGCCACCTTATCTGAGAAACCTTGATAACTTTTACCATGTCAGGTTATTTGTATTTTGGTTGTAATTCACGGTTGTAACGAATTCTCCAGGTTTCGTTTTCTCTTACTGCACCAAAAATTTTTATTAATATTTCTCTCTAGAAAGTCATTATAGTTTCTCTTCGTCTACTTTGTGAATTTCCCTGCATTCGCTACTATATAAAACTATTGGTCTTACTAATATCTTGTACAACTGTATTTTTGTTTCTCACCTTATGTATTTAGCTTTGAACTGGTTTCTCAATCCATGATAACATCTGTTATCCATTTTGATTCGATTTTTTACTTCAATTTTTATTTTATTATTGTTATTTATTATTGAGCCTAAATATTTAGACGGAGCTACTTGTTAATAAAACTAATATTCATTAATTTTGAGTAGTTGCAGATTTGTGATTCTGTTTGTCATTGCCATGAATTTACTTTTTCATCGTTGACTGACAATCCAATGTTTTTTGCTGATACCTCGAGTGCACAGAAAGCCTCTACTCTATCCACGATATCCATATAGTCTGCATATGTTAGCAGTTGTTCGGATTTAACAACAACTGTGTTCTGCGTTTAAACTCTGTTTCTTTATTTGACTAACGTTAAAAGTGCTCTGGTGTAAGAAATTAAGAGAATTCGCAGACTTGGACGATTATCTCTGAAACTACTGGACCGATTTTAGTGAAATTTGATATGTGCATATATTGATACAATGCAAACCAAATAACCATTCAACAATTGTAATACATACTCATGATCATGTGTAACACTAGTTGGAGTCGGAAAGTATGAAATTGCCGCAGGATAATTCAGGTGAATTGCCACAGGAAATGATAAACTGCCTTATTTCAAGTATGAAATCATGCTGCAAGACGTATATATCTGTAAAAGGGGACCATACCCCCTATTAACTCTTTTTTTTTGTTTATTCTACAACCGCTGTTTCATACCTTAAGACTCCAACGAGTGTTACGCACAATCATGAGTATGTATTACAATTGTTGTTGTTGAATGGTTATTTGGTTTGTATTGTATCAATGTATGTGCATATCAAATTTCATTAAAATCGGTCCAGTAGTTCTTGAGATAATCGACCAAGTCTGCAAATTCTTTAATTTTTTTACACCAATGTAGTTACCAGGAATCGCTACAAGCTACTGTTTTTTTGCATCGCGCAACTCACAACACTACTTCTTTTAAAAAGTAGTGCACTACACTACAAACTACGTGAAAGAAATAGTGACTACAGAGGTTTCGCTACTTGTAGCGCGCTACTTTCGACCACTGAGAGGTATAGATGTTATATTCTCTGGTCTTCTCAAGTATTTATCTAATGCAGTGTGTTTGATCTGTCGTTGATCTACCTTTTTGAAATCAGCATTGGTATTTCCCAATTACTTTGCTAGTATCAGTAACAAGTCGTTCTCCCCGGATATTTGTCTTGAATGATTGTCTTCAAGAGAGAAATTCCTCCATAGCACTTACCGTCCAGTTTGTCTTCTTTCTCGTATATTGGTAATAAGATACTAGTTGTAATCTTATTCCCAATCACCGTTGGTATATCCCAATTACTCTGCTAGTATCAGTAATAAGTCACTCTGCCAGGATGTTTGTCTTGAATCATTGTCTTCAAGAGAGAAATTCCTTCATAGCTCTTACAGTCTAGTTTGTCTCCTTTCTCGTATATTGGTAATAAGATACTAGTTTAATGTAATTTTATCAGTATTAAATTAAGCCTACATACCTTTCATGGCAGTTTAGTCCAATTTAGGGGTTAGTTGGAAGTAATTTCTTCGTAGAATTTAAGTATAATTGTTGGCCGTGTGAAATACATCTGAATTTTGATATAAAGGAAGGATATTTAACCCAGAAAAATAAATAAAATCATTCTGGATAAATTGATTTATTATGTAAATCTTATAATTAACATGGCCACATTCCAAAATTATAAAATAAAGAAAAGAAAGTCCCTTAAGGGGATCAAGCGAATCATTATTGTTCTCTCATCAAGAATTTCTGTAAAAATATTAATTCAACGGTTGAGACTAAGAAGCCGAAGGCCCTCAATCCATTAGTGAAGAATTCAAAATTAAAAGTAAAGTGAATTGTCCCAACGGACAGATAGGAGCATTGGGAGAGATCCATGGTGGGAGGTGTATCGAAAGCTAAAGTAGCCAAAAACAAAGACAACCCCCCGTAATCTATAATAAATTTGAAAATAATTTGGTGAACACCAATCGCCAAAAAGACTGTGGGAATTAGCATAACCATGTAACTGAAACATTTTGAGGTAAGAAATAGATATTATAGATGTATGAATAGATATATGAGTTATAAATAGATATTTTTTTTAATTAAGTCACGACAGTGAATTAATGAGTTTTACATTTGCATTGAAATAAAAAGTTAGCAGTTATATTGAGTGTTAAAAAAAAAAAATATTTACATTTGCCTTTCATAAAATGCAATAAAATATAAAAATATTTTTTTTTTTTTTTTTTTTTTTTTAAAAAACTTCTGTCGTTGAACAGCCGACCCAATTTTGTGGGTTTACGACTACTAATGTTCAACTCGATAGCCTTGAAATTTTGAACTAATTCAGATGAAAAGGAAACTCCTGGATCAGTACCCCCCAGAGGTATTGATTTGTTATGCGAACATGGGGGACTTTGTGACTCGACAGATTTAACGCGCATCAGTCACCATTTACTACACGGAGAGTCTTAGACATGGGCCCAGCACCCTACCAACCAGCCTATAGCGGCCTTAAATAATTGGTTTGATTTAATTAAAATTTGATTAAGAATGATAAAAAAATGAATTTAGGAAATAGAAGAAATTTTAGAAGCTAGGAAATGTGTAATGCCTATTGTGGCATCACAATACCTACGTTACGAAAGTTAAATTTATGTAAAACTACTTCAACATGCGTTTCTCATACGTTTAACATGCATATTAATTTTAAATATAAGAATTTATAAATCATTTTATAAAAATTTTCAAACATATAATTTTTAAATGACTCAAATATTTTCGAATTTTTACAAATTTCAAAAATGTTTATCAGATTCCATTTAAAGTAAGGATGGTTTAAATCCAATTCCACTAAGTATGAATAACAAATAAGCATGTATTAAAAGAAAATAGATTGAAAAAGTAAGGTTTAAAAGTCATAACTAGTTAGTGTGCAATTTTAATAGTATTTAATGTGAAATTGAGGAAGAATAACGAAAATATTAATTAAATAAAAAATATTGTTTTCTTTTGAAAGGTAAACTAATATTAAATGAATAGTCCAAAAACTCTGAAATGGAAATATATACTTTATCATATAAAAACTTCAATTTCTTCAAAAAACATGAGGATGGTAATATAAGTCAATATGATTTGAGCTCTCAAAAATAATGCCTAACTTCTTTCTACCCCTGTCATATCCACTAATCTTAATGCCCTAGATTCGTGTTACATTCATATAAATAAAGATTCCTTTTTTAACGACATGAGTTTCGCACCAACTTTAAATAACTCATGAAAATGCATTTTATCATGATTTGCCTCTCTCGAATACTGCGATTTTTGTAGCATTTTTTCTCCTTATTTACTTTTCATTTTCCATGTCACTCTCGTCTACTATAGTTTTTAAAATTTATTTTGCATTTTTCATTGGTGACTTTGCATTTTCTGTATTAAATCACTTTTATTTTCCTTATTCAGCCGAATCTTGAAAATGGGAGCCTATTTTTGAGCATTCGAAACTTATCGACTTTTATAACAATCTTCAAATTGTTTTAAATAAATAAGGTTTTCTTTATTATAAAATAAACTAGCAGTTTTAAAAACATTTTAAATGCTCAAATCTAAAGTATTAAACTGCTGTCTATTTTGTGAAAGAAAATATTTTTAAAAAAAATCGAAATGCTAGAAACACGAAATGTTATTTTCGTGATTAACTCCCAAAATTGATTTTAACTCCCCCTTAAAAAACCGTAAAATTCAAAGTTATTTTACGAGCCTCTGCCTTTCTGTTGATAAACAGGTTTATTGCTTCGCTTTTAGAAGGAAATACAAATTACGTTCCAATTTTTATGACTTATCAAGAGTCGCAGAGAAATTCCGTGGATATTTTTTGAAACATAAAGATTCGGGAACTGGGGGAAATTAAAAGAAAGATAAGTGGAAGTTAAATCCCTTTTGTGATCTGTGATTTTTGAAGTTACTACTTTTGTATTTTAAGTTCAAAAGAATTAGCTAATTTTACTTTTTAATGTTTCTAGCTGTGGTAAGCTATAAAATAAATGTATCTTTGAGTTGTCTTTGTATGAGAAGGAATAACAACACTTTCGATTTCAAATATTTTTATTGGATTGGTGCGTGTTTCTTAGTTAATATGTAAGCCTGCATATAATTTTTTTCAAAAATTTTTTATTCAGTTAGAACAAGCTCCATTTACACATTTTTCCTAACGATATTTTAGTGAACAGATGCCTTTCTTAGAACAATTCTGATCTTAGAATGAATAAATTCTGAAATGAAATTTTTCTGGCTGCCTTGATTTGCTTAGAATTTAATAGACTGTAAAAACTGTTCTAATTGTTTAAAAAATGAGAGTCGAATGGTAAAAGGTACAGTTCGGTAAAACAATTTCTCTCTCACTCACTATTCCTGTGATTTGCGCATTCTATAAGATGATTTTTGCTGAAAGCAAAACATTTAGAATAAATTTAAAGATGGAATAGAAAAGGTTGATGGTTAAATTACTTTTCGATCTAGGATTTTCTGCAGATGGAATCTTTAAGCAATTAAAATTTCTTAAGTTTAACAGAACATTCATACTCGTATATAGAACTATAAATCGATTATTAGATACTTATAGCTGTGAAGATCGACCCAGGACTGGTCGTTCACACTCAGTTCGTACAAAAAAACGCATTAAAAAATTCGTGAAAAGATACAGAAAAATCCACAGCTTTCTGCTAATAAAATGGCTGCCTAAGAGAACGTGAGTCGAAGAACTGTGCAAGTTATATTAAATGAAGACCTGTGTTTCCACTCTTATCGCAAAAAAAAGTTCAAGGTTTGACAACTGCACAAAAATGAAAAAGGTTGCATATATGTAACAAATTACTGATCCGGCTCGGTAACGAAAGTGTTGCCGGAATAATCTTTTCTGACGAAAAAATATTTTGCACAGAACAAGGTTATAATGTTGTATATTATTCATTAAAAAAATAACGTTGTATATTCAATGACATACCTGAAAGTGCAAGATCTGTGCAACAGAACAAGAATTCTGTAATGGTTTGGACTGCAGTGTCAAGTAACGGAAATTTTCCTCTAAAATTAATCGATAAAGGGGTAAAAATCAATGCTGAATATTAAAAAAAGGAAGTATTGGTTACGCATTTATTGCCACATGCTGGGAGATGGTATCCCAAAAAGAACTGCATATTTCAGCAAGAATTTGCACTGTCACACCAAGCCAAAACAACACAGGCTTGTGTATCGATTATACGAACTTTATTAAGAAAGAAGATTTGCCTCCTTCTTCGCCAGATCTCAATACTTAGACTATTGTGTTTGGGGTATTCTAGAGTCTCAAGTTAATACTACACAGCAAAGGAGTTAGGACTCCCTTAGAACTTCCTTTTTGCGTGAATGGGACATGTTACCTCTTAAAATGATTCTGACCGCCATTGGACAATGGCGTAAGAGATTACCTTTAGTAATTGATAAAGATGGTTTTCGATTCCAATTAAAAAATTTTAAGGTAAACTTTATAGTGTTCATTATATTTGTGTATTTATCATTTTCTATTTGCACAACTATATATATATATATATACCGTCATGTGGGGCTACTTTGTGCAAAATTCGAATTTGGCACTTTTCAAGTGCTGTTATTCAATATTATGTTTTTTTCACTTTAAAAATTTGTGGAATTTGAAGATAGAAGTCTCCTCTATTACTACAAACATTTTTTCGAATTTTAAAACTATCTCAGAGTGTGTTTTGTTAATCCAATGTCAACAACTTTCCGAGAACGTCGGACGTTGAAAAGTGTGCGTGGAAACTTTAGCTGTGAAATGCAAAGACGTTGATAAAACAATTGTCGTAAGAGCAACAGTTTTTATTTATATATTAATAAACAATTATATCATGTTAGCGTTAAAAAAATTTGAAAATTAATAACAAATAAACGGAAAATGAAAAAAAAGTGCACTGTGGGGCTACTTTGTGCAAAGTTTCATTCGTTTTTTTTTCGACAGAAAAATTGTCAGACGTTATAAAAAAAAAATACCTGGAACGAGAAACTACCGTGATTACACTTTAGAAAAGCTGCAACAATGTTTGCAAGCAGTTTGGTGGTATGTCGATTGCAGAAGCTTCTCGGAAGTACAAAATCTACAGAAATACTATCTCTAATAAAATTCACAAGAAACACGTGAAACGTGCAGGTGAACTATTATTTTTCTTCTACAAAGATTTTTCTAATGAATTAATCAAATGATTTAACACATAAAAATATATTTTATAGGACATCAGGTGATTTTGACAGAAACTGAAGAGCATGTTCTGTCATGTTCATTTAATCATGTTATATTCAAATTTATCAATAATATAAATGTTAATGAATATGTAATAATTATTATTTTTTAAATTTCATCCACTTCAATGTTCAAAAATGTAAATGGTTTCCTTTTGTTTAAACTCAAATGTTTTGAAATAAGCATTCTTTTTAAGAAAAAATTGTTTATAAAAAATGTTTCTTTAACGCTGAAAATTATTTTCAAACTAATATCTTTATATATCTTGATGTTTTTGCTATTAAAAATGTCAACAATTAACTTTTTTAACAATTTTATATCAATATTTTACAAAAAACATAATTATTAAACTGAATTCCCATCGCTACACAAAGTGCCCCACTTGGGGGCTACTTTGTGCAAAGTATGTTCTGACTTATTATTTGTAAATATTACATACAAATAATCCCAATATTGATCAAATTCCCTCGTTTGAGTCCAGTTATGAATATAATATCGATAAATTTTACTAAAGTTTGAAGTAACATAGTTTTTTTACATGTCAAAGTTCAAAAACTGCGAAATCCTGCACAAAGTAGCCCCACATGACGGTATATATACATATATATATATATTTATCTCTCTCTCTCTATATATATATATATGCAATGTTCATTTTAGAAATAAATCTACCACTTACCGTTTTCTTAAGAAATTGAAATTTTTATATAATGGCAGCATATCTTTTATTTTGGAATATTTTAAAGAAAAGGATTAGCATGAGTCGACATTATTAGCTAAAACGTATTTGAGAAAGTTTGTGGTGCGAATGAATAGAAAAAAAAAAAGAAATTGCGTAAACATTTCCTTTTTTTTTCTTCTTTTTTTTTTGGCAGATTTTAGGTTCTAATGACTAAAGGCAGATTTGGAAGACTTAGGTCCAAATAAGTATTATTTGTATCTTTTTAATTGTTTTGAATCAATGCTTGCATGATTTTTAAAAATACATAATTTTAAAGCAATAAAATCAACCTCATATTTACGACTTGGGTATAGACGGGCCAAATAGTCTTTTTTTCTAAGTCATTAGTAACTACAAAAGACTAATGGGACATTAATGTCCCTAGGCCTAATCGCAACAAGTAACTCCACATTAAAAAAAAAAACACATTTGTAATATTATCAATCGTAAAAAAGCTTAATGAGCCTGGCAAGGAAAACTTTCCATAAAAAAGTAATAAGAAATTCTAAGAAGTTTATGACGCTAAATTGAATAATACCAAGCACATGCAGCTGGGACTAATAGTGAAAATGTAATAATGCTTTAGGTATGAAAGTACTGTAATGGATGTTCAGTACTTTGTATTCAGTAATGGGTATTCAGTATAGGTCAGAAATTATAATTTTCCTGTATGAAACCTGCATTAGATCCAAGCTTTTCGTACTCAGTTGTGTGCTAAGCTCAGTTATGATTAAATAGGATTTAATGAAAATAGCTCATAAGAAAGAATGCATCTTTTGTTAAGATAAGCAATTTCAGATGGGTGAGAAAATGTATTTAATACACGTGTCATTTTTGCTACTTATTTTAAATTCTAAACTATTGATTTTAAAGACTTGATCTCATTTAATTTAGCTTAAGATATTACAAATGACGTCGTTTATCTATATAGTTAATGTTAATAGCCGCATAAATAGATATTAGCATAGAACTTTTCCATTTATGCATGAAAATTAAATAGCCTTCGAAAAATTAGTCTCATCATCAACTTTGTTTTCATCTGAACACCAATGAAACAATTTGTTAAGATAAGAAAGATTCAGAAGAGTGAGAAAATGTATTTACACGTGATATTTTTTTAAACTTGTTTTTAACTTCCAAACTATTGATTTTACTGAACTAATTTTGATAGCCGCATAATTATATATATACACACACAATCAAGACAAAGAAGAACGGGAGATTAACGAAGAAAATCAAGAAAAATAATAATAAGTTATATTTACTGTGCTACAAGTACAAGCTACAAGTACATAGAATTCATTAAATAAGTTAAAAATATAGAAAAAAACATGGAGAAAAATGTAAAGATTTTTTGAAAAGGGAAGAAAAATAGCACTAAAATTAAACATTTTTAAAAAATATTTAAAAATTTTAATATTTTTTTTATTTCCAATGAGCTGCACTATCGGTCTTGCCAATGAGCAGACCTAGTGTGCTCTCCAGAGGTGGTATCCACTCTTTCAGGACCACTACAATGAGTGAGATACCGTTGGTCATGTTAATTTGGACGTCTAGTTTCTGCCACACTAGATGGCAGCACCGAGACTCTATTTGGATGCTAAAGTGCACTAGGAATTTTAATTTTGCTGGAAATGCCAAAAGCCAATAAGGCACTCCAGGGATCTTTTACATGCCGCATAATCATACGACATGGCCGCTGAGGATTTTCTGCATCCCGAAAATCCGGTGTCTGGACCGGGGATCGAACCCGCAGACTTGGGCTCAGAAGGCCGACGACGAACCAACTGCGCCACCCAGCCACTAAANGAGATAAATTTTAGCAAGCAGATCGAATTTATTAGGAGGGTGTTAAAAGGAGAAAAAAACTTACATTTGGCCTTAAGTGATGCATTTTTATGCTGAATCGAATAACATCAAAATCAAATCGATAAAACTAATAGTACAGAAGTTATAAGGAATTTAATAAGTGTAAAAAAAGTGAAAATTTTTATTTTATGTGTTTACATATCTGAATTACGAATTCAGAAAAATTAATAGGTATTATTAATTATTGCCTATGTATTTATTTACTCTAAATCGAATGACACCAAAACAATAATCGAGTAGACTAATAATTCAAAGGGTATATAGACTAAAAAATACAATTTTATGATAACTATTTAAGTCCAATGTTGATGCATAAGCACAAATCATAGATATACAGATAAAAAAAATCTGCAAAAAATCATAGAGGAACATTGTTTTCTTCTTATTTTCTGCAGAAAATACGAAGTAACTTTTCGATTTGTACAATTTTATTTTAAGACCAGCTTTATAAACAAGTATTTATATGCTTAATCGGTAACTGCGCTGTGATTTTTCTCCTTAAAATATATGTGTCACTTATTATATTCGTCTTCTTTTTTTTCTTCTTTTCTTTTAAATGAAATAATGAAAAAAATCTAAGAAAAATCATACCAAAATCAATCAAAGCTATAAAAAATTTTCCTGCATGATAGAAAAATTGTTTTTCATTCATTTTTATTTCTATAGAATGAAGTACGTAACAGCGGTACGTAATCAGTTCTGGGGTTCAAACACTATCGGACAGACAATTCAGCCCAAGTGTCTCCTATCATGTCTTAGTGATTCCATTAAGATATGATCGATAATGTATGTAAATGTGGAACAGACCCTTAATTTTAAAAAATTAAATTTGCCAGTTTTCATTTAAACAATTATGAAAATTAATTTATTTTCATAAAAACTTTGAGAAATCCTAAATCCAAATGATCGTAAGAATTAGTCCATGAAGTGACTAAATTCGCCCAATTTAAACTGAGTGAATCGGTAAATTTTTTTTATCAGCATAAGTGGCTAACCTCTGCATTTAAGTTACAAATGCAAAAATTAAATAAATAAATAAATGGAAAAAAATAAGAATAAAAAAAATAAAAGAGGTTATCAAATAGGGATGACATAAGCCTACAGTACGCTCCCAGTCTTTTTATTTCCTAGAAAAAAGTTATAATGAACAACATTACTGGGAGTTGACGTATTATGTTTAAAATTTTTGAAAATTTATAAAAATGATATATAAAGAGACGAAAATAATATGAAAAGCTCTTGCCTCAAGTACGTAGGTATGGATTACTTTAATAAAAGCGTATGAAATAAAACAATTGTTAACAACTATTGTAAGAAGACGGTTAGAGGCTAAAACGAAAAAAGATTGGATGTTTAGCTAAAATTGGGGTTACATAAAAATTAAAGCCAAAGGAAAATGCTTGGTGGGGATAAAGTTTCACGTCAAAGCATTTCTCTAACCCGATGAAATCCCGAAACGAAATTAATTCTCAGGATGGCTATCGTCTTTTAACGGTGGACGGACTAGTAAGAAAGTTCAATCTTAATTAAGATAGTAGTAAAAAATTACACCTCGAAACTTTATGCAGAGCTAGACATAAAATTGTCCCAAAATGAATGAATGTTATTAAAACGACATTGACTTAAATTTCAAGTGGAACCAACATATATATATATATATATATACATTGTTTTTCAGTGTATAAGTTATTTCAATTACCATCGATCTTATTTTTCTAAAAATTTTATGGAATTATGTTATAATAGGTAAAATTATATGAAAATGTAAATAAAACGTTAAGAGCTTCGATTCAAACTTTTTCCGCTTTAAACGGAGGTTAAGCATAACTTTAAGCAACCAAATCGATTTCTTTTTTAATTCTCCATTTAAAAAAAAATCAATGCAGTTTCTTAAAGTTGTTTTACATATTTACTTAGTTGTTTTGGTTATTTTTCGTACTCTCATTTTACTCAGGATTTATTTTTTTCAGTTGAGATTCAAAAATACGTTTTTAATAATAAAGAATAGGATTTCTTCAAAAAAAAATTCCATTTTTAGTAGAAGATATTATTTTAAACTTTAATGATTTTCAAAAAGAAAAAAATGGTTCCAAGTAAAAGAATACAACTAAAAAGGTTTCTTTAAAACTAACTTAAAGCATCCAAACTAATATTTACTAACTTTGAGAATCATAAAGAGCCTGTTCTTCCTTACATAGAAAAGAATTTGAAGAACACTCATCCAAACGTTTCCTTTACGCTTGGTTGATTTCAATTTATCACATTTTTCAGGTTCATCTTGCAAGATCAATGCATTTTTGCGAAACTCTTTTCTGATATAAATTCGGAAAACAGATACTCTGTTATGATATTGTTCCGAATCTTATTTAGTTCTAGTTGGCACTTGCAGTTGTTTTGAAATCATTTTTGTTTTTGGCGATAGACGCATTAAATTGAAGTAAGATGTTTAAAAGTTCTTTTTTTTTACATTGTGTTTACACAGATTTTGTTCCACGGAATTATTCTTCCTTTTGAGCTAAAAAGTATAATAATTTTACGAAAATACCTTTTCAACTTTATATATAAACTTGTTTTCTTTACATTTTTCATTAAATGCTTGATTATGTTTATTATGTAATTACATGCATTAACGTAATCAATGTTGATAAGTTGATTGTTGCATGTAAGTGCATTTATCTAATATATAATACACTTAATCAATAAAAATAAAAATATAAGACTTAGAAATTAACTAATTATTATTTTTAACAAAACGTTTTCAAAAAGTGTTTGTTTTAATTTAGAAACTTCAGCGGAAAATTCTACATCGCTTCAAAATAAAACTCTGAGACTGTTGGATTTTTCAATGAAATATCACGAGAAAACTTAAAATAGGCTGTAATCTTCGAATGTTTTCCTTTTTGTAGAAAATAAACACCCAATCAAGCGTTGTGGGCTTAACATTTACATAAACTAAGTTAAAAATCAGCTAAAATAATTTCAGAGCATCGATGTTTTAAATTTGCTCGATATTTTATATTTTCAAGTTCCTAGATATTTTATTTATTAAAAAAAATAATTTCTACAAGTTGCGGATGAGACTTAAGGACATTTTGCCCCCCTCTTTTCAGTACAAAAACTCCAAAATTTGCGAATTACTTCGATTGAGTGAACTATTTTTTATGTTAGACAGTGATATTTAAATAAGTATTCTTTAAAAAAAATATTTAATTTTATAGATTAATTTTATTTAAAGTTTCAATTGCGGGTGGCACTTGCAAAGCCAATGAAATTTTGACTTACACAAATACTCACAAAGCAGATTATTTTTAATTAACATATTGACGAATGATACAGTAATAATATAAAAAAATAGTAATATCAACTTTCTTTGCCTCTTATTCATCTTTTGTCGCTTTAATTTTTCTTCTTCTTGTTAACTGCTGCTTTATTTTAATTCTTTTCTTCCTTGCTTTGTCTTTTTTTTACTCTTTTGTAAATATTCTGCATATTTAAGGTTTTTATTAATTTTTATTTTTTTGATGAATTCATGAACTTCCTATCAAAGTTTTGATTATTTAACATTGTTATTCGAGAAATCGCTTCACTTTAATTCAATAAAATAGCACATAGAATTAGAAATCAAACGCTTTCACTTTCAATGCAAAGCTTCAAGCACATCCTGTACTTAATCATTAATTTAAGAAATTAAGTTAATCGATTTTTATCTCCGAAATGAATTCTAAAACAAACATCCTACGCTGATCCAAAATATATCTATCAATTGTAAACAATTTATGTAACGCTCTAAGATTCTTCAGTAAATAAAACAGTTTGGTTTTTCCAGATACTAAGGAGGATGTTTGCTGCTTGCATTTAAATACAACGTAACCTAGTTTAAATTGACCACCGGATGGCGCTACAGTCGCCTCTTTTCCGGCGTCCAAGATCCGGACTGTTTTACCTCCTCATCACTCATCAGTTGGGACTAGTAGAGGATGAAAAAGATGTGGAAGAGCAAAGATATGATCCGGTGCTGTTAAGGCACTCATGAGAAGGACACAGCTGCGTCTGTTGGAGGGGGGCGGTCAAACGATGCCCCGGTGGTGGGTGCCCCCCTCTTGTGCCCCTTGACATCGGCCGTCTTTTAAACCATGTCCCCAATTCTTCTACTCCGTCATCATCTTCTTTGGATAATTTGTTTGTGCACCCCTGAGCCTGTGGTCCATGCTCTGCCCCTCCATGTGATGGCCGTCTTTCCTCCAGAAAGTGAGGGGGACTCAAGGGGTGCCCTGGCACGCGCCCTCAGAAAAGCGGTTAGTGATGCCGATAGTGGAGAACTTTTTGAGAAGGACGTGACCTTGTTGGCGACCCCTTTTAATGCCCCCCGTGGCTCTCAAACCCTCCTTGTGAACCTGTGTAACGCCCTAAGGAAACAACAGCCCCCACCCTCTGCCCTGTTGTCCTTCGTGGGACCGCCCCTGTCTTTTTATGTCTCTCTTTTAGGGGCATACACAAAAATACCTGTAATTGGAATGTCAAGAAATTATCAGGATGAACCAGCAAAAGTAAGTTATTTTTCCAATTGCTACTTTAAACAAAATAAACTTTGCTTTAATATGACTTTTAATGCTCTTTTATTTCTTATTAATTTAGTTTTCCTCACCTTAAACAGTTTTTTACATATTATTATTATTTTTTTACATATCTTTAGTTTTCTAAAAGTTTTTTTAAGAACTCCTGTATAAAGTAATTAGCTTTTATTTAGTATCAATTTAGTTTTCCCTACCCTAAATAGTTTTTTTCATATCACTTTAGCAATATTTATAAATCCGAGCTATTCAATTTTCAAAGTGTTATTTAAGACTTAAAATTTTTTTTAAGAACTGTGTAAATTAATTTACTTTTCCTTCAATTGATTCTTACATATATGCATACTATTTATAAATTCAAGATATTCAATTTTCTAATTGTTACTTATTTCCAATATATAAATATATACCCAATGTAAAATAATTTACTTCCAGTTTGCATCAATTGTATCATACTATTTGTTTTTATCATGTCCTGTTTGTTCAAACAAATATTCCATTGGAAATTCTTCATTGTTTAAATATTTTAAAGACCCTATGGGGACTAATTTATTTACATTTGGTATCAATTAAATTTTCTAAACTTTTAATTAATGTTTACAAGTCAATATATCACTCTCTAACTTTATAGTATTTACTAATCAAATTAGAACTCAATGCAATATTACTTAATGTCTAAAAAGTTTCTTAAGAGTATGCACTTAAAAATTTCATTTGGTATCAATTCTCTAAGTTGTTGAGAAGACAGGGTTTTTAACAAGGAATTTAAAAAAATCCGGTCTACTTGAAAAAAATTCATAAAAATTCGCTCCTTTTTGGGGTTTTTATTTTATACCTTTAGTTCACTTTTTTATTTAGAAAAAAACTTTAACTTAATTTAAAATTTTTATTCATAAATAAGATTTTGAGATTTTTTTGTCAGAACGAATAAACAAATCTAAATACATGAATCATTGTAATAATTATACCATTTTAACTATAAAATTTGAGGTGTATTGTGGTGTGTAATCCGTAGAGTTTATTTTCGGTGATTTAATAATAATAATAAAAAACAGCGATACATTATAAGTAAATAAATTTTAATATTTGTACAAGTTTTAAAGAATGAATTTAACAATAAATCAATAAACGAATTAACAATAAATAATGCGAATTTCATAAAGTTTTATCGATGAAAGTCGTCAGTCATTAAACGTCTCTTTTATATTATTCTAAACTGTATTTACATAAAATTTTGTAATGTTTAATTTACTAATATCATTCTCTAACTGCAGTCTTATTGAAAAGCATTTTATCTATGCAGGTTTCGGTTTTTGTTGCTTCAAAAAACTCCAGATCTATTTATTTTTACGCATAATTTATATTTTCTCATAAATTATGTAGATCCTCATTTGTGGAAATTTATTAAATTGAACTTTTGTAATATGTTTAAACCCATAGTTTATGGATCAACTCTTAATTTATTCAAAAGTAATTTGCTCAACCACACATATGAAATCACATGCTTATTTTTTTTTTGAGGTATTTTGGTTATTGGGGGGTAAACTCTGCTCTTGATAAAAATTTCCAAAAGCCTACCGGAGGAAATTTTGCGGGTTCATGTTTAAGGGTCCGTATTTTCTGTTTTTTTTTTTTTTTTTTTCATTATGAAAATCTAGAAAAAAAAATAATCTTTCTAAATCGACAAAATAAAAAGGAAATAAAAAGTATAAAATTTCAGATTAAAAAAAACTTTGCACTTTTCTGCTTTATTAACAAGAGCAGGAAGTCATGAATAATGAAAAAACAAATTTTGAGAAAACAAAATAAATTAAAAAAATCCAAGGAAAATTGCCGAAATGGCCAATGAAAAATGGGAATGTTTCGGACCAATCTCTTAAATGTAGCAAGAGAAACAAACTATTTTTCCTTGAAAAGTTTAGCTATACGTTGTTTATAAATATCGAAAAAAGTATATATCATTAAACATATTTTAAATTAAATGTGGGATGTATAACATAATAAATCAATCTTTTGAATAAATGAGAGATAATACTAATTAATTATCACATTTTAGGTGAACTTCTCAAACCATATAAATTGTGTAGTAAGCTAATATGTGTGTAACAGTTTTTATTTTATGAAATGAAGCAAAAAAAATTTCAATATTATTACAACTTTTGTTTTCAATTATTTTTGTCTAATTAATTAGTATATCTGAAAATTTTTATAATTGTTTACAGCTACGATTTTTTGAAAACACATATATAATTGTATGTTTTGAGAATATAGAAAATACTTTTGAACCATGATAAGAGATTTTAATAATTGTGAAGAAAGAAGTGATTAGAATTTGTCAGTTTCAATTTCTCCGTTAAATACGATTCAGTAATATAGTCTATTGTTATTTGTTTTTTTTAATCAATGGATTTTTTCCTCAATTCCAATTTATAAAAATTTTCCACGCTCTTTTTTAAGTTAAAACTATTTTGAATGTACAGTTTTTCAAAAAAAATTATCGCAAAAGTTATTAAAGTTTTACCGAACGGGGTATTTTTTCTGAGATTATACGATAGAAAAAAATTTCAAAGTCTATGGCAAAAATGCATTTATGAGGAGTTTAATAGTGTAAAGAAATACTAGCAAAGTCTTTGAGTAATTAGTATTATTAGTAGTCTCAATTTCTCACTTAAATAAAATTCAATGTAATAGTGCATATATTGTTCTTTTGTAGGCAATGAATTTTTTTTTTTTTTAATTTTTTGAATAATTCAATTTCTTTATCTACCTATTAGATTTCAAGAGGATTAGAATCCACTGCATTTCAAAAATAATATGTTTTTACGATAAAAATATATTTGAAAGCGTATTGATGTTTCCGAATATATATATATATANTATATAGTAACTATATCTTTTCTCTACTGATAACTAAAATACTTTAGAATCAGTTTAGATATATATATATATATATATATATATTCAATAAATCTTAAAATACTTCCGAAAATAATCGATAATTGAGAAACATTAATTATTTTTGCTACTGCCGGTTTTACCCCAATATCATTTCGAATATTTTTTTACAATTTAGTGTTCCTAAAAAAACTCTATTTTCAACAAAATGTAAATTTTTTTAAAAAGAAAATTCCTAAAAACGTTTTAAATTTCTACCAAAATTACACGTTATGTTCCTAGGATGAAAAAAATTCGGAAGCCTATGGGATTTGAATGCTTTGGAAAGATAACAAATAAGCCAAATACTCCTGAAGCGTTTAATACAAGAATCGATTTTTGAGAAATATTAAGTACCCTTGCTCATGCCGGTTTCTTTTACTACAATTGTACCGAAACAGCACTTATACTATTTTTTTTGTGCAATTAACTAGTGTTCCTAAAAATATTTTAAAAAATTCCTGAATTGGTATGTTGTCAAGAGTCTGCGATGAAAAGATATGGAAGACTATAGAATTTGTATGTTTTAAAAAGAAAAAACAAAGCTTCTGAAGTCTAAAAGGGGATTTTAATATAGTAAGAAAAGAATTGTTCTTTGAAATACATTAAATTTATTTTCTCCTGCTGGTTTCTTTTACTACAATTGTACCGAAACAGCATTTATTCTATATTTTTCGCACGATTAACTAGTGTTCTTAAAAATATTTTAAAAAATTCTTGAAATATTATGTTTTTAGGATTCTACGATGAAAAAATATGGAAGTATATAATAGAATTTGCATGTTTTAGAAAGAAAAAAAAGCTTCTGAAGCCTTAATGGAGATTTTAATATTATAAGAAAAGAATTGGTCTTTGCGATGCATTAAGTTTACTTTCTTCTACTGGTTTCTTTTACTACAATTGTGTTCTAACATCACTAATGGGATATTAATGACGCTTTTTGGCTCTTTACTAGCATTTTTACTAATGTCTGGGCGGAAACCCATTTTCTTATAGAGAACATCATGTTGAGCGGTGCATGTTTTTCAACATCATTGGGACCAATAGAACAAATCCTGATTTTGCTTATTTTACTAAATAAGCTATTTGTTAAAGTTTAACAACATTCAAAACAATTGAATAGATGGTTAAAAGCAGATGAAAATCCAACAATGGCAAATTATTATTATTTATCACGATCAATTGTAAAATGTCTAGAAAAATTGTAAATAGTCTAGAAAAACTCTTCTAATAATATTCACTTTATTGAACTGTAGTTTAACATTCCAAGAATGAGCTAAGGATTATTATTTTCATGAACCATTTATTTGCAAACTAAAGGATCAAATTGGCCAAACTATTAAAATAATTTGCATGTTGTACGCGGAGAGAAAAAACAATATGACAAAATTACCGTACTTTATGGTAATGATAATTCTTGTGAAAAAAAGAAAACATAATTCAAGTTAATAAAATTAAAATATTCGGTATTTAAGCCAATGATTTGATAACTTTTCCGTTTATATAATAACGGTTTGTAAGAAATTCTGGTTTTCAAAATTATAGTTCTTATTACCACACATTTAGTAAAAAATGCAAAACTGAAAAGTAAATTTAACCGAATAAATGGTTTTTATTTTTTTCAAAATGCGTGATATTAAAAAATATAATTTTGAAAACCGCTAACTTATGTACGGAAAAATTAGCAAATTAATGGTTCAATTATTGTATATTTTGTTTTTATTAACCAGAATTATTATATTTTTTCCCCTGAAATGTCATTACCATATAGTACTATAATTTTGCCGGAATTTTTTTTCCGTGTGCGTTTTAGTATTTTTTGTACATAGTAAAGTAATTTTGCAGTGCATAGTGTAGTGCATTTCTTCACATTTTAGTTCCGAAACAAAATCCACTAGATTCAACTAATAAGATACTTGTTAGCTATAAAAAAAGTCCTAAAGTTTACTTCAATCGAATTTTTTACCTTCCTCACAATTTTTCATTGTAATTTAAAAATCCGATCAATGAGAGCAAAGCCAATTATATTTTAAATATAAACAATCGCTTTACAACAGTAGAAAAAAAATCTCAAATAATTATAAATAGTGATAAAATAATGCCGAATGTTGAGCAAAATAGAGGAGAACGAAGAGATTTTTTTTTTTTGCCTTGCATCGAGAAAAAAAATTACTGTAAAAATTTGTCCAAGACTTTATAGCTTTCTTTAATCAAATAACTTAATGTAAAGTATAATCACTGCCCTTCAAAGATATATTTAGACTCTTTTTTTTTTAAATTTATAGTTAAAAATTATGCACATTATGCATCGAAAATTATTAGCTCAGCAAGCAAAAAACAAAGACCTAGATTAAAAATAATAAAATTAGTTTGATTTCTGTACGGAATTAACATCCAAATAAATGTTATAAAATAACCAGTTGGAATGCAGAAAAAAACAGAACGAATGCAAAAGTCATTCTTTAAAATGCCTATATATATATATATATATATATATATATATATATATA
>NC_092204.1:93697594-93754430 GCF_043381705.1 Parasteatoda tepidariorum | reverse complement strand
TTGTTGTTTTTTTTACTTATTATTTCCCACCCCCTTTTTTTCATATGTCTATAATTTCTCTTTGTTTTATTCTTCATTTTGAACTTTTATATATATATATATATATATATATATATACATATATATATATATACTGAAATGATACATTGTAAAATATATCATTGTGTGTGTTTAACAAATAGTCTAAGAATTTTTTAACAGTCACATTAATTAAATTTTGCTCTAAGCGAAATTTTACTTAAAATATTTTCAGTTTCAGATTAACTTTAATAATAAAAAAAATGGTTTTTGTCTTTCTCAGTATAGCTTTTATAACTCTAGAACTGCTTGCACTAAGAACCTGAAGCGGTTGTTAGAGAAATGTTCATACCACGATTCTAAAACTCGTTCAAAACTTTCAATTAGTTTATTCAAGAGAGACGTTTGAACTTAATTTTAGTTAAATTTAGCTGTAAGCATTGCTTCAATTTAAACTGTAGGATGTTATTTTTCAATTACTCACTATGGAGCTAAGCCCCCTTTTCGCTGCCGCACACCAACCCCGATTATTGCGTCGCAATAATTGTTGCTTCTTTGCATAAAACAGTCTTTCTACTAAAGTTAAAATTATTCATTTTACATGTATGTACTAAAAGGAATTACGTTTGCTTACGCTTGTGCCTTCACTTCCCACCTCCAAATAATATTATCTATTAGTATGATAAATATTTAGACTATTGGTGAACAGAAGTAATTTTTCGAAGTAATAAATAACATTTATATTGTTATAAGATTATATTGTTGAAACAAATTTGATGAGTTTACAACTGTAATTTGATATTTTATCTTACCCAAACTGGAGAATATATTAAATACTATTTTTGCTTGAATCTCATTGTACACGAAGCTGATCGCTAAGTTCTAAATCATTTAACAGATCTGTTTAACTGTAATTTATAACAGTATATTCAAATTATTTGCACAAAAATAATGATTGTAAAAGGGTTAATAAGATTAGACCACCTTTCCAAATAACTTTATCTTAAAATGTAGCACAGAATTACATTATAATAAGAAAGAACAATTCTTTTAATTTTAAACTCTTGAATTAAAAGCGTTATAAAGTAGTACAGGAAAATAACTTTAAATTAGGGATGCGAAAACATTTATTGAAAAACAATACCTTTATGACTTTTATTAATTTTTTGCTGATGACAACCAAAGCAAAATGGAAATGAATGAGGCAAAACTGGATCCTGCCACGTGATTTTCCGATCAACAAAAATCCACGGACAACAATGGAAAACTGCGACGCCATCATTAGATTGTTATCTATAGTGAGAAAAGAAAATATCAACAATAAAAACTAGCTGTATTTGATCAAAAGCATAGTTTAACACAAGTTTTTTACAATAATTAATATTAATTCATTATGACAATTAAACTCAAGTATCGAGCAAGGTAGAACACCAAATCTGTATTTAAGTTGTCTAAAATCACGCATTTATATTGTTTATTATAGCTCTTTTGTATATGTGTTTATAAACCGAAATAATGTAAAATCAACAGTAATTGAGTTAAAGCAATTAGGTTATGTACTGCAGAGCAAAACTAAACGAAACAATTGATTGATTAGGCCACGGTCGGTGGCATCATAATTTTTTTTTCCATCTTATTTACATTGAGTATAACTTAACTTTATTTTGGCGAGTTAAACTTCTTTATTGTGTTTTGCTTGATCTGATTATGAAAAACCACTGCACGGAAAATAAATTCCGTTAAATTAACCATATTGTAATGACATTTTTGGTAAAAAGATTCTTAATTTTGGTAATAAAACCGAAAAACCGAAATGCACTATGTTTCAACCATTCAATTTTCTTTTCATTGGGGTAAGAGTTTACCGGAAATTCTGGTTTTCGAATTTATAATTCTTATTACCACACATTAAGTAAAAAACACAAAACTGAAAAGTAAATTTAATCGAATAAATAATTTTGATACCGTGCTATAAGGCATCATGATATTATCATCACATATTATGAAGCCATATTTTATTATTATTTTAACAAAATTCCTTTACCAAAACGCTTTGGTAAGAACTACCAAGCTTTTTTGCTTTTCTATAGAGTCAGAAACACAGTAGATTTTAGTAAAAACAATGAATAAAAGTACATAAAATTGGAATAATTTCAAATTTTTTTTAATCGTATCGGTAAATGCATTTCAGTTTTGTTCATAATAACGAAGTGCTGATTAATAGTTATTTATTGCTTATGTGTTTTTCTCTTTTTCATTCCGTCGAAAGGCTAGATATTCAGCTAGTCTTATATAAGCCACAAATAAGGACTGTTCTTACTGAAGGAAAAACTCTTACTGCGTTTCTTAAGAGAGCTAAACGCTTAGACAGGGAAAAAACACATATTTTATAGGCTATGCATCGAAAGCTAGTCTGTAGAGTTTTCCCAGTGGTGGCAACACGATAAATTCCATTTCAGAGAAGGCAGAGTTAAAAGGAAAAGAAAAAAGATGCAAGTTTTCTTTGAGCAAAGTAAGGGAGGTTAAGCTTATTACAAGAAGCTGTCAAACTGGATAACTGGAGTTCCAGGAGCCGATCGAAGCCACTTCCAGGCATATATTTTATAGCTCCAGAAAAAGAAATAAAGTTAAAAGAGAAATCATCTGGGAAAAAGAAGGATCACGAAAGTTTCGATTTCAGGAAAATTGATTTACTTATCAAATGTTTCGCAACGTGAATTTTTTTACCATCACAGATTTATATCTTTTAATAACAACGGCGCTTATGTTTTGTACTTATCTGTGTTCATTTAATCGCAAAATAAAGTCGAGCTTTTGTTGATAAAATAATTCTAACTAATCTTCTAAAACTAAATTGATAAGTTTCTGAACGAATACTATTAGCTTGTTATTGGTTTAATGTATTTTAAAAAGAAATTTTAATCTTTTTCTGGAACTGATATTTTTGCAATCATATTTTTTAAAAAATTTTTTTTCCCTCGTTTTATTTCATATTAAGGCTGTTGTTACCAAATATTTAAGGAAAACTTAATTTCTTTTAAAAAGAAATGACAAATTAAATTTCGAACGTGTGTAGAAATTTCAAACTATCGATACACAGGATTTTCTATCCCCAAACAATTTCATAGTGTGCTTTAGTTATTTAGTTTTTTTTTTCAAAAATAAAACTTTTTTAAAGCGAAAAAGGGACTTATTGTTTAAAGAAAATATTTGTATGAAAGAAGTTTGGAATTTTCGTTTCCAACTTTCAATTTCGAAATGTGTTGAAGTATCATACAAATGCTTTTTCAGATAAATAATTGCAGTGTTATTAAATTTTCTAAATTGTGTTAAGTTTGAAAGGTTAACGTACATATTGTCATATTAAAATAGCCTTAAGTTACTTCGTTCATATCGACAAATTACAACAAAAGCAACAAATTCATAGAAGAATCCTTGAATCAAATGATTCAATTCTTTTGCATTCAATGAATGCTTTGAATCGTCAGTATTAAGCTTGAATCTAATTTTTTGTGCCAATTTATAAATACAGAAAGAAAAATTTTCTAACGTATTTCTCTTCCAGAAGTATTTCCTTTTAAAAATTTTCAACTTTTTTGTATTATGCAATATTTTTCATAAGACACATTACCATTTTTTATAGCATCATGTTTCTTAATATCGATAATTTTAGTAAGTTATTTGAAAACTTTTTTGCGCTAGCAGTGATACTCTCTTTTTATTTATACTGTTTAGACCTGTTCCAACTATAGTCGGTCTAGTTAACTCTTAAAAAGTTTATTTTCTACCAGTTAAAATGGATTTTATGTCTCCGAAGTTCTTGGCTAAATGTGCCTTCTATCAGTTCACGCCTCATATGAGCTAAATGGTTGTGGATTCAATTCCTTGTCGGTTTAATAAGAATTATTCCTTAAATCAGTTTTTCAATATAAAAATTTATGTTTTACAGTGCTTTTAGTGTTGATTATGTTTACTGTAGATTATGTTATGTATTGTTAATTTATTTTTTCCAAATATAATATGCATAAAAAGTTTTTCGGAAATTAACTATTAGACAGATGCTCTTATATTTGTATGATATTATGTAAATATTACAGTAAATATTACATAGATAGTAAATATTGCATAGATACATAAAACTACATTAAACTTCAGGGGAACTTTATTCGCAGTTTTGTTAAGCTTATAAATTTATCTATGTGAATATTATATAATATTTTATTTGAAAAATAATGTTGAAGGTATTGTGATTAAAAATATTACTCTGATCAATCAAATTTTTAAAAAAACAAACACCGAATGGAATAAATTAAACGCAAATTTATTTTCAAGCGATTTTTTATATTTTTCAAGATAAAAATAAATAGAAGCTTATAGCTTTCAGCGAGTTGAAATAAATTCTCAATTAAATAGAAATATAATATCGGATTGCTTTTCCTATAAAATTATTACTGCCTAACTAGCTAAAATACATTCCAGAAATATCGTTAATTTTACTTCTAAATGAGCTATCATAGTCCGTTGCATTGTGTCTTCGTTAGCGGTTGCAATTTTTTGGCTCTTTGCCAAGGAATGGTCTGCTTTTCCTTAGCTTGCAATGTTGAACATTGAGAGCAATAAAAAAATGCATGGAAGAATAACACAAGGGGTGTTATTAAAAATGAAGGTTTGGGAGTTAATGTTTGCAAAAAGGATTTATTTGTTTTTCTGGGTCTCCACAATGAAAAAGACGCAAGTCTTTTTTGGTTTGCAAGTTTTCGTAATTTGTTGTGTTTGTGGTTTTCTTTCGGTTGTTAGGGAAAATAAAGGATATGCACAATGAAAGAAATAATTTTCAAGCTTTTTCGTCTAATCTTATTGGCTTTTTTATTCCCGTCTAACAATAAGAAGTAAAAGTTTAACGACAAAATTTAACCTCTTAAGCGATGAACTTGTATTGAATATTAACGTTTGGAAGTTTATAATTCAAATTTACAAATTCAAATAAGTATTTAGGGAAATTAGTTGCCTCTTAAAGAAATATCTATTTAACTGAGCATTTAACATGTAAATATTTAAGGCTGTTGTTTGTGATTAACAAATATTTCTTTCATTGAAATTTGAGAACATTTCTTTTTTTGAAATAAATATATAATTAACGTTGTATTTTACGAATGAGTATTAGAGAATACTCATTGCTTTTAACGCTGAATTTAACAAATAACATTTAAGGATATACATGGCATTTAAGAATACATTTGCGCTTAAATAGACATGTATTTAAGTATATTCTTTATATTTAAGGAAATATCTATTTAACGCCGTATTTAGCAAATAAGTTTTTAAAAATAGTCGTTGTATTTAATTAAACAGAAGCGCTTATCCCCCAAAGTAGATAGAAACATCCCCCCAATTTTAAGCAAATTCCCCCGTTCAGCAAACAACAAAAATAAAAAAAATTTATTAATAATATTTTCATTGAAACAAATGAGTTCACAACGAAGTTAATACTATTAGTCAATCAAATGTTTTTAATAAATAAATGCACACTTAAGAAAAGAGATTTTAAATTTTTCTATAAAATATCAAAAAATTAACGAAACTGAAGTTGTTTGCAATTGAAAGTTAAAATTTCATGCTAATCCATGCACTGAAAAAGGAGAAGAAAAAAAAATATTTTAAAAGAATATTTATTGAAAATTTACGAGGACATCAGTTATAGCCCGTCAATGTTATAATGAACTCGTCTTTTGAAAATTAAAGGAACTTTCTATGGATGCGTATTATATACATCTAATTTAGAGTCGGGAAAAAAACTGTTTTCTAAATCAGGATTTGCAGTAAAACGACCTTCTATTCAGACGTGGAAAAATCGATTGAGGGCAGTGGTTGAAGAAAGATAAATATCTTTTTTACCAAAGAAGTAGTTCTTTAGCCTTGTGTCTGGAAATAGCGAGTCGGGAAAGTAAATGATCAATCGTTAGGATTCATTAGGAATTATGTTACTGCAGACGACAGACGCCAAAAGATAAAAATGAAACACGTGGAATTATTGGATGAGATAGATTTTAAGCGATAAACATTATTGATTTTTTTTTTAAATTAAAGATTTGATTTTGTGGCTTTAAATATTAGTTTTCCTTATCGATTTTTTTATTTTCTTTTTTTAAAAATTAGCTTGTTTTTCTGTACCGTAATAGTTCTAGACATAACTAGCCGACTTTGTGAACCAAATGGTTTGAAATATTTCAACTGTAAGTGAAGATAACTTCGATTTAAACCACGGACCTATAAACATCTATATGGTTTAAACATCTATAACCTTAAAAAATAATAGTTTTGAAAAAATAATAAATAAATGTAACAAAAATTTTAAGAAACGCTTATCTCAAAATTTTGAAGAAATTGAATGATAAAAATTAGAATTTTTTTAATTATTCGAAAGCGTTTTTTCCTTTATAAAAATAATATAAAATTAAAAAAATAAAAATAAATTTGAAAAATAAAATAATAACTTTAAATAAAAGTTTGGAACAGTTTTTTAAAAAAATAATTAAAAAAGTTTCTGAAAAAAATTTGCTCTATTTTTAAATTTCTTTATAAAGTTTTTTATTTGTTTTATGCTGAAACTAACTATCTTTACATTCTAACTAAATTAATTTATTTTTTTTGCTTAACGCAATTGGGAACCCCATTTTATTTCGCAATTTTCTTGCAAAAAAAGAATTAAAATACTTGAAAATAACTCATCAATTTACTAATTCTACAATCGAAAACAAGGCAGAAAATGTTCAAATGGCTAAAAAAATATATTTTTAAAAGTTCTCTCTAAATTCTATTAATCTATGAATTAAGAAATTGAGAGAAAAAAACTAAGTATCTATTGACTCCAGAAATGTGAATTTAGAATAATGAAAAACGTATTGTAAGTACACGAATATTTTTTTACAGTGGGATGTCTAACAAATTTCTGTCTGAAGTGCTTATGATTCATCTTAAACCTCTTAAGTGGAATGCCTTTAATGTAACCATACTTATCTTCAGCCTCCCGAGCAATTAATTTAGTGATTTCAGATGGCTTAAGAATTAGTAAAGCTGAAACCCAATTGCATTTCTCAATTTCAACTCATTTTGCTTAGCGCTAGAACAATGTTAGAAACAAAGCTATATCTCCATCCTTAGCTTAAAATTTGGGAATTGCCTTGTTAATTCATATGCGCTGACTTTAGTTTAAGCAGACTGAGGAGATACTCATTTTCTGAAAGCAGTTTTTCAAGCTGAAATTCAGGTTCAAGCTTTTGATGAAGTGTTTAGGAAGAACCGAGACTCATTGGTGAAGATAACGGTCACCCATTGATCCATTTTAAAATATCTATGCTCTCTGCACCATGTTGAATGGACTCTTCTGTCAGTAGAAGTGAGAGAGAAGCAAACAGCAGGTCTTCTTGCAAGCAACCCTCTCTGATGAAGTCGTTCAGAAACAGTGACCTTTGACACACGGGTTCCGGTGGTTGCATACAAGTCACGAGAGAGCTGGGAAGCTGAAGACCCTCTGTTATGCCTTGCTATAATGGAGAAATGGTGATCTTCTCTGGCCATCGTGGCTCTTGGACGACCTTGCACAGGCTTTCTCTCGATAGATCCGGTATCCTGGAACTGTTTCTATAAGTTATGCGCGACGCTGGTAGTTAAATTTAACTCTATACAAATCTGGGCCTGAGAGTGGCCTATTTCTAGCCTCCCCATAATTCGCCACCTCATTCCATCATCTTAACGTGAATAAATAACACCAAGAAATTCGCCGAGGTGTGCTAGCGAACGAAATGCGTCTTGACTTATCCACACTTATAAAGCCTGTTTCTCAACTGGCTCAGCCTACACACACGTGTACGCTTAAGTATTTGATGTACAAGATTTGCATTTTTGTCCAGAAGAAGTGGTTTTACATTCAGTTCAGCTCTTTTCGTGAAATTCGATAAAATATGCAAATTCTTTTAATTCATTTCACCAATGTACGTCATTATTACTATTCTCAACAATTTCACAGCACTCAAACCATTTAGAACGCTAACAGTATATAAACAATGAATGTAAAGAAAACTATTGATGCATTCATTTAATTCCACTAATGAGGAAAAAGAATTTTTTCAGATTTCGTTTCACTTAATGTAGCGATATACATAAATTTAACACTGGATATAACTTAAACTTAATAAAATAAATTATATTTTTCTAAAAATACGTCTAAGTTTACATACATTGGTATGTATGAAATCAAATGTACTTTCTTGGCTTACTTTAATACTTTATTGGAGCTAACTAAATGCACTGACGTGCACAACGCTATAACGTACTAGCATACATTAATTTAACTGCACTGATGTGCAGACATTTTTTAAACTAACTGGATGCACTGACATGCACATTGCCCTTCAATGTACTGATGTTCCTTAATTTAACAACACTGGCCTGCAAATTTTTTTTTAATATAATTGCACTGACTTGCATACTTCTTCGATATTCTGGAGCAAGCAAATTAATTTAACTGTGCTAACACAACCTCACACTCTTCGATATGGTACTAACATGCTTCCTATTAAAAACGTAGAAACGTATAAACCATTTTAAATCACATTCTACATGTGACAACACAAA
Source organism: Parasteatoda tepidariorum (assembly GCF_043381705.1). Lineage (NCBI taxonomy): Eukaryota > Metazoa > Arthropoda > Arachnida > Araneae > Theridiidae > Parasteatoda > Parasteatoda tepidariorum. The sequence goes on along the minus strand of NC_092204.1, from coordinate 93,745,778 downwards.
ATGTTTTAAATTTTTTTTTGATTGAGCAAAATAAAAAATATCACTGCTATGCTCCTATTTTTTTGCAAATATTAAACTGACATTAATATATACAGTGGTGGCCAAAAGTGTGGACATTTTTTGAAAGTTTCATGTTTTTCAACTTTGTGAGCTTGTAGAATATATTAATGTTCACTTAAATATACATGTTTATATATCAAATTGAAGGTCATTTAATGTAAAATTTAATAACGAAAACAGAATTAAAATATCTGTATTACAAAAAAAGTTATGCTCATTTTAGTAGAACAAACGAACACAAATCGTTTTGAATAAGGACGTGTTTTGTAATAAAAGCGTACTAGACAATCACAAACACTGCTCTTAGGACCAATCAAATCTCTGTAACTATAGTTAAGGTTATTTGGATGGTAAAATAGTTATTGTTGTGGAAATATTTTGCGGAATGATGCATACTAGTACAATTATACAGAGTATTGCTGTTTTTGAATATTTGAAGTCCTTTTTTTTAATTAAACTAATTTTAAGCAATGTCATCAACAAGAAGAACTAATTGGACATCTACAAAAAGAAGCCGAATTGTCATATTGAGAGAAAATGGCCTCTCTTATGCTGAAATTGCAAGACAAGTTGGTGGTTCAGTGACTTGTTCTGGTGTACGAAAGTTCTGTTTACATTATGAAGAAACGAAATGAGTGGAAAATAAAGCCAAATCAGGCCGAAAAAAATGCACAAGTGTTACTGCCGATAGAAAAATTAAACGGCTATGCCTTCAAGATAGAAAAATTTCATCAAATGCCATTAGATGTGAAATGAATGCAGCGGGTATTGCAGTTAAGTTCAAGAACAGTAAGAAGAAGGTTATCAGGATTTGGACTACAAGCTAGAATTCCAGAGAAAAAAACATATTTAAATCAAAAGCAATGCGAAAAACGAGTTAAGTAGACAAGAGAACACATTAAATGATCAGAAAATCAATGAAAGCAAGTAATCTAGAGCGATGAGAGTAAAATATCGCTCTTTGGTAGTGATGGTAGAAAATACGTGAGACGTAGAGTAGGTGAAGCACTTCATCCTGATTGCATTGAAGCAACTCAGGGCTAAAGAGAATACAAGGGCTAGTTCACTCCGCTCTTAGAGCTGAAGCTACGATTTCCCTCCTCATGACGTCACTGTGTCTACAGATCTCGGAGATCGCAAGCAAAGATATGATAACTTTGCATCTTTCTCTTGTAAAAATAAGTTAGACTTTTTCTGGTTATTAGCCTTCAAACTTTACGTAATTAACACATTATTTCCGTTCATAAACATAGTTCAAAAAAAACTTTCTTGGTTATTATATTAAAAAAATACCATTTTAAACTTATAAAAATGTTTTGCTAGTTGGTGAAAATGACACGATAAATACTTTATTTTAAAAAGTTCAGTTTTAACTTTAACTATTAAGAAAAATGAAGGCATATATCGACACTTTTTTTATCTACATATTCTTTTATAAAGATAAGTTAAGTTAAATTTAGAATCCCTGATTTTAAAATATGTCGTTAATAGCAATTTGTTCATACTTAATCATTAGGAAACATCAACCTTAAACGCTAATTACTGAAACAAAATAATAATTTAGGTTCATAATGACATTAGAAATTTTACAATTGTTTATAGACATTTAAATTTACGATGATATAATTTATAGATATTTAAATTGAAGAGAATATAATTTTTAAAAAAAATCATAAATATTTAGAATAACTACATTAAAAAATATGTTATGAAATTAGGAGAATTTCAACTATATACTATATATTTTATTTATACTTTTTACTTACATTTTAATTTTCTTTGACTTTATCTATTTTTTAATTCTTTTCACCTGCCTTTCTTTATGAAGTAACGAGGCGGTTTCTATTTAGATAATGAATTTTTATAAAAGTTCTTTACGACAGAATAAACGTATTGCTGTTTTATATTAACTGTGTCATTTCGGAATCCATTCTTTACATAGTTGTTCATTTACTTTAGGGAACACGCGAAAAATTATACTTTTTCCTTTTGTTTTTATATCAGAATTTTTGCAAGTTGCAATCGCGCAAACTGGCATTTCGATAATAGTTTTAAATTCTTGTAAATTCACTGCAAAAACTGAGGAAAGTCATTATAGAAAATAACAAATGTCTTAGAATATCTCGCAAAAAGAAATGATCCAATATTAGTTAGAGCTAGTAAGGCCAAACGCTCCGTTCTTGAAGTAAAAGTGCGAGCTTTGCGCCAAAGTGACGTCACTAGAGTGACGTCAGAGGATCGGCGCGGCAAGAGATACTTCAAAAGAGTGAACCAGCCCTATTCTCTTTAGCCCTGGAAGCAACTACAAAAAACCCAACAAATGTCATGATTTGGGTATGTGTGTCTGCAGATGGTGTGGGCCGAATTCAAGTGATTTATGGCATCCTGAATGCCATAAATCACTTGAATTCAAATCTAATGGCATCTGATGAAATTTTTCTATCTTGAAGGCATAGCCATTTAATTTTCCTATCGGTAGTAGCACTTGTGCATTTTTTTCGGCCTGATTTGGCATCCTGAATGCCAAAAAATACATCAAAACTGTCCTGAAACCAAAATTGATACCTTCCATCAGGGATCTCTTCCCCAACAACGCTCCATTTTATTTTTCAGCAGGATTCAGCTCCATGCCACACAGCAAAAGTATGCAAAGCATGGTTTCAAAATAAAGGCATAGATATATTACCATGGCCAGGAAATAGCCCTGATCTCAATACAATTGAAAATTTGTGGCGACGTTTGAAAATTCTTGTGCGAAAAAAACGTCCATCCAATAAAAGACAACTAAGTGAAGCTATAATTGATTCTTGGCACCATGTGATTACGAAAGATGAACTCCAAACACTCGTTCACTCGATGAAAAGACGCTGTAAAGCTGTCTTAAAAAATAAGGGTTATCCTACTAAGTATTGATTGTGTAAGTATCACTTTAAAAAAATGCAAATCTAAGATAGATCTTACTTTTAGTTGCATAACTTTTTTTGCAATACAGATATTGTATAACTGTATTTATTATTAAATTCTACATTAAATTACCTTCACTTTAATAGATAAACGTTTGTATTTAAGTGAAAATTAATATATTCTACAAGCACACAAAGCTGAAAAACATGAAACTTTCAAAAAATGTCCACACTTTTGGCCACCACTGTATATTCTAGCAAATAAACAAAATAACAAGAATTATTCTATGATTCACTCCTGTCTGAATATAATAATTCTGACAATGCACAAAACATTTTTTTAATTATCAGTGAAAATTCATGTAATTTCGAAAATTCTAACAAATTGAAAAATCAAACAAATAAGGAATCATATAACACAAAATGGTGCTCTTACAAATAGAACACTATTTCATCAGATTCGCTTTCCCGCTAATAAAATTCCAAAGGTTAAACCTGCCCGACAACGCCAATAAGGAATTTGATATAATCAAAACGGATCAGTGAAGATATTCTTTTAGTGACACAACAAATTTGATATAACAGAAATAAATACAGAAATTAAAAATCACGAACATAACATCTCTTTTCCAGCACACAATCTATGCACTACTTATGCTAATGTAAGAAGAAAGCTAACAGTTCTTTTTTCCCTTTTGGGGGAAAAGTCTAGTCGTTCTCCCTGTCAAAACTTTCATTTTCCCCTTCTTATTGCTCCGATTCTCTCTGAAGGTATGTTTAAATACAATTAAATTAAAATTATCAAACCAAAACCAGTTAAAATATAAGCTATTGACACCCGCCCCTCTTCAGTGGACCGCGGTAAAATTATCACGTTGACCGGTCCACGGTGATAAAAAATGTTGGGGAGCACTGCTTTAGACTAACAGTCCTGCTATAATGTGTCTATGGAAAGAACTCCCCTTGCCACTCATCTGGTACGGTGGCGGTGACTATGGTTACGAGGTTAAACCATTTTAAGTAGGGGTGTTAAGACAATGTTGATGACAGGTCTCGGGTCTGAGAGAGAAATGGTATCAGGTGAAAGAGAGGCTCCCCTCTTTGAAATGTGCTGCTACTTGTTTCCATAGCAACAGACTGCTTTAGACTTTGGAGCGAGGGGAGTTCTTTCTATAGACAAATTATACTTAATATTCAATGATTGATTATGGAACGAAATAATTTGTTTTTTATTTGAATAAAAGACTTCTTTCGGTTTCGTCGCATTTTCATAATTAGTTCAATTCCAATGGTTTATTTAGTGGCCCTCGAACTCTTTTTCCAAAAAACAACAATTTTTTAATAATGTTCAATGAATTTTCAGCGGAAGATTCTCTTCAGTTCTTCTTGATTTTATTTATTTTTTCAAAGGCTTCAAACTAATCCGCGTTTCAATCTAATATTCGATTGCCCTGAACGAAACTGTTTGTCTTTCATTTGCAAAGAAAAAAGAGAACACTTTTTACAGAATTTTCGATATTCTTTATTGCTTCTAAGAAATAAAATCAGTCCTTCTGATTAATACTCAATTCTCCTGTAGCGGAATAGTTTGTTTTTCCTTTACAAAAAAAGAATTTGTTATTAATTTAATTACTGTTTTGTGCAGTGCTACAATTAACGTAGCTCCCGTTTAAACTTAGTATTATTTTTATTGCATTTAAGTTTTTTAATTAATTGAAAAATGCGCCAAAACCTAACTTTTTTGGCAATTTTCATTCACTTAAGATTTATTTATTTACTATTCTTATTATTATTGAAAACATTTGTGTGTAACAAGAAATATCACTAGTATTATTAGCTGTTAAATGTGATTATTTACGTGAATACCTAAAGCGCTTTTACAAACGAAAAAAAAAATCAGGAAGAAAAGAAAATATTTTACTTTAAATTACTCGTATTTGTGTTAGAATTTAGAAACTTTGAAAAGATATAATTAATATATAAATTTTAAAATGGTATTTATTTTTTTCGTTTTCCAACGAATAAGCAAAATTTTTATTTTTAACTTGTTTAAATTATTGATTACGCAACTTATGTTTACTCAATTTAATTCACGAAGCATCAATACATCTCAACCCAGCTTCGATACTAGATAATAACTAGTAATTACAAATAGAATTCGACAATCCTATTTCTGGACTGTGAACTAACAGAAATTCAGTTCGTTCGTTTAATTATACGAACGAGAATTCAGAATTTCGTGGAGACTATGAATTAAAGATTTTGGTTATCAACGTCAATTTGTACAATAACATGACACAAATTAAATTTAATAAATGAGTTCTTTGAGTTATCTCATTGATTTCTGGCTCTCTAGTATTAGATATTTCAAAAATTACCTTAAATAAGACTAATGTATTCCTAATATAAATGCAAATGTTCCGCTGTCCCAGCCTATTAATACATTTATAAAATACTTGTCAATAAGGAAATGAAAAAGGTATATACATTACGGCGAAAGCGTGGCTGAAAACTTCAAAACTTGCAAAATTTCTTTGCCCATTATTGGATAAAATAATAAGAAAAATAACACTTATTAAAAAGCAATTTTTACGTCTTTGAGTAAACAAATTTTATTACTGTGTGCTAAGTATTTTTAATTTGATTAAAAATTTCTCGAGATATGGCGAAATGCGCAAAAAAAAATTTATTAACATTACAGGGTCCGAAAATATTATCGCTATAATTTAGATGCTAACACCCATATTTTGATGATTAAAAATCGGAATACGTAGGATAAAAAAGGTATGTTTGCTCAAAGAAAGTACGTTTTTGTGTTAACTTCTTAACTTAAAATATCGTCTGCAATAATTAACATATTTTAAGTTAGTCTCTCAAATCGTTAAGATTGAACTGAAAACGGGAAAATCACAGAAATTAAAACAATTGAAGTAAAATGAACTTAAAAAAATGTTTGTTTACTTTTTTCAAATAAAAAAAAAGCTTCGTTAAAGTTATGGGTAAAACTCAACACAACAATAAATATCTTTTTATTTGGTTTTAATAATAACTAATGATGTGTGAAAAAAACGAATTTCTTTAAGAATTATTTTTTGGATGTCATTTGAGTTCTAGACCTCTAAAATGTGTTTAAAAGTTTTTGCAAGTAGTAAAATATTTTTTTATTGCTAAATTACAATAATTTCTATATTATATCTAAATATACAACATATTATGATACGTCAGAAATAAATTGTAAGTAAAGAAAGAATGATTTGTTAAAAATTAAAATATTTTTGTTAAGTTTGAAAAAAATTTAAAATTTCTTTACTTATTTGTCTTAATCTTAGCATAAAGAACATGATATCAATTTAATAACGGAAGCAGTACTATAAACAAAACTTCAGTATAGCATTAGTCACAGTGTTTTTTAATGTTCTTTCAATATTATAATATTACTATAATCTATTACCTCTCCTTTAATGGCGTCTAAAGAACAATCCTTATCCATGGGCACGACAACAACAACGACTATAATCTATTTATTTAAAAAAGTTAAGAAAAAAAATGCTTTTCTTAACACTTTCATTTTGTAAAATTCTTTTTAAATCGGTATAGTAGGATAAGATTAAAAAAGAATTTCGTGTTTTTGGTGTATGTAAATATTGATTTTTATGAGTACATAATTTAATACATAGTTAGTTGCTATCTTTGCAACATTTTAAATGCGTTTTGCATTTTTTTTTATTGCTTAAATTAGGGTTTTTTTAAAATGTGTGAAATGTGGCGAGACTGTGAAATGTCTGTGACTTCAAGTCTAATATCAAACCTTTAATAGTTATTTGCTTGTATTCGAAATATTTAAGGTAGAGTTGATAGAGTTTTGGATACATGTACAATATGAATACGTGACCTAATTGGAAAATTCTCATACCTGTGTGAAGTTGAGCAGTTGCTGATTTAAACAATAAATATCACTCCAAAATAAATATCAAAAAAAGAAACTGAATTTGATTACTTGAAAAGTTATTTAATAATCATATAAAGCTCATCCATTGCATAAAGTGAATTCCCATTATACCTTCAAGTGCGGATTTCTCTTAATTTCAACTTTCTCTTTTATTACTAACACTTATTTACACTGCTAGAAACCGTAAAATTACGGTTAAATTCATTCTAAAATTATGATAAAATAACCAGCAGCATTCTATCCATCAGATTAACCGTAAAGCTTACGATAATGAACATCTTTCTTATCTTTCGGTTTTGTAACCGTTGACAACTGTTACAGTCATAAAACCATGAATACAAAACTATGCAGTTTCTTAACCATTTACAACTGGCATGGTTTTAAAACCTTAAAAAAAATTTAACTGGAAGTAGGAATCAGACTTTTTAATGACAATAGTAATTGGTGAGAGCAGGACACTAAAAACTGTTCATTTCTTGGAAGGAATGGAGGAAACAGTGCGGTGTCAACGGTGGGGCTCAAACCCTAGTTCTGTCAATCACGCGATTGACATCCCCGCCGGCCGAATAGTAAATGGTGACTGATACACGTTAAATCTGCCGAGTCGCGAAGTTCCCATAACAAATCAATACCTCTGGGAGTATTGATCCAGGAGTTTCCTTGTCTTCTGGATTGGTTCAGAATTACAAGGCTACGGAGTTGAACATTGGTTGTCGTAAATCCAAAATTGGATCGACTGTTCAACGACGGATATAAAAATAAAATAAAATCATGCGACTGAAGAACCGTAATGGCTCAGGGGATAGAGCGATCGCCTTCCCATGAGGTGAACCGGGTTCGAATCCCACCGAAGACTGGTCGATACGAATTTCGCATCCGGCTTACACCACAGTGCTTACGTAAAATATCCTCAGTGGCAGACAGATCATGGGTTAGAGTCCCCTTGCCGTCAAGCTAACCATGGGAGGTTTTCTTTTTTTTCCCCTCATTGCAACAAAATATCAAATTTTATATTATTCTGAATGGTGATTTGGAGGGTAAAATGTAAAATTGCATTCTTTGTAAAACCCTAAATGGGTTTTGTAATTTTTATTTATCCATTAATTTATTTTCTTAATTTAATATTGTATTTTTCTCAAGATCTATTTCAATTTCATCGATGTTTTTTTTCCCCTCATGTTTCACACACAAAAATTACACGTAAGAAAACAAGGCATTCCTTCAAATTTAATAAGAATGAGATACTACAACAAAAGAAAGGTGGAAATTAATTTTCTTTATATACAAGAGAAAGAAAGATAAATCTCAAAGAATTCTCTTTTAGAAATTAGGAAGTTAAACTACTTATTAGGCAGATTTTAATGGGAAATATTATGAAACATTCAGCAAAAAATCACGTACCCTTACATGCTACTTTTTATACCTACCTAATTACTTTCGAAAGGGCTTTATCGTGACTTATCGATTACACTCTTAACATATAATTAGTTGGTGTTAATGTGGCAGAAAATAAATTAGCGCAACATTAATTGGGATTAGCAATTTGTATCAATAGGTATTATTTTAAACGCCATTCCTGTTTTTTTTCTATCATCGTGAATTCGATAAAATTTGGTTCTTTAACCTGTACAAGGTAAAGGGATCTTATATTTGTAGCAGAAATATATTATTGCTTTTTGGTTTAGTGGATTAATGCTCCATGTCGTAGATTATAAATATATAAATCTAACATAACCTAACATAAAAAAAAGTGAATAGTTTTTCTATCCCTGATGTTTCTTTCCGTTTTAATTCTTTCATTTTTAATTTCTTCACCTTCTGGTAACGGTAATTTATACTTGATATATTTAATATTCATTTTTAAAAATTTCATAGCTAGTGATTGGCAAAAAGTGCTCCAGTCACGGACCGTAAAAATTAACTCATTGAATTTCGTTATAAATACAGGTACTGAACCTTTTTTTTTTTTTGTATTTTCATATAATTAACGGCTCCAAATAACTATCTAAATTTTACGGAAATTTCTCACAGTGTTACAGTGTTCGAATATTTAAACAACAAATAGATTGAAAGGTAAATAAATATAAGTTTCTTACTTAATGAGGCTCTTTTTAATGCTTTCCATTGGTTGAAATGAGATAAAATATGAACATGAAGTACCTTTAAACGCAAACAAAATAATCCATATTATTAAATACTAGCCGCCTAAGGCGGCCAGCTGTCCGCCACTCTAAAGGTTTTCACAAATAAAATTTTTTAAAACATAGCAGGAAATCTGAAGATTAGTGGACAATTAAAGTGGTCATGTCCTGCAATTTTGTCTTCATATCCTTGGGCCCTAGCACTGCTAGTAGAGACACGATCCTCTTCCAATCTTCTTTGACGTTTCTCTGATGTTTCTCGGACCCTAGCATTGCTAATTGAGACACGATCCTCTTCCAATCTTCTTTGACGTTCCTCAGGTGTTTCTCGGGCCCTAGCATTGCTAGTTGAGACACGATCCTCTTCCAATTTTCTTTGACGTTCCTCAGGTGTTTCTCGGGCCCTAGCACTGCTAGTTGAGACACGATTCTCTTCTAATCTTCTTTGACGTTTCTCTGATACTTCTTGGGCTCTAGAATTGCTTGTCAAAATTCGGTCATGTTCCATCCGTCTTTCACGTTCCACAGACGTTTCTTGGGCCCTTCTTCTTTGAGAATCTCTTAATATCTTTTTCTTTGACAAAATACAAAGTTTTTTGGAAGGCGGTTCTGCCATGTCAGTAATCGGGTTTTTAAGAAGTCAACGAATACTTTAGAACAACAATTACTATGAAAGCAAATCATGAAACTTCAATATTAAAATCTAAGTGCTTACCTGCAAACTGAAACTTTCTGAAAATAACTAATTACATTTAATAAAAACTGTTAAAATAAAGAATAGAAAAACCAAAGAGATCCAAGGTAAGTGTGATCGTTCCTTCAAAAACAATTAAATTCCTATTTTATATATTATATAGCTACAACGCTTAAGAAAAAAAAACTAAAATGCTAAATACATGAAAAGAACACGAAAACGAATTAATTTTTTATGGTATCAATTTCTATTTCTATATAATTTTTTATGGTATCAATTTCTATTTCTATATCGCTACAAAAATTATCGTCTTCGCTTAAGAAAAAAAAATAGAGCGTGGAAAGAAGAAGAAAAACTTATTATAACAATTATGAACAGCGACAAATATATCAAAGCGAAGCGTTCTATTTACGTATCGAATATGTTGCCACATTTTTAATACAAAAGTTAAACTTTTCTCCACTTTAATAAATGTAAACTAATGCGAACTTTACAATTAAATTATTAATTCCTTCGTATATTATTGGTTTAAGTTGTCGAAAATTAATATTTCAATTGTAAGGTTCGCATTAGCATACATTTATAAGAGTGGGGAAAAGTATATGCATTTTTTAATAGTTTTTTGAATATGGCTCTTTGAAGACGAAAAAGCAGACGAAAAGCATAGACTTACAAAATGACTGATAACTAAATAACTAATCAAAATTTTTGAAAAAGAAAAAAAATACTTCTTCATTATGTCAAAACACAATTATGGGCCGAGTTTCGTGCCCGGGCGAGGCTTCTGGGGCGATATATTGTGATTACAGACACACACACACAGCCGCGTTTATTATTATGTATAGAAGAACCTGATAAATATCAATTTAAAGATGTAGCATAAAAACAATGCAACAAAATGTAACTCAAACTTGGGAAAGCGGTAAAGCAGAATAAACTCCAAAATTTTCTTTACATATATATTTATAAAGAATATTAGATAAATATAAGTAAGTTGAAATAGAACAAAAGAAACATGATTGCAATACAGAATTTCTTCAGTTGACATACTATCATGTTGACATATATTCATGTTGGGGCTTTTCTATGGATAACTGCTGCAAGACAAAAGTGTCATTCGTGTCCCGTTTCGCTTAGAAAAAATACGTAAAATATAGAAGAAATAAATTCATATTCAATGCATGAAATCCGGAACAACTTATAAACCAAAAATTGAGCAAAGTATACAGGTTGAATCTCAATAAACTCGAAGAACAAAATACTAATACGAATTCTGTTTAAAATTGAAGTAGAGGAACGTGTCAAAAACGTGGGTCCTGTAATGTATTCACGTTTCTTTTGTTCAATTTCAATTTACATTTCCATTTCAATTTAATTATAATTCTCAATTTTTTTAATAAATATAATCAGAATTCTTGTTATTCACTTTACCTTTGCTCGCAGTCTACTATCGGGTATCGGAAAATAATGAAAAGTTTTAACTAGTTTATGTGTTTATTTTTTCAGTAATTTCTTTAAAACGAAAACGTTTTACTAATTTTTTTCCATTATTTAAACACTTTGCTTTTGTATGGAAATGACTTCGATCGAATAAATCGATCGAAAAATATTTTGAATCAATATATACCGATTATACGATCAAAAACTTTTCATGCCTTCGCGCTTCCAGAGATTTATACCAAATATCCTAACATCGTTAATTCTTAACTTTTCGTTTACAGGCGATATTTTTAGTTTGATGTTCGATAAAAGTAAATCATTTGGGGGCCACTTCCAAAAATGCTTTATTGGCGTTGCTTTTCCGAATGTTTTACAAATGAAAATGTGTTCTGAAAAATTTTTTTCTTCTTAAAACTGAGTTATGATATTATTATTACCAGCTTCGTACATCAACTTTTGTCAAAAGATTCTAAAAGTTTTGACGATTATTAAAATGAAATAATATTAGGAGTTCGAATAGAATTTCCGTTTTAGTACATAGATTATTAAAATCAAGGAGATTTTTTTAGTTTTACTTTAGTTGAGATAACTCTAAATTGATAAATGGGAGATTACAAAATGTTCCATTTCTGTATTAGAAACATTCCATTCCTTCTAAAATATAACATAATTTAGATATGCTTTAACAAATGTTTTCATAATATACTTTTTTGACTCAAAAGCCTAAGAAGATAGATGATTTTTGTTATGGTAGTTAATCAAAGTAAGTTTTAAGGAAGGACGTTTTATATTTAAAAAAAAAGAAGAAAGGTTTATTATGTTGAAAGTTTCAGACGCTTGGGAGCTTGTATGTTACCCCACTAGAGGAGTAAGATCGGCTGATTTGACTTTTTATAGAATAATAAAATCATTTATGAAAAAAAGTAGTACATCTATGACTTTTCGAGAAAGATCTATCAAATACAACTAAATAATGAATATCTTGATTAAATCAGTTTCTAGGGTGAACAGTTTAGATTCAATGGGCCTTCGAATCTCAGCTTCCCGGTATTACCCCCTCCCCCCTTCCTTTATATTATATTACTAAAATGAATTGTCTAGACTTGAAAAGGGTATCATCATCAATTAAGGGAGTTGATTTAAATTTGGAGAAAAATTATTCAAGCCAAGGAACAATTTTCAATTTTTACATATTTTTTTATTCTAAACTGTGTTGTTTGAGTGAAACATTTCGAAACAAAAGTTATTTCAATAATACTTTCGCTTCCCAAATCTGTTTCTTATGTTCCTCTTACTATTTTTCATTATTTTTATAATTATCATAAAGAGGGTTGGTTATAGATGTTCTATACTAAACTGTCATAAATAGCAGTTATAAATAACCGCTATCTACTCACAAAAGTTATAAAAATACCTTACTATTCGCTAAAAATCTTTTTTCTTTCTTCGTATATCAACAGAAAACTGAAAAGAACAGCCTTTATAGTGTTGAATGCTTCTTTACATTCAAAACAAAAGATAATATCAATTTTTGCACCAAAAGCTGAAAAGAGACACGTGACACTTCAATACTAACAATAATATGTTTAATACCAAACTCTTGGATAAAGAGTAACATGATTTATGCCATTTTCTTCAACAAAGCTAACAATTGATGTTAATTATGATGCTGGAATGTTACTATTTTTCGTTGCGATCAATAGAACGAAAATTAAAACCTTATAAATAAATAAACCTTTGCTATTCATAGAAAGCATTTTAGTCATTACAGTTTCTTTTCATTTACAGTCAATTTATAAACAGTATTATACTTTTCATTCACCAAAATACGGTATTTCTGTTTATTAGTTTTTCTTTCTTTGCAAACAGATAATTACCTTAAATGCATTTAGATAAATCCCACAAGCTATTTCTTTTAATGACTTCGTTTATGGCTACGTTTATAGGATTTTAATGTGAAAATGTGATTGTAAAGTAATTCCGAAATATTGGAGTACGGCTGTAAGATTGAGTTTGATTAAAATTTTCAGAAACTTCGAAAAGACCTCGGTTTTAGGATTTAATGAAGCTGAAAAAAATGGTTATATACTAGATTTCTAAAAAAATAGCCAACGATTAAAAAAAATAGAACGGAATGAAAGAGTTTAGTTAGCTTATACTGCAGTTCAGTATATAAAAAAGTGACAAACACCGGACTTCAATAAAACTCATTTTTCAGGAACAAACTGTTTAGTAACCTCTTCGTAGTAAGTGTTAAAAAAATTTCAAAACTTGAGCATCGTGTTTTGGTAAGTTGGTGTAAATGTAAGGGAAAGAAACTTACGTAACGCTATTTTGATGAAACCTTATAAATATAATTATGTAAATAATTTTGTTAATATAATTACGCAAAAACTTCCTTTATACAGATTTTAAATTTTTTTAACAAACATGCTAAACAAGTCCTTGATATTTTCAATTTTCTTACAGTTTTTAAAAAAAAATTATGTTTAAATTTTTCATTGTTGCAATGATTTCCTTTTTCTTTATGTCCACACCACGGTAACAGGATTTTTTTTTATCTGTCACATGTGTTTTGTCTTTAAAATAAAATAAATTAAGTATTGCTTTCGATGTATTTTTTTCATTTTAGATCGAATAAGACCAAGTTCGAAACAATGGTTTTAATATCTTAGATATTTTTAGGATTTAATTTTTTAAAGAAATACAATGGACCAATGTGAGATGAATGAAGAGAAATGAAGAAATTTTTCTTATCTATTTACCCAACTGATTCGAATGAGATCAAATATAATGCAATAGAACAATTTAATACAATAATTCTAAAATTTCAAATGTATCTAAATATTTCATTTTATTTTTTAACTGTCATTGAACAACAGACCTAATTTTTTGTGTTTACGACTTGACGGTAACTCATGATCACCACTGAGGATATTTTACATCAGCAATGTGGTCGGTGCGAGTCGGATGCGGAATTCGTATTGACCAGCCATCGCTTGGATTCGAACCCGGTTCATTCGAAAGCGAACGCTCTATCCACTGAGCCACCACGGTTCATATCTAAATATTAAAATTAATATTTCAGACCTATTTGCTCCTATGACATGCGATCATGCTATCATGGGTCGCTTAGGTAAGAATTGATTAACATTGGTCGCTGAGGCTGATTATAAAACTGGACACATAGAGCTATGGCTCAGCCATTATTCCATCCGTTATGAATTCATGTTGTAGTTGTTTCTAAAGCTACTTGCCACACTAGCAAGTCTGCTTTTTGAAACCGAGTAAATTTAAGGCAAAAGGTGCGTTTCTTGGCGCCATCTATGGCCAAGAATTCGTCTTCAGCCACGTACACGTCACAGCCCGTTTATAAGGCGGACCCATTCATTCATCCACAGATCGTAATCTTGACCAGAATCAGAGAACGATCGATCTCCAATCCAGTACCTCCAGAGGTATTGATTTGTTACGGGAGCAAGGGGAACTTTGCGACTCGACAAATTTAACGTGTATCAGTCACCATTTACTACACGGGGAGTCTGTGAGTAGGGGTATAGACATGAAATTACGCCTCCTGTCAGTGGTCGCAGTTTTGACGTCTCAAATAAGGAGAGTGTTTTTGAATTAAGACGTGGTAATTACTCTGAGAAAATAAAGTGTGGCCAAAACTATCAGAATAAGATAAAATTTACCGAGTTTCTGGCTCTAATGACAACACCAGAAACCTCTATTATTTATTCCGAAGCGTTTTGGTAATAATTTTGTTGAGATTAATAACAGCACATGGCTTTATCTTCTTCTTCTTCGTCAGCACTACAGCCTAGTGTAGGCCAAGGCTTTCTCAATTAGCTGCCTCCAGGCAGGGTGACTTTGAGCTAGATTTTTCCACCTGTTTATTCCCAACAATTTTATGTCTTTCTCAACACTGTCCAACCATCTTGTAGCTGCTCTCCCTCTTCTTCTAGTCCCTTCAATTTTCGAAAAAATAAGTTTTTTAACCAGGTCCAAATCTTCACGCCAAAAACACGTGCCCCAGCTATCTGATCCTGTAAGCCTTAATAAGCCTCAAAATATTAGGTAATCTATAATGTATGATAGTAGATAATCTATAATGTATAATCTATAATGTATATCAGTATAATGTATGATAATATTTGGAAATGTGGTAAAATGTTGTAATTTTGTCATGTTACCTTAGAGTATGACCTAAAAGCCATTTATTCGGTTAAATTTACTTTTTGTACTTTTTACCAAATGCGTGCTAATAAAAACTATAATTTTTAAAAACAGAATTTCCCTTAAACTGGTTATTATATGAACGAAATTAATGGTTTAAATACCGTGTATTTTGATTTCATTAACCAGAATTATGTTTTATTTTTTACAGGAAATGTTATTACCATAAATTATTTTAATTTTACCAGACTTTTTCCCCTGTAGTATTTGAAAATAATTCTTTAAATTTTTCGTATTATATACCATTTTTCTATTAAACTAGTCATATCTAATAGGTTTTTTCCAATTTCTTATAATACTATAAGTTTTCTCAGAAATAGACACATCACGAAACAACTTTGCCCCAACTTTTATTTTTAAAAAAATATATTGTCTTGAAATTTTAGGACAACTAACTCTATTCAGTACTGTTTTTTTATGTTTTCATCATACAAAATCCACCAAAACTAAATTCAAGCCGATGTGCACAATATTTTAGAAGTCCTTATGATTTTACGTACATCGAGTGTAATATTTCATTTGTACCTATTTGAACATCTGAAATTGCTGTCAATGCAAAGTAATGTTTTTTTACCATCCTCCTTCAAATAAGTTAAGCATTTTATCAACAGAGGGCGTTTTCAGCTGAGGAATATTCTGTAATTAAACAGCATTTCTCACCATCGCTGAGCAGGAAAACACATTTATAGACTCTCGTGCACATAATTCAGTGTGAATAATCTAATATGCATCTAAAACAAAAGTTTATCGCTTTCTCAATCCACGGCGCCATCTGTTAGTACACTTTATAACTAATTTTGAAACTTGGTGATTAAAACAAAACTGTTCCTAAGAAGAATGCAGCAAACTGTACATTTCTATCTCTTTTGGCTTCTCAAACCGTCGGTAATCTTATTTGACACTGGGTAATATTTTTATTTCATTGGTAATACTTATTTAACAAATTTTAGAAAATTACTGTTAGTTCAAGTCGATTAGACCAAAGCAAAACATTTCATCAACTTCTCAAATTCATTAACGAACCATACTACAAGACCCTGCTACAGAAGTTTAGAGTACCTAGCAAACAAATCTTGATTTACGTACCAGAACTATCTTAACGAAGTGGCAGAAGTTAACTAGAATAGAATTCATTAATGCGACCTTCTTCAATGGTAGCAATCGAATGGTTCCGACAAAATTGTCCAGGCATAAAAAAGGGACTATCGGGGTTCGTCTGGAGGTTAATCCAGCTGTCCGGGAAAAGGAGTGATATGTAGGTCAGCGATTTCATTAGGAGTCCGGAACACTTCAGCTTTGCCGGACATTGCTGAAAGGAAAGACACCGCCTCCTTTTGGGAATGATTAACGAGAGGCTACGGTTATCGTAAGTGTTAAAATTATCTGTAATTTGGCGATGAAATGATTTGGGAAACAACTGAGAAAGGAAGTGCAATTGTTTGGGTTTGACGACCGAAAATTGATTACTTGGAAGAGACTTTGAAACGAACTACTTTTTTCTGACTTTGGTGAAAAGTTTTAATACTAAATATTTTTATAAATTTACCTTTTAAAATTAAAAGAAATAAGTTTTTATTGGGAACTTTAAAAACATGGAATCTTAAAAACATTCTCTCGAATGGGTCGAGCACATTTAACAAAAGTAATCAGCATTACTTTGTAAAACTTCTAATACGTTTTTCTCAAACTTACATTTGTCAAACTAGGCAAACACTTTCCTCTTAAAGTATTCTATTTTTTTGCTTTCTCCTTTATTTATTTCTATTAAGCCAAGCTTTTTCGAAAGCTTTTGAATTCAGCAGTTTAAACTTTAAGATCCTTCTTAACAAAAATAACATAGATTTTAAAGGAGAAAACTAGTTATTATACGTGATACACTACTGCTACCATTAATTTTAAAAACACGTTCGGAAATACTAAAACTTTTAAAACTAAAGGTTTGAGTTTCGTATAAATTTAACCTTGCGCAAAAAACAATTTTTAAAACATTTAGAAGAATATTTCTAATTTTTTATTTAAAAAAAAAGCAATTTTACTACTCCTAGATATTTCGAATCAAAAATAACTATAATACTTTTTTTAGATCAAGACAACCAAACATAACCCGATTTGATAGATCATTCTGATTTCTTAAGTTCTTTTCCTGAATTTTGAAAACGAAGCTTATTAATGTGCGAACTGAATAATATTTCAAGAAACCTGAGTTTACTACCTTTAACACTAACGTTTAGGGGCCTTAAATTGCCCTTATTTACCAAAATTAATAAGCATTCTAAATATAAACAGAAACTCAAACTCTACAGTCAAAATGCAAAGTTAAAAGAAATTTCATTGCTAATTTTATGTAACTCTCTGATAGTTCAATTAAGATGTATTTTTAGAAAACAGTAATCTTTTGATTTCTTTAATTGTCTTATTTATTTTTGTAAACACTCTCTAATTTTAATGTGAAAAGAATATATATTTTCAAAGGTCAGTTTGATTTTACCTGTAAAATATATTAAAACATTTTTCATTCTGTTTTATTATTTACAGTGTAGATAGTTTTAGCATTATTGTTTGAACAAAATATTGCAAAATTTTGAAATATTTTTGTATTTATTTTTATACTACATTTAACATTTATGTCTAATTTCAATATCTAATAATTTATCTTATTTAAACAAAATAGCAAAAATATATCACGTTTCTTACACAAACATAAATAATTTTTTTAATCAGAAATTTAAAGTTTTAATATTCATTGTATAAGAAAAAGTTTAATGTCTTATTTAAAACGAAATCTTACAGTACATTGTTGAGCGAGTTCTAGCAATAGGGTTTTCTCTTTATCAAAGAAAAGAAGTAACATATAATTGAATAAATAAATACTAATATTTATCATACTTTCGAAAAAGTCACATAGTCTATTTATTCATCTATTATATATTATATCATTCTTAACTATTATAAATTACTTTCATTTAAAACAACATTTATAACTTCATGCCAAATTCACTAACTAGTTTATTTCCTATTTTTTTCTTCAATTATGAGAGCAAAACAATATATTTTAAGCATTCCTCAGGGAAAAAGTTAAAAAAATATCCTCTTAAGAAATTAAAATAAACATCTTCAAGTAAAGAGAATCCCGTCTCGTGAGTTTCAATTTTTCAGCTTTTTATAACTTGCAGCCATTTATTATCGGGAGTTCTTTTTTCGATCTGCTTTTATCACTTGACGGTGCTTTCTTTTGTTGTAACAAAAGATTTACAGAGAAATTGTTGGGGGAAATGTATTTCTGATTAATGCAAAATCCTTGGCGAGCCTCCAAGCTTCTTTCATCGCTTTTTTTTATATAATAGTCAAAATATTAATGCCAAGCAATTGCATATTTTATAAATGGTCTAATGTTTTTTTTTGGATAAAAAGTGGTTGACCAGATTTAAATTACGACTATCAATCCGCTATCTTTGATAGTTGCGTACCTTTTAGAATGCATTAAAATACGTAAAATATTTTTTTTATTGGATAAAATGAATTCTTACATCATAAATTTCACTGCTTTCTGCTGTAACTCAATCCAGTTGTTTAAATTACTAAGAGCATGCAAATTATATTCTGTTTATTTATGAATTTAACTTATTTTGCTTTGTATATTAAAATAAGTTACGATTAGCTGTAAGTTAGGTTTAAGTTTAAGTTTGATCAAGTCTAAGAAAATCTAACTGATTTAATTAGATTTAAGTTAGATTTAGATTTAAGTTCAGGTCAATATATTTTTTGGGCGTAATTTCGAATGCTTAAAAATACTGATATAATTTTTTTATTGGATTATTTGATTCTAATTTTCATAAAACCCAGTGTTGCTTACTTCAACACTTTTTTCAGTTCTAGGGGCATGAAATTATATTTTGCTTGTTTTTTTATTTATATCTATGCATTTATTTTATAGATTTTATACATTTGTTTATTCAAAAAGGTAATATTTTCACCACTAAGAGCTATCCAAATTAGCAGCCCACCCACCGATAGCATATTTTAATAATGCACAATCATTTTACGAAAAGTTAATTGAGATATTATTTTGACTAGAATTATTAATATTGTTATTATTATTATTACTAAAATGTTACAAAATATTCTAGGGAAATATTGATATAATTACGAAATTCAATTTTGCTATTTAATGAATAAAATTCAGATCCATATTTTTTAGCAATTATGGTAGAAATGCCACCTAATTTTGATCCCGGTTAGATGACATGGACAGCGCCTAAACTTGTACCCCCTCTCTTCAAACTTCCACACCACAACCAACGAGAGGACTTTCAGCCACGCAGATTTAATGCACGCCTTGCTGCTTATGCACGTCGATAATAGATAAAGTTTTCGTAATTTACTATTTTTCAATTTCCTTAATATTGTTCCTAGTATGTTATTCTACTGCCAAGAACGATCCTTACAAATAATCCACTCTAATAAATGACCATAAATGATTTTTAAAAATTGTATCTGTTATAATATTAATCAGTCATTCAAAATTAATAAGTGAAGAGTGCATGCGTATCGTTTGTTAGTTCAAAAATATTTTATAATGTATTATTTCATTTAACTACATAATTTAATGTTACAAGTTTTCAAAATTAGTTAAACTCTCCTTGATAAAGAAAAATTATTTCATTACAAAAATAGATTGTTTTTCATGTTGCACGGTTTTGTATCAAAGAAAGCCTCCAGTAAAATATTTATAGAATGCTGACCCTTGTAAATCAAAAAATTTTTTTATTGAAGCAGAAAAGCATAACTAATAAGCTTTTATTATTAAGACAAGATATAAAGCATAAATTACAGTATGTCATTATTTTTTTTAAACATGGTAAGGTGATATTTCAAAGAGTCATTATTAATAATACATAATAGAAAGTGTCATATAAATTAATCCTAATTGTGAGTTATAATAAAAAGTTCAATTTGCGAGTGAAATCCGTTTAGTGCAATTCGTGAATCAAACCAGTTAAGTCCAATTCGTGGGAAATATCCTGATAGTTCAATTCGTGAGTCAAATTCGGTTGGTCTAATTCGAGAGTCAAAATAGGATCGCAAATTTTGGTCAGACCATATTGAGAGTCATAATAAAAAGTCATATCAGGTTTGTCAAAATAGTGAGTCAATTCTAATAGGTAACACCATCAATTCTCCATCTAGAGGAATGAGCTTTTAACTCGTCTAGACCGTCTCTGCCACAGAGAGATCTATTACGATAGGCCTTAACGATCTTATAACTATAAGCCTTAGAAAAAGCATCATCATTTATACCAAATGATATCTTTGAATATTTTTTTAATTCGAGAGCCAATTGTTCCACCATAACTATATTCCAATCTCTTAAGGCCTTGTTTCTTAGGAAAAGTCGGCGTCAGCTTGAAACGAACGTTTACCTCTGATTGGTCAATTTATGAGTTTGACAGCATACGTCATCGAACGCTCAGCTTGAACGACAACTACCGTCCAAATCAACTGCAGTTGGATTACAACGTTACGTTAACAACAAAAGCAATGGCGGACAAGAGCCAACAACAGAGCATTGAAGTCCGCCAAGATTTTAATTTTAACATTAAACATTGCTTCTTTTTCCTCTTCTTCATTTAGCTAAGCTATAATGTGTTTTTTCTTGGACAAAGTCATTATTTGTTCTTTAAAGCACTGATTGACAATCACAAAATCAATACAAATTCAAAATAAATATTTGTTTACGTTATTAACGCATGCGCAATGCGAGATAATGTCTGTGTTGGATTGTCTGCTCACGCTGAGCTAACAAAACGATATTTTTATGGGGTCAAAATTATATCAACTTAACGCTGACGCCCAGTTAAGACACTTCTCCTAAGAAACCAGGCATTGAGCTAACAAACCAGTATTTTGTTGGCGTCAGGGTAACGTCAGCTTAACGCTGACGCTAAGATAAGGTGCTTGTCCTTAGAAACCAGGCCTTTAGTGGGAACCAATCCGGAAACTGGATGTCTGCTTTCGTCTCTCTTTCCAATTCAACTCTCAGTTCAGCCTTCTTTTACTCAACAGTCACTTTACCCCAAATTTCTGGATGTCTGCTATCGTCTCTCTTTCCAATTCAACTCTCAATTTAGCCTTCTTTTTCTCAACAGTCACTTTAACCCAAATTTCTGGATGTCTGCTATCGTCTATCTTTCCAATTCAACTCTCAATTTAGCCTTTTTTTACTCAACAGTCACTTTACCTCAAATTTCTGGATGTCTTCTATCGTCTCTCTTTCCAATTCAACTCTCAATTCAGCCTTCTTTTACTCAACAGTCACTTTAACCCAAATTTCTGGATGTCTGCTATCGTCTATCTTTCCAATTCAACTCTCAATTTAGCCTTCTCTTACTCAACAGTCACTTTACCCCCAAATTTGCAGTTTGAACCCATCCATACTCATTTAACCATTGTATTCAAAAGTCAGTTGTTAAGTCACAACTGTTATTTTTATTGTATTTTATATTCATTATTTATTAATTTTCATTTATCTGTGCCATTATTGTAAGATTCAATTCCAAAGGAAAATCTGAGGACAGAACGTTTTTATGTCCGTTTTGTTTTAATTCAAAGAACACAAAAAAAAAAAAAAAAAAAAAAAAAAAAAAAAAAAAAAAAAAAAAAAAATAATGAGTTCGAGTGTTTTATGCATCAAATTTCATCATAGAAGTTAAATGAAAAATAATAATAAATTAAATACTCGAAATAGGAAATAACAGAAAAAAACTATTTGGTTTAGAATTTTGTTATTTGAACTGTCCGCTTTTGTTGAGATATCGTGAACCAAAATTTAAATGTTCACACACAAGCCCAAAAGCAAGAAAATAAAAATAAAAAGCTATTAATATTTTTTTAAAAAGTAAACTATTAGAACGCAATTATCATTTTGATCTTTATTTCTATCGAAAAAATCTATTTTTAACATACTTTTCCATCGACTGGGAACTATACGAAGTGTTCATCGTCATTATATAAGATGTTCATTTATTTGACTTTAGTAGAGTTTTGTGTTTACTAAATTAATATAACAGAATAAAATAAATTTAGCACAATAAATATCTTACGTCTATATAATTAAAAAGAAGCGACGATTTCGACGCAGGCAAGCGGGAATTTTTTTCCTTGTATCCAACTAACTCATGAATTATCTGATTAAAAACTTCATTCGCTTCAAAATTATATAAATAGGAACGAACAGTCAATATGTTTCAAGCACTCAAAAGCAGGCATCCATTTAGTAGACTTTCCAGAGATGAATGAGAAGAAACAAAAGTGATTTGAAATATAAAACGAAAAGTTGCCAACGGAAAATGAAAACATAAAGGTGAAAAGCAAAACTAGAAGCACCACAGTGACCGAGAGAGAAAAAAAAACGAAACAAGAAAACCACAGTGGATAATCAGGGTAAAATGCTTTCCCTGGATTGTTGTATTCATTTAAATACCCATGAGTGTTCTTTTTAAGAGAAATTTTAATGCATAATCTACGACATTTTTTTAATATAAATTTAAATGAAGATTGGCCATTTTATTCTTTGAAATTCACATAGAACAAGGTCACAGAATCACAACGAATCTGAAAACTCGATTACGTTCCTTCTGTGACAAAAATAAGCTATGATTAACGGTTTTAGCTGCGTTTCTAGCATCAACAGCTCACACTGTCTTTAATAAATGAACATTAAAAATATGTCTCTTGCAAGTACGACTGCCTCGGCCATGTTAATCCTCTGGTTTTAAGTTACCATCCAAATTAGTTTCATGATGTCGTCGTCAAGCTCTAAGGTTTATTAATGTAAGAGCAGATGAAAGAAAAGATTAATGTTTTCCTTCGAGTTAAGGAAAGAAAATCTTAGGTCGTTAAGGACTAATACTATTCACGGAACACGCCGTTTTATCTATCTATTCTTTCAAAGAAGCCAAGAATTGCTTGTTACCAATGTTGAAGATGATATTATTTAGTTGTAAGCAGGTTTTATGTATAATATAGATTTTAAAGAAATCGATGATGCGATTTAAATTGTTTCCTTGAATAAACAGTTATCACGCTTAATATTTGACTCAATATTTGTTTAATGATTTGAAACTTTGTAAAAACAACGAAGATTAAAATGACTCCTTTTTTCAAAATTAAAGTAAGAAAATATTTTATTATTTATTTTTTGACTATGGCTATTTTTTTTTATTCTGTTGTAAAAGATCAGATTATCTTTTTTTTAGAATGTATTTATCTTTTTTAAAGGCGACGGTAAATTTTTAAAAATTATGTTTAATAATAATAATATTTTTATTTATTTTACAATATTGTAACATAAATAAAATATTACTTTACTAGGGGGCAAAGCCCCCTGTTCGCTACCGCTCACCAACCCCAATGATTGTTTCGCAATAATTGTTTTTCTTGGCAGAAAACAGTTTTCCTACTAAAGTTAAAAATATTCACTTAACATCTATGTACTAAAAGAAATTCTGGTTACTTACGCTCTTGCGCCTCTACTTCCCACCTCCAAATATTACTATCTATTAGTATTATAAACATTTAGATCTCTTGGCGAACAGAAGTGATTTTTTTTAATTATCATTTTTTTAATTATAATTTTTTTAAATAACATTTATATTCTTAATACATTATATTGTATAATACATTATATTGATGAGTTCTCAACCATAATCTGAAATTTTCGCTAATAATAGCAGTACCGAAAAATAACATTAAATTAGGGATACAAAAATATTTAGAGGAGAACAATACCTTTACGACTTTTGTTAATTTTATGCTGATGACAACCTAAACAATATTGAAATGAATGGGGGAAAACTGGATCCTGCCACGTGATTTTCCGGCCAATAAAAATGCGCCAACAACAATGGAAAACTGCGACACCATCATTAGAATTTTATATATAGTAAGATTTATAATATGATTTTTTTTAAGTGTATAAGTAATAAAAGAGTTAAAATTAAGAAATTAATGCTCACATAATGTACACATATATGGCCTCATATCGCCCCTTAATATTATCCTATGATTTTCAAACTCGGTAAGACGTTATATTGTAGCATACTATACTACCATACCAAAGGAAATAATTATAGACAAGTTAGGGAGCCCGCAATGTTGACCAATAAGTCCACATTGACAAACTGCAGAAATTACTAAAGAAGTTTGTTATAAATCGATCAGCCAGATGAACCGGTAGGTTTGAGTAGTAGGGAGCAACAAAATGCTAGTGCTGGAGGACCCTGGTTCGAAACCTGGCGAAGGCTAATTTTTAAAAATCATATTTAGAAGTATACTTTATTTTATATTTATCTTTTTTAAAATATCGAATTAGTGCATTATAGATCGAGTTGTAATCAAATCGCGTTATTGTATTCTGAATTACTAAGAATTCTAAATTAATACGAAGCAAAAATAGAATTAATTAAAGTGAAAAAATAAACCTAAACTAATTCAGATCTAATATAATTAGCGAAGCTTTCTTACTTAAAACGTTCGTCTAGAAATAACTTATGCTTGTTATTTTTTTCCTTTTTTCGCAAATTGAAAAAATGAAGTGCGTGTGAGTGCATGTATGCATGTGAAACACCACTTTTAAAACTTAGATATCATATTTATAAGTTTACAAAAGGAAACCAAAATTACCAATATAAGCCTTTTTACCGGTTCTTAAGAAACCGAGGAAAATATATTCAAACCTTTTCTACCAAATCAAATATTCAGGCATGTTTCGGAATACCAAGCACAAAAATTAGATTCTGCATAGCAAAAGAAGGGTAAAAGACAAATAGTTAACTCCAACCTATTTGCAAATAAATTACTCCCTTGAATTTTCTAAAAACAGAAAGGACACACGCTTAGAAAAAAATAAAAACTTCCTTCCCTTCCATTCTAAAATGGTCAGACATTTCCGGAATTTTCCTCTTTTCCGTTAAAGTAAAGAGAGAAAAAATTACGTAAAATTACCTTTTTTATGGGAAAAGTCTCGGTTTCTTGTATTCGAAAGAAAGTAGCAGAACTCTAAAAGAAACAAAATCCGATTGTATTAAGAAGAAGCTGAAATTCTCCCATGCGAATGGAATTTCTTTTTTTTCCCCTTATCTTTTAGCTTTTACATACTAAAAAAGCTTTAGTTTCTTTTCATATTGTTCCAAGAGTAGAAAAAATTTGAAGGTAACTTGAAGCAATAAAATATTGTTGTAGCGTATCATTCTACGTATCATAAATTCTCAGGCTATGATTTTGACTGGAGTCGTTTATTAACAAAAAAAAAGCATTAAAAAATATAGTGTATTGATATATTCATAATTTCTTAGTTTCAGCAATTTTATATTTAAATGGCAAGTTAAGACACAAACAAATAAGGGTTGTTAAAAAATATCTATAATTTTCTAAAAACAATATTTCAGGATTGAAGAATTTTACGAATGAACGCATTAGGAAATATATTAAATCTTGCAAATTTTAAGGATTTCTGTACATTATTTAACAATAAATAATTTATTCTACCCACTTTTTAAATAAGTTGTTTTGATGGGGTGTGTTTAAAAATTTAGGTTATCTTGTGGGGTGTTTTAAAATTTAGGCTATCTTGTGGGGTGTGTTTATTGATGAGGTGTGCTTATAAATTTAGGTAAATTCATTCTGCCAATATTAAGTAAAATTTGCGCATTATGCTACATGAGGTGTTTTTTTTAATTTCCTATTATATGAATTTGATTGAAATTTTTATTTCTATAAAAATAGTTGGAAAATGTTGTTGATATGGAGGAAAATGGGGTAAAACCGGGTACCTAAGATTTGAAGGCCTGCTGTAGCTAAATAGCTCAACATGGAAGCTGTCGGATTTAATTAAGATATTCATTGTTTAATTGTTCATAATATATCACTCCTGAAAAGCCATAAATGCACTCATTTTCGTATAAAATCATTTTTTTTCAAAAAAAGTTAAATAATCCGGTTTTATCCCACTAATGGTTTTGATTACGCAATTTATTGTTGCAAGTATTCAAATCTCAACTCATTCTGAATGAAAAAAATATTTAAATACAAAAAATAGTTTCCTTTTTATGTTACATACTTGCATATCCAAAACATCCCAACCGTAAAATTATTTATAGAATACCGAGGAACAATCAGAATTTTTTTTTTTGTAAAAACGGGAGAGTATAATGCAATAAGTTTTTATTTGTAAAGCAGGATATGAAGCATGAATTACAGTAAATCACAATTTTTGCTGAACATGATAGAGTCATATCTAAAGAGTCATCTTTATTAATAACTCATAATAGAAAGTGTCACATCAATTCATCCTAATCGTGAGTCATAATAAAAAGTCCAATTCGTGAGTAAAATCCGTTTAGTACAATTCGTGAATCAAATCAGTTAAGTTCAATTCGTCGGTCACATTCTGTTAGTTCGATTAGTGAGTCAAATTCGGTTAGTCTAATTCGAGAGTCAAAATAGAATGTCAAATTTTGGTCAGACCATACTGAGAGTCATAATAAAAAGTCATATCGGGTTGTCAAAATAGTGAGTCAATTGTATAGTTAGTAACACCATCAATTCACCGTCATGAGGAATGAGCTTTTAACTCGTCTCTTTGCTTCTGAAAGAACTTTTTGAGTTTATAACGATGAACCTTATAAAAAGCCTCCCCATTTATACCAAATGATATCTTTCCTGTTTTTTTGAACTCAAGATCGAATTTCTCCATCACAACTATGTCTCCCAATCTCTTAGTGGGAACAAATCCACAATTCGGAGGCCTGCTTTAACCTCTCTTTCCAATTCAGCTCTAAACTCAGTAGTTACTATATCACAATCTTTGAGATCAAACTCATTCTTATTCTCTTTACCATTGTACTCAAAAGCCAATTATTTCGTCACAACTGAGCCCCAATCTCTCAAGGGAGACCAATCAACAGACTCGAGGACTGCTTCAGAAACTAATGAAGGCAGTTCAGCCACGTAAATGTTATTATATATCAAAAGCCCGATTAAACACATTTTTCAGCGAAGACCATTGCAAGATTTGAAAGAAGATAGTTAAATAATTTCTGTAAGGTACTTATGATATCGCATAGCCATACCGACTCCAGCGTTGTGCTCAGGTATGCTAGGCACAGCATCCACAACTTAGTAACTTAATTCAGGTGCTCCCGGGATTCTGAATTGCGGTTAAGACCAGGGAGTGTAATAGCCAGGGGAGTGCATTAAACTTATTAAGATGCTCTTTAAAACCCGAGCGTACTCTGCTGGCATTGTTCTACTGCTAATGCCATTGTAGAGGAGCAAAGATATCAACGTGGGCATGGTCTGCAAGAAGAAATGGTTCTCCTGCGTTATTGTACATTCTACGTGCATGACTACATCTCGCAAATGGTATTCTCCAGACGATAATACTTCGTTTTCTAGTTTTCTCACCACACAATTTTTACAGAATGTTCTTTTAGACATTTCGCTACATATCCGCCAAAATCCAATTTTCCGACGGAAAGTATCTTCTCTGAGTGAAGACCAATCGGCCATTCACCTAGGTTCCGATTGTCCTATATGTGCGAGAGAAATGGTTAGAGATTACGTAGAAAACGAACTGCTCGTGCATGCGTGAATCGCATATGCAAGCATCGCACATGCGAATCTTATGCAGTAATAATGATTTCCGTGTGGATTTCTAGTTGCAGTAGTTGTGGCGCAAAATGTACCCTTATTTATTGATTAACAGACTGTAATGTCGATGCTTTACTAAATGACCATTATGGAGGCGAATACAAGCAACTTTCGGTTAACTATCGTTAAGGAGATGTTGTTGGTAGTCACTTAATTCTTATGGTTTGTCAGAAATAGGAACAAGAAAAAAGTCTAGAAAGCTGAGTAAACATTTCTGTGCCGTTAAGAAACTGGTAGCTGGCCACTATAAAGGTAGAATGGCAAGGCGCTCAGCAGAAACCGCGTGAACAAGTACAGCATTTTTAAGTTATTTTTTAATCCGTTTTTTTTTTTTTTTAAATTACAGAATCGAATAATTTATATTTTATACAAAATATTTCAAAATTAATTTTTATTTATTTCATGCACAGATTTTTGTAGAAATGAGATGTGAGATGTTATCAATATTTTTAATCTGTAATATTTGAGACAAACCACTAGTATATTGATTATATTCATTAGCTAATATTTCGGGACTTCATAAAGGTTGTTCTTTGAATTTTATGCATTTATTCGAAAGATTGCCATTATTAGGCTATTAATTTAACCAACTTTATTAACTATCGTATCGCGCCAAAGATTTTTAAAATTATCTGAAAGTTTAGTGCTATTGTAAACAGATATAATTCTGACTGAAAATGTTCTAAAGAGACTAAAATCTTCGTTAAATTTATTTAACGCTCCAAACAGTTTAGACAGTATGAAACAAATTAATGTTATTGCAACCAGATAATACTGAGTAATATTTTAAAAAACTTAATGCTTAAAAAATCTGTTGATACTACTTCATTTCGAGGTCTGAAAAAAAACCTTAATATTAGTATGTTAAGTTCCTCATCACAGTAACTGTTAAACCAATTACAATCATTGCCAACAATTACAATTTACCAAGCATCATCGTCGTCAAATATAGGTTGGTGACTTTTATACGACTCATAAAATATAATAGTAGTAGGCTAAGCGTGTTATTGCAATCAGATGTAATATTAACTGAAAATGCATCGACAAGCCTTCCATATAAAAAAAATATTATCAACAAATAATTCATAACAGTAACGTTCCAAAGACTTAAAACATTATGGAATAGCTTAATGCTACTATAACTAGATATAATACTGACTGAAAATGTATTTATGTTACAAGACTAACATCTTCCTCAAATGCATGTAACATCTCAAAGATATAAAACAGATTAGTGCTATTATACCAGATACAATACTAACTAAAAGTATTTAATTGGGAAGTTGTCATTAAAGGACATAAATATTCTCCCGAAAGTTAATAATTATATTACTCTGGAGATTTTAAACATTACTAACTGTAACTACTATAACTAGATATAACTAGATAGCTACTATAACTAGATAAAATAGTGAATGAAAATGTATTTATGTTACAAGAGTAACGTCTTCCTCAAATGCATGTAACATCTCAAAGATATGAAACAGATAATTGCTATTATACCAGATACAATACTAACTAAAAAAGTATTTAATTGGGAACCTGTCATTAAGGGATTTATATATTCTCCTAAAAGTTAATAATTATATTACTCTGGAGATTTTAAATAATACTAACTATAACTAGATATAACTAGATACCTACTATATCTAGATAAAATACTGACTGAAAATGTATTTATGTTACAAGACTAATATCCTCCTCAAATGCATGCAACATCTCAAAGATATAAACCAGATTAGTGCTATTATACCAGATACAATACTAACTAAAAAAAGTACTTAATTGGGAAGCTGTCATTAAGGGATTTATATATTCTCCTAAAAGTTAATAATAATATTACTCTGGAGATTTTAAATAATACTAACTATAACTAGATATAACTAGATACCTACTATAACTAGATAAAATACTGAATGAAAATGTATTTATGTTACAAGACTAATATCCTCCTCAAATGCATGAAACATCTCAAAGATATAAAACAGATTAGTGCTATTATACCAGATACAATACTAACTAAAAAGTATTTAATTGGGAAGCTGTCATTAAATGACTTATATATTCTCCTAAAAGTTAATAATTATATTACTGAGGAGGTTATAAACATTATGGCAATTACTGACTTTGTAGTCAGGTTTAATACTAATTAAATGTACTTATTTAATAAGTTGGTGTTAAATGACAGATATCTTCGTATTTAACGTTCTAAAACTTTTTAACAATATGTAACTGATTAGTGCCATTTTAACCAGATATATTACTGACTTAGAGAATATTTATTAGGCAAGCTCTTGTCAGAGAACTGATATCGTAGCCTAAAATTTAAAAATTGTATTACTCCGGGGATTTTAAGCATTATGGCGCAAGTTAGTGCCATTTTAACCAGGTTTAATACTGATTAAATATATTTTTTCACCAGCTAGTGTTACTAGACTACCATCTCTGTTTAACGTTCAAATGATTTTAAACATTATGGAACAGATTAGTGCCGTTGTAACTAAATATATTACTGACTAAAAGAATATATATTTGGTAAGCTATTGTCATAGAACCATCGTATTCACCTAAAATTTAAAAATCGTTTTACTTCCTAAATTGTAACTATTATGGAACGAATTACTGACATTATAACCATGTTCAATATTGATTAAATTTACTTATTTGACAAGCTGGTGTTAAATGACTAATGTCTTCGCTAAATATATTTAACGTTTCAAAACTTTTAGACACAATTTAACTGATTAGTGCCATTGTAATTAGATAAATTACTGAATAAAAGAATATTTACTTCGCAAGCTGTCGTTATAGGACTAATATCTTACGACAAATTTTAATAATTGTATTACTCTGGAGATTTTAAACATTACGCAGCGAGTTTGTGTTACTGTACCCAGATTTAACACTCATTAAATGTATTTACTGACCAGCTAGTGTTACAAGACTAAATCTTCACCAAATGTATTTAGCGTTCCAAACATTTTAGCATTATGTAACAGATTAGTGTCATTGAAACCAGATAAAATGTGACTAGAGGAGTACTTCTTTGCCAAGCTGTCATTATAGGGTTCAATCGATAAGTTAGTGTCATTGTAACCAAATTTAATACTGATTAAATCTATGGAAGAGCTGTGTTAGGGCATACAGTAGTCTTTAACTATTGTTGCTTGTGATAAAAGGAATCGTTAATCGTTTGAAATATTTTAAAGCACTTTAACCAAAGTTTATCCAAATACATTTTTGCTCATCTGATTTCGCAAATTTTCGCATTTTAAGCACTTTTAATAAATGCTCATATTTTAAATAATGTTCAAAAAATAATTATTTGAAGGAAATTTTATCACATTTTTACCAATAGTGAACTTGCACTTCAAGAAGAAGAAGAAGAAGACCTCCCATACTCACACATGTGACTTATGTCGTCAGAGCCAGCTAATATTTATCAACAAAATGGCGTATTAAATTGAGCTAAGTCCCTCTACATAAATCAGAATATAACACCATAAACGATAAGTTAATTAAATACAGAATCATATCGCATATCGAATTAGTTGAAATATAATTCTTTCTCGTCTACTTTTTTTCCTTGACTTAGATTTATTATTTGTTTATGTATTTTATTATAACCGTGATATATGTTTGTTTTGCGTACCTGGCAACTTCGATGCATAAATAGTTTGTTTATGTTCCACATGTCATCGTGCCTGTCCTTATGTTAAGTCTTTGTGTCAATATATACTGAATGAATTGAAATCTTTGTGAAAAAATTTAGAATAAGTCACTTAACAGAATTGATACTTGACGGGCTTGGCTTACTCGAAATAGAATGAAAAGAACAGCTGCTAACATAAACAAATACTACGTTTCAAAAACCAATCAGAATCGAGATTCCCACATTACGTCACTTGCTTCATGTTCCTGTCTAAACAAGGACGACGATTCTGACGATTGCATAATTCATATACTATTCCCAGTTCACACTGACCATTGGGCATGTGAAAATTATTCCCTATGGTAGACAATGGGCTAGTGTTCCCATGATGTTGGGCGTCTCATTAAGGTTCAATCTCATTATCATTGGGTATCTATTCAGATATCCCATTAAGGCACATGCAGGTATCCCATCAAAAGACTTTTTTTATTAAAAAAAAAAGTACCTAATAACGCTTCGAACTTCGAGATTTTCTAAAAAATATTTCAAACAATTCATTGCTTGTGTATAGCTTATTTTGAGTGAGTTAGAATCATCAATTTTTCCTCTTAGAACATTTACCACCAAAAGAATATGAAACAGAACATGAATAGAACTTCATTACAACTAAACAAATGTTTTCAGAGTAAAATTAAACTTTGTTTTGATAAATGATTCGTTTCCGTTGTTAAATTTTGTATCTAATGTTAAAGGCATGGGATATTTTTAAAGTATTCAAGAAATGTATTTCGCGTCCCTTCGTTTTCAGAAACAGTTTTCATTTATTTAGTTTTGAACTGAAGTAAAAATATTCATTCTTTCATTTTTTTGATGTTGGCTTATTTTTTCTCCTTCTTCTCACATTTTTTTACGCTGCATTGTAAAACTGCAAATAAAACTATCACATTTAGATATTTATTTTCTTAGAACAGTGAAAATATAGTAAATTTGACATTTATTTTATCTATTTTAAAAAAATCTGAAATTACAATGTTCTTAGTATTTGAAAACATTTTTTAAGTAGAATTAGCCATCTTTATACTTTAGAACTACGGGGTGTTTCGTGATCACCGTTCTTACTATATATATAATTAAACTCATTGCCATGAAAACTAACACATTATGGAGCACACACGTGTAATTACTCATTATACAGATAATGACTCATTATCTAAATAAATAAACAGGGAATTAAAATAATTGAAACTTAATTACCTTTTTAGATGATACTGAGATGTGTTCGCTTTTTGTTTAAACACGCATTTTAGTTTGTTCTGGAATTTACTTATTTCAAGCTTTCTCAACAGTTACCAAAAAATTCATTCCCTTAGATTTAGTGCTTTTGTATTTATATTTCATGATCTATAGATTTTAAAATAATCTAATGATCGATTTTTTTTCTAAATTTCTTATCACTTTATCTGATGGTTTTTTAAATATTCCTAATTTCAAATAAATCCGTTTATCATTGAATCATAATATTATTTTTTTTCTAAAGAATGTGTAACAAAGTTTAAAAAGTACGATGAATGATGTTGTATGACAACTATCTTGTTCGCATTTGCATATAAAAGAAAAGTTTTATTCAGAAATAAGTTACTTAAAATTTTCTAACAATTACGTGCAATATAAATGTATTAGTATTTAACAAAAGGCTATAAACATTAATCAATATAAAATTTAACAACACAATTGATGGATTTAGAGGGTTTACATATCAGAGAATTCAGTGTAAGTGTATCTTGTA
Source organism: Parasteatoda tepidariorum (assembly GCF_043381705.1). Taxonomy (NCBI): domain Eukaryota; kingdom Metazoa; phylum Arthropoda; class Arachnida; order Araneae; family Theridiidae; genus Parasteatoda; species Parasteatoda tepidariorum. The sequence goes on along the minus strand of NC_092204.1, from coordinate 93,712,206 downwards.
TAGATAAAAATCTAATTATGGTGTCGCAGTTTTCCATTGTTGTCCATGCATTTTTATTGGCGATAAAATCACGTGGTAGGATCCAGTTTTTCCTTCATTCATTTCCATATTGTTTGGGTTGTCATCAGCACAAAATTAATGAAAGTCATAAAAGTAATCGCGATCGCAACGAACTATAGGGGGCGTTGTTGTATGAGACGCATACCTGCGATTTCTATATGAACCGTCATTCAGTTACTCTGGAGACGTCGTTAATGTAGCGTGTAGCATTGCAACGTTCCTTCTTTAATGTGGCTTATTAAATTTAAAAAAGAAAAATGCTTGATCTTCTTTCTTGTACAACCGAAAACAAAATGGTATCTCTTTTTATTAGAGAAGGAATATCCAAAACACATCGGAAAAATATTTGTACATTAACAGAAAAAAATATGTATATTCTTATAAGAGTTAAAACCTAATGCCCGAGAAATAGTATTACTAAATTTAATGATATAACATGAAAGGCCCATTTAAACTTTACATTCTATAGTTTTAAGAATCATATTACTTCAAAAATTAAAATGAACAAAAAGTATACATAAGCCTCATAATTTTATGAAATTTAATTTTGTAAACAAAGTTTTTTGACAACAATTTTTATCAAAAAATTTCAAGTTTCAATAAAAATCATTATTTAGAAACTAAGAAACGTAAAATAAAGAATGCTGACGAAACAAAAAAAAAAAAAAAAAAAAACAATTCTTTTTTGTCGCCATTTTTAGTGCTACGAAAATTCGTCTTTGGGATTTGCCAAAAACAAAACAAGATGCAATTTTATTTTTTCAGGAGGGAAATATTTTACCGAAAAAACGAAAATGTACCAATTCCCACAACATAAAACTTTATCTTGGTAAACGTACGTTTTGGAAATGTTATTTCATTTGGAATCTTATTTATCAGAGTTCATATGGCGATATGATTGTTTTGAATCTATGCTAAACTCTATATCGGCTCATTTTCCACCGAAATCCGATTGACTATTTTGATTTTAAATAAAGTGTTTTATTTTATGAATTGTCGCAAAAATTTTAAGTGTAGATTGGCGGCACTTAAAAACCGCCAAATCTGTAGCGGCGGTGGCGTTAATACGTAAGTACCGAATTTTTATTCCATACTTTTCTGAATCATATTACTTCAAACATTGGAATATACAAGAAGTATACATAAACACATAATGTTATACCATTTAATTTTTCAAAAAAAGTATTTTGAGAACAATTTTTATCAAAAAATTATAAACTAAAAAACGGAAAATAAAGAATTCTTAGGATAAAAAAAACGATTTTAAGAATTCTTAACATTGAAATAAAAACTTTCATATTGTTTCTTTTTTTATTATTCTTATAGTTCTTAATCAGACGTAAAAAACCATTCTGTAGAGAACCATCATCAAATGAAAAAAAAATATTTACAAGCAAATTTTTTATTGTAAAAATCATTGCACTTACCTGATTTATGATTCCCGGAGAATTCCAAAATGATAAGTTCCTTGTTTGAAAACTTTATTCTCAAATAATAGATACATAGTTTATACCTTCATTACTTTTAGATAACATACTACACAGCAAAATTTTATAATTGATATGAATTTGAATATGTAGCTAAAAACAGAATAGCTGAATTCTAGTTGAACTTATTCTTTCAAAATTAAAAAAAACTTACCAAGAAAACGATTTAAATTAATTAAGAATCAGCACAAATGGCACTATTTCAAGTAACTTGGATAATTTTTTATTGTTGTTTTCCGAATTATATGGATACAGAAATATATACTATTCTATAACGAAGAAGAATATGCTATAACTATTACAATTCTGTATGTTCTGAATTCATATTTATTCACTGGAATGACGAAAGCAATGTTGACTTCACTTTAATTCGTAATGAATTGAAGACAGAAGAAATGCATTTTACCTTAATACACACATCTGTAACAGTATCCGAAATCGGAAGTCATCAGTTGCAAGTTTGTTGATAATAGAAATTAAAAATTATTGAGGAATTTTTCTTCAAATGTTTGGCGTGTTCTGTTCCTGAAAGATTTACTAATATTCTGGAGATTTTTTTCAAGTTCTTCGGCCTTTTCCTTAGGGAAATTTTGTTTCTTATTTGCTGCTAAAAAATGGCGTCTGATTCAGTCAATGACTTTGATGGAACTAAATGAAAACGTGATAAATTAATGTCCGATATTTACAGGTTCCCGCTAGACGGCGTACTCGAGCGTTGCGATCGCGAATTGTTTCTCTATAAATATTTTTGTATCCCTAATTTAAAGCTATTTTCCTCTCCTGCTATTATTACGCTTTTAATTCAAGAGTTTAAAGCTAAGAGAATTGTTTTTTATTATTAATATTATAATGTAATTCTACGCTATATTTTAAGATAAAGTTATTTAGAAAGGTTGTCTAATCTTATTAGCCTTTTTACAATTATTATTTTTGGGAAAATAGCATTTATATACGGTAATAAATTACAGTTGAAGGGATCTATTAAATGATTCAGAGCTTAGCTATCAGCTTCATGGACAATGAGATGCAAGCAAAATTAATATTTAATATATCTGCCCGTTTTGTAAGCGAAAATATTAAATTACGGTTGTAAACTCATAAAATTTGTTTGAACAATATAATATGTTATATAACATTATATAATGCTGTGGCGTATCTCTGATAAAATTCTGGTGGGGGAGTACTGTGGCGTAACTACCACTACGAAAGTTTAACATCATTCACTAGTGTATATAACACATGCTAACTTGATTCAATCATGAGGTACCTTTGGATAGATGACGGTTGGCATGGTTGATAACTCCACCCCCCACATTGGTGACCTTCGAACGTGATTTGATCACGCAGTAACGCCCACTTCACAATCTCTTGATGGTAACGCCTACTTCGATGGATAGTCCACATTGAACAGGACTTGCTATTTGTGAATGCATCATTCACCTCGCGCTGTTGCTACTCAGTCTCGAACATTCACACAACGTCTACACTCTCAACACCTGCATACTCTCGACTGCTAACGGCAACACAGGAGCGACTTCGACTGTGATGTTAATACACCTCTCACATTCAGCACTCAAAAAATACGGTGACTCTCTCCCGGTCTCTCACAAGCACAGCAACTAGTGAGATCTGTTCATCGAATTATATCCCTGATAAAATTCTGGTGGGGGAGTATTGTGGCGTAACTACCACTACGAATATTAAACATCGATTCACTGGTACATAAGACATGCTAACTTGATTCAATCATGAGGTACCTTTTGATAGATGACAGTTTGCATGGTCGATAATCCCCCCCCCACAATGTTATATAATGTTATAACAATATAAATGTTATTTCAAAAAATTTTTACGTAGAAAAATTACTTCTGTTTACTATTAGATCTAAATATTTATAATACTAATAATATTTGGACGTGGGAAGTGGAGGCACAAGCGTAAGCAAACAGAATTACTTTTGGTACGTATATGTTAAGTGAATAATTTTAACTTTAGAAGAAAAACTGTTTTCTGCCAAGAAACAATTATTGACAAGCAATCATCGGGGTTAATGAGCGGCAGTGAAGAGGGGGACTTAGTCTGAAATTTATGATATTATTTGTCATACTAACAAATATTTCGCAACACCTATTAAATTAAAACATTTCAATTGTACTATATTATATCACGTCGAGCCACTATAAATTGCTTTCATTTAAAACAACATTTGTATCTTCAAGCTTAATTCACTAATTTTTTTCTTCCAATTCATTCTCTTCAATTATGAGAACAAAATAATATATTCTTAAGATTCCTCAAAGAAAACTTCTCTTAAAAAATTAAAATATACATTTTCAAGTAAAGCGAATCGCGTCTCAGGAGTTTCCATTTTTTTTATAGCTTTTTCTAACTTTTCAGCCATTTGCTAACAGGAGTTCCTTTTTTCGATCTGCTTTTATCACTATAACTTACGCGTTGACAGTTCTTTCTTTTGTTGAGCACATCAACAAAAGATTTATAGAAGAATTGTAGGGGAAAAAGAGGGAAAAAATGTACTTCTGATTAATGCTAAATCCTTGGCGCGTCTCCAAGCTTCTTTCATCGCCGTTTTTTATAATGGTCAAAATATTAATGCCAAGCAATTGCATATTTTATAAATGGTCCAATGTATTTTGGATAAAGAGTGTGGTTGACCGGATTTAAGTTACGGCTTTCAATTCGCTATCTTTTTATCGTTGGGCACCTTTTTAGAATATATTAAAATGGAGAGAGACTATTCTTTTATTTTGTAAATTGATTCTTTGCTCCATAAATTTTACTGTTGTCTGCTGTAACTGAATTCATTGTTTAAACTCTAAGAGTATGTAAATAATAGTTTCCTTATTTATATATTTGTTTATTTTGTGTATTTTTTATTAGTCTCTCCTTTAGGCATAGAAAAATGCTACTCTGTGGTGAGTTTTAAATTATACAAATCATTCTAATTTGCTATAAACTTAAAATAATGTTAAACTGAATCGAACTTCTTTAATGTAATTTTGCGTCATCATGAGCGAAATTGAGCAGAAATGTAGTTTATTTTAACTATTCATTAGGTTTGCAGGAAATTGTCGCCTGATTATGGTTGATGATGCCGATATTATGGTTCAGAGTCGAATCACTTTTTCTGAGGGTGTGAAACAATTATGAACTGAGAGATTAATCTCCAAATCGTGTCTAATAGTAGCAAGCCTGACATGATTGGCCACTGTATGTTTGATTACGATGTAGAACCTCAATCGATCGTGTTTCATGTGACCAATCATCACAAGCGGTAGATATGGTTAAACGAGGACTGGGGGTTAATATAATTTTAAATAATTTCTGAAACTGTATCATTTATAAGGCCAGCATTATTTATACAATAAGATAAATTTTATCCTCAAGTTAGCTGGCAGTATTGAAAAAATAGGATTCTGTTAAACCAATCCAATAATTTGATTTAAACGTGCTAAAGAGTAATCTTAAAGGTTTAAAAAGGAGCTTAAAATATACTGATTAGTGTTACTTGTATATTAAGTCAAACCTATAATTTTTCATAAAAAATTCAATTTTTCTATTAACAAAACATAATGTAAGAAGATATAAAAAATTTCATTTTTTTCGAACACAAATTTTTTTTCGATCGTTATAAAATTAAATAGTAAGAAATAATTATTTCAAAACTTACCTTTAATAACATTTAGAAGTATTTGCTAGAAATAGTTTTGTTTGCATAAAGAATTCTGTAGATTTGAAGGAAAACATAAAAAATTGAAATAAGACAATTTGAAAAATTCTCCAGATTAAACTATAAAAAGAAGATAAGCACAATTAAAAGAAAAATTTTGATTGGAAATTTTTTTTTTTAATAAAAAGTAATAGGAAAATGATGATATAGTTAAAAAAAACTAGTTTCAAAAATACCTGTAGAAAAATTTTAGATCTGAAGAAAAACGCAAAATATTAAAATAACACTAAGGGGACAAAAATTTTAACCGCCCTTTTAACTGACTAAACTGTAGCAAGACCTCATTTTCCAAGTAACCTCTACTACCCTAATTTTAGTGTCGGATACTAAAATCTATAATTAAATGTATATTTATCTAAAAGAAGTAGCTTAAGTCCGATTTTGCATTTTAATTTCCACGAAGCAAAAATTAATTAGCCTATTTAATGTATTTTCGTCACATTATTTTCAGATTTCCCCTTAGAATAAGAATTGAAATAACATGATCATAATAATCTGATTCAAACAATAATTATCCTAAATAAAATAAGAACTCATTTATTACCCATTGGCAAAATGGGTGTTGTTTTGGGCTTGATGACGTGCGCACCTTAGTTGAACGTCATCACACTTTTCAACTGTGTTCAAGAGTAATAGTAAACATTGCGCATGCGTTGTCAATGCATGCGTTGCTATGGTAACCGTTGCTGTTTGATAATTTTTTTCAGAATTCTTTTTTTCTAAATTATTATTTGTTTTCATTGTTAAGGCATGGTGCACATTTTTAATCAAACCTAAAAATAACAGCAATTAAAAAATTAGGTGAATTTTTTTACAATTTAAAAAGCGAACAATCGTTTCACTTTCATTGAAATTCATAAAGAACCCGACACATTTTAATGCAGGTTTTGAAACTCAATTACCTTTCCTTAATGGTGTGACAAAAATTAAACTATGATTAACTGTATACGCTGTGTTTATTGCAACTTAAACTAAATCATTACAAGTTCACTCTATGTTTAATAGATGAATATTTAAAGCTTGCCTCTAGCTAGTATAGGTGCCTCGGTCATGTTAATCCTCGGGTTTTGAGTTACCATCCAAATTAGTTTCATAATATCATCGCCAATCTCCAAGGTTTATTAATGTAAGGGCAACTGGAGAAAAGATTACTGTTTTCTTTCGAGTAAAGGAAGGAAAATCTTTCGCCATTAAGTATTATAATACTATGCACAGAAAACTCCATTTTATCTACTTATTTTCAAGGTAGCCAAGTCTTTCTTGTAAACAATGTAGACGATGATAACTTTATTTATTAGTGATCTAAACTTATTTAAGCTTCTTATTTTAAAGAAATCAGTGGTGCATTTTAAACTGCTTTATTAGATCAAAGGTTATTTCGATCGACCTAGTTTTGTTTGATGCTTACGTGCGAATGTGTGTTAAAACTTTGTAAAAGCAATTAAGTTTAAAATTACTCGAAAAAGAAATATTTTTAGATTTATTTCTTAACTCTGGTTAATTATTTTATTTCGTTGTAAGATCAAATCCTTATTTTTGTAATAAAAAAAATAATAGCCTCCATTTAGAGAGTATTAAAGTTAGATATTTGAGAATAATTAACATCATGAAGTAAATATAAAAGGGCTGAAATGTCATAGAAATACAAATTATAGTTAGAACCGAATTACTGTATTTCGAGTTAAAGTGAATTAGTATTTTGCGTATTAAATAAACTGAAGTGAATTGCCCATGACGTTTTGTTTAACGTAATAATTCAGGTATATTATAATTTAGCTTTATTGCCAAGCAAACGTTTTTCTAAAAATAGCTTATAATATTAATATTTTGCTTATTTTTATCTTTATACAGAAATAAAAAAAAGAATGCTTTAACTAACTTTTAATAACTTTCTCGTTTACGTGAAATGGAGGAATTCTTGATCAGGAATAAGTGGTTAAGCTGAGTGAGTTAGGATAGTTAGGGGGTTTACATATCAAGCAAAGAGGAATATATTTGTTTAAATGAATAGCATTATAAATCAAAAATTTCATATCGCCCACTAAATCAAACTTATTTGCCAATGTAATATATTATAACATTACTAACCATTATAAATTACGTTTATTTAAAACAGCATTAATATTTTCTAACTGTCAGTCATTTGTTAAGTGGCGTTTTTTTTAAAATTCTATCTGCTATTAGATCTAAATTTTCTCGTTATAGAGCGTTCGCCTTCCACTTAGGTACAATGGTTTTGAATCCCAGTATCGACTTTTTTTTTCTTTCCTCCAAGCCCTGAGCATGTACCTAGGTTATGAAAACCCTTAACCATATAGCCCAGGACTTGGCCGCTGGTCCAGCTCCACTCCAGCCTAAATAACATACAATTTAAAAAATTTAGAAATTAAAAAAAAAATAGATTTTACTGAAAGTGTGGAATTTAGGAAGAAATAAGACCAAAAAAAAATTTATACATGTAAAATGGGAAGTTATTAAAATTTTAATAGATAGTCATTATCCGCTAAGAAGTTCATAACTGTTAATAATCTTTTGTTTAAGGTATTGTTTGTAATAAAAGTTTTCTGCCAAATTTCTAAATTTGTTGGGCTAGGTTGACGACTGTGCCAGGAGACAGTGTAGGAACAACTAGTGAGATAATGTTCAGGCGAACCTTGTTGGCCGCAGGTGCAAAGATCAGTATCTGTTATATGCAGGTAATTAAAGAAGGTTGGAAATGGTCCATGACCCGTCAAGAACCAGATGACTTGTTTTGGAGGAATTGTTTTGAAAAAAGTAACATTGTTAATAATTTTGAATAGACGTCTGCCTCTGTCTGAATTATTCCATTGAAATTGCCATTTTGTTAGAAGAGAATCTTTAATACGTCGTTTAAGATATGAAACTGGAAGTGGGTATACATAATTTTTCGGTTGTCTCGTAGATTGTTTAGCTAAATCATCTGCTTTTTCATTACCTACTCTATTGCTGTGTGCTTTAATCCAGGAAATTTGAATTGATGTGTGTTGTAGTTCTTGTTGAATATCAAAAGAAATTCTATTATTTGTGCCAAAATCAAGTATTGATGATATTGATGCTTTTGAGTCTGACCAGATGATATAACTATCATTATTATTGAAGTTTTCAGTGCTCTTAATATATTTAATGCATTCAAGGATTGCCAACTGTTCGGCTTGAAAGATTGAATTTTCCCTGTCTAATGTGTAACTTTGTGAATGTGTAATATTGAGGAAAGCAAAAGCTGTGCCCGTGTTTGTCTTCGAGCCATCTGTAAAATAGTTTGTTTTTCTGTTAAAATCAAAATTATTCTGTTCTACTAAAGTTATTTTGTTAATTGTGTGAAAAGAAGGATGGCGATGTGGTATTTTTAGCTTTTTCTCATAGTCTAGTGTATTATACGTTATATTATTAAAATTGGCATCTTTTTGGAGGTGAGTTACGGTTGTTGAACAAGATATTGACATAATCTGTTCTGCGAGAGGAGGAATATTTGTTAGTACTTGAAGTGCTGCCGTTGGGGTAGAATAATATGCTCTACTCATGTTTAAAAGAAATTTTCTTTGAATAGATTGTAAAGAGCGATAAATACGTGGAGAGATATTCGTAGCCCATAGGCTGCAACCATGAGCTAATGCGGGAATTATTACTGTATTGTATATTAATTTTCTCGCTTTTTGGTTGATACCCCATGATTTTTGGTTGATTTTTTGAAGCGAATTTAATAATGTTTTAGATTTTTGTTTTAAAAGATTAATGTGAGAACCCCAGTTTAATTTTTTGTCAATGACTACTCCTAGATATTTAAAATGATTAGAATGTTTAATTTTAATATTGTTGATTTTAAATATTGCACTGCGATCTGTGTTATAAAAGTGGATGTAAACTGTTTTTTCTATAGAAAGATTTAGAGCATTTTGAATTAGCCATGTGTGAATTTCATTAAGGGAATTATTTGTAATCTCTTCCAAATTTCTCCTTGAGTTGGCAAAAGTCAGTATAATCAGATCGTCTGCAAAAGCTTGGATCATATAATTTTCAGAATGTATGTTAAGCAAACTATTGATAGTAAGATTCCATGCTGTAGGACCAATACATGACCCCTGGGGACAACCTTTTGAAATGTTTTTAGTTACGTAACCTTGATCTGTTGAAACAATTGCTTGTCTATTTGTGTTTATACTTTCTATGAAAAGGCAAAGATTAGAGGGAATATGATGTTTTGACAACTCATAATTAATTATACTATATTGAATGTTGTCAAAAGCACTTTTAATATCTAAAGATATAGCTGCAACGTGTTTGTAATTATTTTTTAGGTGTGTTAAATTATCTTTAAAATTATCCAAAGCTAAATGGACTGACTTGCCGAATCTGAAACCGTATTGAAAATCTGAAAGGGCGTTTACATTTTCCAAATGAAAATTTAGTCTTTTAATAATAAGTTTTTCCAGAAATTTACCCAAGCAAGGTAGAAGGGTGATTGGGCGATAAGATGTTAAATGCTTTGGATCTTTGCCCTTTTTTAGAAAAAGTAAAACCTGACCTTTCTTAAAATGATCTGGAAAATAATTTAGAGCAAGACATTTGTTGAAAAATTTAAGTATTAAAGTACTGAAAAATGAGAATAAAATTTTAACTACAATGTAATCTATTCCATCGATGCCGGGTGCTTTTTTGCTGTTAAGAGTTTTAATTAGGCGTTGTAACTCATTGTGTGTGAATGGGGGATCCGGTGTGTTATTACTGTAAATTAATGGACGTGTAGGAATAATATTATCGTCAGGATAAAGATTTTTGAGAATGCTGTTTGCTTCGTCAAGTTGAGAATTGTTGTTGTATATATTTGTGAGTATTGTTGGATATGAATTTGTTCTAAATGTAGATTTATAATGGGCACCGTAAATATTCTTAGTGTTTTCGCAAAGAATCTGCCAACTTTTATATTTAGCTTGTATAATATGTTTTTTATACTCTGCTCTTTTTTTCTTATAAATTGTTTTATATTTATTAATAATCTCTGTATCATTTGATCGTTGAAAGCGTCTTTTAATTGCTTGAAGTTCTTTTTTGTAAATTGTTAACTGTGTTGTCCACCAAGTGGCATTTGTTGGACGATGAAAAAGTTTAGTTTCGTAAGTTTGTTGACAACTTATAAAAATTTTATTAATTAAGTTATTCGTAAAACTGTTTAGGTCTGAATGATTTTGTATTGTATTTAAATCATCTATTAGGTCTAGGTTAAAAGCTGAAAAAACTTTTCTGAACTTATTGTGATTTCCGTATTTCGTTTTGAATCGCGTGAATGAGGAAAAAGAGAATGTGTTATTTACTTGGATTAATATGTACTTATGGTCAGAATTACTGTTTATATCCATTCCCAGTATCGACTGGTCGATACGAATTCCACATCCGGCTTGCACCGACCACAGTGCTGAAGTACAATATCCTCAGTGATAGAAGGATCATGGGTAAGAGCCCCCCTTTCCTTCAGGCTAACCGTGGGGGTTCTTCGTTGATTTTCTCCCCCTGTAACGCAAATGTGGGTTAGCTCCATCAAAAAGTCCTCCGAGAATCTCCCAATACTTGGTCCCTTGTCTTCTGGATTGGGCTCAAAATTACTAAGCCACGGAGTTGATCATTATTAGTCGTCAACCCAAAAATTGGGTCAGTTGTTAAACGACGGTTACAAAACATACTAGTGGGAAAACGAATTAAAATACTTGAAATGCCTTATGATAGAGTAGATATATTAATCAAAATGCCATGAAAATGCTTGAAGAAGTCCCAAAACAGTAAAAAAAAATTTACCATTATTTAGGGAATTCATACAAATTGGGGAGGAGGGTAGATAACCCACTTCCTTCCTAAATAACGCATTTGCTAAGTATGGGGAACTTTTTGAAATGAATACGAACTAAAAGCTAAAATATTCGTATATCTTCAAAGCTTGAAGTTGTTCTGCCAGGAATTGTTTAAAACTTATATTATCATCTAGTACAAACTAGCATGAAATTTCAGAACTCCCAATAAAAATAGTAGTTTAATATTTGATTGCAATATTTGCTCATGACAGACCCAAGAATAGGCTTAGTGAAAGGATTAAAGCTTTTGAAGTAAAAGTCTCTTAATATCAAGAATAAATGTAAAAATGCTATGCACTTCATTAATGATTATTTACTTCAATCTCCACTTTCATTATTCTTAATTTTTAATTTTACAAAGGAATGTAAGATTGTCCATTTAAGCTTTTCTCCTGTGTTTCAGAGACATGGAATTCATTCAAGCATTTTCTACAAAATCGAAAATTAATTTCTGTTTTCGGAAAACAAACATAAAATTAATTTCCGCAGAGCAAAAGACTGCAAAAAACAAATAGTTAACTTCAACCTATTTGCAAATAAATTATCCTCTTTAGTATTCTAAAAACTGAAAGGCCACACATAGAAAAAGAAGCTTTATTCTTTGCCATTCTAAAATGGTCAGATATTTCCGTAATTTTCAGTTCTTCCGTTAAAGTAAAGAGAAAAAATTACGTAAAATTACCTTTTTTATGGTAAAAGTCTCGGTTTCTTGTATTTAAAGGAAAGTAGCAGACCTCGAAGAAAAAATCAGATTGTATTAATATGAAATTGAAATTCTCCCATGCGAACTCTATTTTTAGAAGCTTTAATTTCTTTTATTCTTCCAAGAGTAGAAAAAACTTGAAGTCGACTTCAACCAATAGAATATTTTGATAATGCACATTCATTCTAAGGATATTTTTAAAGATTGTTGATATAATTTTGACTAGAATTGCTTATTTTTTGCATTAAGAAAATATGTTGGTATAGTTAGGGCTCATATTTTTTCCAATCATTGCAATTTTATAAGTAAATGCAACTCTAAATGAGGAAGAAATCACGTTTCTCGATAAATATCTTTTTCCACAAATGTATTTCACAGAGGAAGAATTTTATAATACGAACATAAATTTTCGGATTTCACTAATTCATTTCTGAAAATTTTTATTAAATTGTCAGTTGTATTTTAATGGAATAATGCTGAATGTTATGAAATTATTAAAGTTATGTTGTTGCCATTTGAAAGCAAATTTTAACTTTAAAATTCATTAAAATGTTTTTTAACATGTTGTTCGGAGTAGTCCGATCAAATAATGTGCAGATATTTTACGGTTAATTTTATTAAATAAATTTTAATATAATTTTTATGGGAATACTTATTTTCCTGAAAAGTAATAGGAAAATGATGATATGGTTAAAAAGAAGCTAACTTCAAAAATTACTGTAAAAAAATTTAGTTCTGAAAAGAAGCACAAAATATGAAAATAACACTAAAGGGACAAAAATTTGGACAACTCTTTTGACTGACTAAACTGTAGCAAGACCACAGACCACATTTTCCCGGCAATATCGACCCCCCCCCCTCCTAATTTTAGTGTCTGATACTCAAATCTATAATTAAGTGTATATTTAACTAAAAGAAGTAACTTAAGTCTGATTTTGCATCTTAATTACTACGAAGCAAAAATTAATTAGCCTTTTTAATGTATTTTCGTCACACTATTTTTAAATTTCCCCTTAGTAATGAATAAGAATTGAAATAATATAATAATAATCTTAATAAAACAATAAGTATCCTAAATAAAATAAAAACTTTTTTACTAATATTTTTCGTTGTTAAGGCGTAGTGTACATTTTTAGTCAAACATAAAAATAATAATAATACTATTTAAAAAAACGAACAATCGTTTCACTTTCATTGAAATTCATAAAGGGCCCGACATATTATAATGCAGGATTTAAAACTCAATTAACTTTCCTTAATGGTGTGACAAAAATTAAACTGTAACGATTTATGCTGCTTTTATCGCATCTAAAAATAATCATTGTAAGTTCACTTAATCTTTAATAAATGAACATTAAATGTATGCCTCTTGCAGCTACGGTTGCCTTGGTCCTTTTAATCCTCGGGTTACTACCTAAATTAGTTTCATAATGTCGTCGCCAAGCTCTAAGGTTTATTAAATTAAGGGCAACTGAAGAAAATTTAAGTCCATCGAGTCAAGGAAAGAAAGTCGTTAAGAATATTACCAGTGATAGAAGACGCCATTTTATCTACACGTATTCTGTCAAAGTAGCCAAGCCATGCTTGTTTCCAGTAGTAGACGATAATGACAGTATTTAGCTCCATTATCCTATATCATTATAATATCAAATTTCAGCTCCAGATTTTGAATTAAAATACTTTCGTTAGTTTAAAAGTTTTTAAGCTTGTTCCAGTTTCTGCTTAATGGTTGCGCGTGATGGTGCGCAGAATTTCATAAAAACATTAAAATTTAAATTGATTTTTTCTTGATTAAAATTTTAAAAAAATTCTTTGCTCTTGTTTTTCCCCTTTTCTTTTAAATTTTGTCTAACATATATATTTTTTATTCATTTTCTAGTCATAGAATAATACAACAGCAAGAGAAATAACGATTCTTAAGATCAAATTATGCAATTTAAAGTGTTTCATTAGACGAAGAGAAAAAATCAGTGTGATCCAATTTTTTTAGTAATAAGTGTAATTAATAATTATAGCGATTATTATAGAGATTTTTCACCTACTGTCTCTTTTTTTTATGGTGCTTCTGTGTACGTCACCGCTTCAGGAAAGCATTTCCGACCCCACATTGCTATATGATTTCGAGTCGTCAGGATGCCACCTACCCCTCTTAGAAGTTATGAAAAGCTTAACTGAGACACCCTGCATATATTCATATATACCAGGGTAGATCAAATATAAATTAGACTTCTTTAATAACTAAATATTAAATTGTTACTCACAAAAATATTAACATTTTATTTTTCTATATACTTTCTCTGAACTTCTACACACTTTTTTCAACGTTTTGGAAGTTTTTGAAACGTAGCGTTATGGAGGCCTCGAAATTAAGGCAGAGCTACTGACCCTAACTCGAGCAGCAATACTTCAGTATGATAAACCGCAATTCCGGTAGACCACAATTCGATCTCGATCAAACTCAGACGCAATTTTGTTTAAGAAATCCGGAAAATAAAAGATATAATATTTTCATCAGCCCACACGATTATATGCATACCGCACTCTTTTTTGCGGATATAATCGTGTGGGCTGATGAAATGATTATATCTTTTATTTTCCGGATTTTTTAAAAAAATTGTATCCTTTTTTTATTTTTCCAGTTGTTTGTTATTTTTTTTTATTATTTTTTTTCTCCCCCCCCCTTTTTTTTCATATGTCTGTAATTTTCCTTTGTTTTATCTTCATTTTGAAATTATATATATATATATATATAT
>NC_092204.1:93658562-93696676 GCF_043381705.1 Parasteatoda tepidariorum | reverse complement strand
TTAGATATACATGAAACTATTGCATTATAGCTTTAATAATTTATAAATTAACACTTCATAAAACAATAGTAATTTGAAATGAAAGAGAAAATGGTCAGTTGTTTAAATATCTTACTGTTTACGCTTAGATATACATGAAACTATTGCATTATAGCTTTAATGATTTATAAATTATCACTTCATAAAACAATAATTTGAAATGAAAGAGAAAATGATCAATTGTTTAAATATCTTATTGTTTACGCTTAGATATACATGAAACTATTGCATTATAGCTTTAATAATTTATAAATTGTCACTTCATAAGGCAATAATTTGAAATGAAAGAGAAAATGATCAGTTGTTTAAATATCTTATTGTTTGCGTTTAGATATACATGAAACTATTGCATTATAGCTTTAATAATTTATAAATTAACACTTCATAAAACAATAGTAATTTGAAATGAAAGAGAAAATGGTCAGTTGTTTAAATATCTTACTGTTTACGCTTAGATATACATGAAACTATTGCATTATAGCTTTAATTATTTATAAATTATCACTTCATAAAACAATAATTTGAAATGAAAGAGAAAATGATCAATTGTTTAAATATCTTATTGTTTACGCTTAGATATACATGAAACTATTGCATTATAGCTTTAATAATTTATAAATTGTCACTTCATAAGACAATAATTTGAAATGAAAGAGAAAATGATCAGTTGTTTAAATATCTTATTGTTTGCGTTTAGATATACATGAAACTATTGCATTATAGCTTTAATATTTTATAAGTTAACACTTCATAAAACAATAGTAATTTAGGTAAAAGAAAAAATGGCCAATTGCTTAAATATCTAATTTTCTGCTTTTAGATGTATACATGAAACTATTGAATTGTAGCTTTAATAATTTACAAACTAACATTTTAGAAAATGATAGTTATTTGAAATGATAGAGAGAATAGTCGATTATGTAAATATCTTATTGCTTGCGCTGAGAGTTACAAGACACTTTTGTATTATAGTTCTACTACCTTATATATAAAAACTTCAAAAAAAGGATAGTAATTCGGAATGAAAAAGAAAATGGTCCATTTTTCAAATATTTTACGCTTTAAGCTTAGAGTTAGATGGAACAATTGCATTGTTCCAACAAATCAGTTTGCATAACAAATGAAAAGTATTGAAAACAAATAAAAAAGAATGAAAAAATCATAATCTGATGAAAATCAGTTAAATAGTTTCCAAATTTCCTTTTTTCCGAATTTCTAAATTTAGAAAAAGTTTATTTAGATTAAATTTTTATATAACTTGATCATTTCTAAATTATGCTGTAAGTTTTAATTCAAAATTTTATGACGATTGATATTATAAAAAAATAACTACTTTAGTCTTTTTTATGCGTATGTAAAACAATTGTAATTTTAACGAAAAAATATATTTGTGCAAATATTTTCTAAGATATTGGCAACAAGCAAAACTATAAAATGATTTTCGAGGGATGAAACTCTCAACTCCTTTACTTAAGAATATGTTAGTGTTAGGCTTCCCAAAAAGTGCTATCTCATCTATAAATATAATAAAATGAAAGGTTTAGAAGATTGCATCAGTGACATTTGATAATTTACTACTCTTTCTATTCAAAAGCCAGTTTTACTGGAAGTTTATTGCGCTCTCTTTAATAATTTATTATCTTTAATTCGTTATGTCATGTAAGCACGAGTAAAATTAGGTGAAAGGCACGTGAAAATGACATCGCAAAATTGATACTATCTAAAACCACATTTTATTTTCTTTTAACATATTTATTTATTTTCTAACTAAAATTTTCTAACTAATAATAGCCGAAAGTAATTAAAAAAAATTTTAAAAAACTAAATTCTCGATTAAAGTACCCATTTATCGGGAAAATTGCTTGATTGCGGGGAATATTGATCGCAATTAGTAAGCAGAAACATTTTTTTTTCATTAAAAGATTCTGAATCTAGTTAATCATTTAGTACGTACAATTTCTAAAAAAGTGTTTTTCTTAACCTAATAATTTAAAATTACCGGTAAGAGTCACAAATATTAATCTTTATGTTTTAAATCTTGCTGCAAAATTTAAATTCTCAATTTTTATATTTAAAAACTTTTTTTGTCTTGTATTTCCTTTTAATTTTGTGCCTGATTTCGTCGTATTAATTAAAAGTGACTTTTTTATCCCTTTCCAAGAACGGTGCTTATAGACTTATATAAAGACTCAGCATCCTGCATTAGCTTTATAGACTCAGCATCCTGTATTAGCTTTATAGCCTCATCATCCTGTATTACCTTTATAAACTCAGTATCCTGTATTTTGGGATACATTTGGTACAATTTGCAATGATGCTACTAATTAGACTTTAGAATGAGGCTAATAGACTTTGCAATAATTCTAATAGACTTGTAATATCCTCCTGAGAACCAGCATCCAGTATTTTGGCCAACATTTGTTACAATTTTATCACTTAAAAATTAATATATTAAGACTTTTACTGTCTGTATGCCTTTATGAAAAGGTTGTCAGAAAAAGAGTAAAAATATGATTGGATTTACTCTCATTGGTTGAAGTTTTTAATTACAATGAAAAATTATAAATGTATGAAATTCAATTCAATTAACCTTATGGACACTATTTTCTTCTGAGCTGCATATTTTGTAACGTATATAATATTTTTTGCCATTATCTAAAGCTCGTGTCTCAGATAAGTTGCGTGCTGTTAAACTAATCATTACTTTGAATCAAACTTCTTCCTCAAACTGTTAGTCTCACGATAGTACAAATGAGAAATGACATTGGCTAGTTATCGCTTTACCTATCAGAAATAATACAAAGAAAGTTATTTAAGTAAAGTTTCGAGCAAAACTATATCATTGTAATAAAATACTTTCATGTAGTCAAATAAAAACGCATTGAGCAATTAGTATGGGTTAACAAATATAACCACAACAAGCAGCTCGTATAGGTCAACAGATAAAATCGCCTTGAACTGTTTATATTTTTACACAGAAAAAAAGCTCACGGAACAGTTAGTATAGCGCAGTTGATAAGAGAATATTGAACAGTTAGTATGGGTCAACCAATAAAACTACACGTATACCTCGACAAATAAGACCACGTCGAGAAGTTAGTATGGCTCAACAGATAGAAACATATTGAACAGTTAGTATGGGTCAACTAATAAAAACATATGGAGCAGTTACTATGTGTTTAAAAAAATCGAATACAAAGAAATAGTGTATATGGGGATGGATATTGAGATGGGGTATGGGGTTTGATTTAAAAATGGGGTATGGGTTTGGATTGAAGAGATGTGTTGGAGTTAATTCTATAATAAAAAACGTTTCAGTACGTATACTAAAACAAAAGAATTTCAAACCGAGTGTTTTCGTATTATTCTTGTCATCCACGTTCTACTGAGTCTTATTTTTTTCTTCTTATTAAAATATTATTTGATTTTGATTAAAAAAAGAAAAAAAGGTATGATACTTCCTTTTTCATATAATAAGTAGTAAAACAAACATGAAACTTTAAAAAACGATAGCTTTCAGGGAAAATAGTTTTTGCTGGATCATAAACAGAAGGACTCACTTTTATATGCATTCTTTATTCAAACTACTTCGAATTTACAAAAACAAAGGTTAAATATGTAAGATTGAAAACAAACCTTCATTAATCTTTGAAATAATAATAAAAAAAAAGACTCACTTATAGCGAACAAATAATTTCACAAAATAAATAAAATATAACGCAGCTAGTACACGAAGGATCAAAATTTAAATATTAAAGATAACCGAATTTTTACCATTTTTCTGAAATAATGAGAGATTGAGATACATAACTTCAATAAACTGTTTTCTTGAAATCGGTTGCTAATGGTGAATTTGCGTGTATTTATGTAACTTATTGTGCACGTAACATTAAACCAATATGCACGTTTTATGAATATTGATTCAAACTTTTCTTTGACCTCAAATACTGCATATGTACTCAAAAAATTTGAATCTAGTTGAAAAAAATTTAGATAAAAATATTTTTTTAAGACACAAAATATGTTTAATTCTTAGCTCTTGTTCTTTTATAATAGTAAATGCGAACGATTCAAATAGTAAATATAAACTATTATAGCACTGTCTATAAAAACATAAATGTAAACTTTATTTTTGAAATAAGAACTATTGTCCCAATTTTGATGTATAATGATAACTGTAAAAATAAAACTTTTGTTTTTAAATATCCCAACCAGACACAAATTGATAAGACATGAAGTCTACCCCAAAGCATTTCGAATTGGCTAAAACTTATTATTTGCAAGGTTAACTATGGTTGTTATTTTCACTGAACTATGAAAAAAAATGTTGTTAGCACATACTAAAATTATTGTAGAGCCTCAAAAAATCATGCAATATGATAATAAGCTATATGATTAGTATGCAAGAAGGGCTAGTACAATTTTTTCTCTCCAAATGTAAACGAAGTGTGCATGTAAGCGAAGTAAAATTATCTTTTTTTATTAAGGTATTGAACAGTGTAAAGTAAAAGATAAATTTAATTATTTTATATTATAAGCTTTAATATCTTAAGTAGTGAAAATTATATCTATGCTCTTTACTGTTTCGAGAATAGAATGAAAATTATAGGAAGAATAGAGTTCGTTGCTACCTTAAAATTATACACTGATACTATTTCTGTCAACAATTTAAAACAACAATTTCTGCAGACAAACCTTTGTCAGCTAAAATGTTACTTTGTTATTTCTAGAGACCGAATTTTGATGACCTAAAAAATCTCAACTAATGCCCTTAAAAAATGCCAAAAAATACCCTTAAAAAGTGCAAATATGCCCTTAAAAATGTTTTAAAAATGCGAAAATTACGCTCAAAATGCCTTATGACATGACTTCAATAAAGTAAAAATATTGAACTAAAACAATGTTTTACTCTTTAAAATTATTATGAGTCATTATATAAATATAAAGCAATGCAATACTTGTTCTACGTTCATTAAAGTTTAAAAAATATGTTTTATATCCTAAAATAACAAAAAAAAAGGAAAATGTAAAACATTTTCCAAACACTCCAAAACATTTTCATTTTGTATAGAAACTTTAATGAATATAACAACTTCCATCTCATAATATTACTAAATATCAGAATTACATTGGATTATTAAATGATTTTTGGTATTTTGAAATGTAAACGAGCGTCTCTTGCCTGAAAGTATATTTTTATAAATGGAGAAGCTTCTTTCAACGTCTACTGATGTTATTGGTGGTGCTTGAAAAAGACGGTCTGATTTACTGACAATTATTAAAATATGTGCTTCATATCAATAATTAAAAGATGTTGCTTCACCTGTTAATATCCTGGAGATTTTCTTCATTCCTTGGAAGCCAGTGTTCTTCTCCAAAACTTTGTTCAATTTAGCTGCTACACTTTGTACTATCCTTCCCTTCGCTTTTTGCAACACTTGACTCACTACGTCAATATAATTTATTGCATCGCAAGTTCCAATTCTTGTTTCTCCAAGCTTGTAATTGTCGAGGACACAATAGCAAAGTTAAACTTGATAAATGATAAGTTTCCTTCAATTTTATCAGAGGCCAACACGGTTTGTGCTATCTTAATTGATGCAGCATCTTCTGAATCAAGACAAATTATAAGACAAATCTTGCGTTTCATGAAATAAAAATGCCCCAAAAAACAATAAAAATTGAAAAAAATTAACAGAAAACTTAGAAAATGCTTTAAAATGCAAAATACACCCCAAAATTTAATAAAAAATGCTCTATAAATCTAAAAAAATGCTCTAAAGGACAAAAAATGTCCAAAAATGCAAGAAAATGCAAATGTCATCGAAATCCGGGCCTTCGTTATTACATTCTATACATATATTTGTGGAGACGCTTCTTAAAGCAAAATAACCTTTTGAGGCTGGGTGATCACTTAAGGCGAGAAAACTAAAACTCTCTATGGATGGAAAATCTAAAGGTTTCGTTCACGCCTTTGTAACATACGCATCATGTCATTACAGACCACATTATACTCAATATTCCAATAGTATGCTATATTTTGCTTGCACGAAAGCTCGTTAAAAACTTGATTCAGTCGTCTGAATATCAGTTAAGTGTCAAAACCTTAGACGAATTTAGTTAATGCAATCCATTTAAGGGGGTTCGGTACCTCCTATGTTGACAATGTTAAAATGGCATATTTCGATGTACCTTTTTAAAAAAAGTATCGTAGTTAGAGCTTTGAAATTTTTTTTGTGTATGTAATAGATATTCTAGATTATACTGAAGTGAACTTTTTTTAATTTAGTGAATTAAAAGAAATTAAAAAAAAAAAATTACACAGCATGTCAGAAAATTTTAAAAGCTTCACATTTTCATCCGAAAATTTTGAATTAAAAAAAAATATTAAGTTTCTCTTAAAAAACTGCTCACTTCAGCACAAACTACAGTACTAAAGGAACTTTTTAAATCAAATATCAAAGTGTTGTGATCAATAGTTTTCAAGAAAAGGTACATCGAAGCAAAAAAAACATAGTTTTGAGTTATTTGCATTTAAAGCGTAAATATTAGACTACCAACAATATTTAAAATTTAAATTCAAAAATCAAATTGTTTCTAAGTTATAAATCTCGTACTGCTTACATTTCAAACAAATTACTCTTAAATGTTTCTTTTATTTGATTGAAAAATAGGTTTTTATACTATACTCTCCTCACTTTTCGAGCGAATAAAAAGCCCTTAAAATGATCAAACTGAATGCGATAATTATAAAATTGTATAATTCATAAATCACCCATAAATTTTATTCATGAAAATTGAATATTCAAGTCTTTACCAAGATGTTTTGTTTAAATTTAAATGAGTTAAAAGTATTTTTGTTAAAAAAAATAACTATATTACAAAAAAAATCTAAGAAAATGCATATTTCAAGATAAACATTCTAAACACAGAAATAATTAACAAAGAACTGTAAATAAGAATTTACTTCAAAATTAGAAATATTATGTAAAGAACATTTAAACAAAAAATCAAAATGATGTAACTAGAAATTAGGGAGAAAAAAAAATCCGGTCCAAGGTAAATTCGAATAATGTAAACGAAATTCCTAATCTATGCCGGTAATGACAGCTTCAAAACAATCCTGGTCCATAAGCAATGTTTTTTTTGCATTTCAGTACTTTATTTTCTTCTCTTTTACGTAAGTAAACAAAAACGTAATGAAGAATAAAAAAAACGTAAAAATAATGACCTAATAACAGTATAATAAAAGAACAAAACAAAAATAGACTTAACAAATCAAACTAATGTAAATCTCAGTTTTATATTCAAAATTCTCGAAAATCGCATGGAAATAAAGAACAAACAAATAATCCAGTTAAAGTTACAATCAACTAAAGATATTGTAAAGTTGAAATTATAAATAATTTTTTAATGACTTGGTAATAGCACATGCAAAAAATAATGGACATTATAATGTTTACGAAATCGTCTGTCAAAAGTGGGCGTGGCATGGGTGTTTTCGGTTTGTTTACATTTTTTAAATTAAGTTTAAGTGCACTTCTACGTGGATTTCAAACAAAAGCAATATATCGTTAGAAAGCTAATAGTTTCTAGTTTAATTATTGATCAAAATCTCAAATTCGATTTTTTGAAGGTTTTTAGGTACTGAACCCCCTTAATAATAGAGCATTGGCAAATGAATAAAGGCTAATGAATAAAATGACTAATGAAAAGTAGCGTTTAATCCTATTACATCCGAACTCTATGAGTCTGGTTTCGCCGTAAACAATATAATGAGGCCCACAGCTTGAAAGGTTAATTAGAATCAACTAAGTGAAATTGGTTTAGAAAACTATTCAACTGAAAATCTAAAATAGTTTTTAAAATTTATGGTACTATTAATCCCATTTTCCTTGCAAAAATAGCAATTAAAAACCACATTTTTTTCTATAACTAAACAAGAAAAAGTTTACGCACAAAATACCGATCTTTATCGTGCTCATAAAGAATTATTATCGTTTTCTTTTTCTCACACTTCTTCAAACTCATCAAAAGAAAAAAAAAGTATTTGCTCTCCTTAACAAAATCAAAATAAAACAATGAGGATCAAATCGGGCAAATAAACCTCGAAATCTTGTGGCAAATAAAAGCTTTGACGGGCGGGGGGAAAAAAGCAATCGTTTTCATATAGCGAAAAAAAATAACTCATGGAATTATTAGCGTCATTATTTACGTCAGATTGAGTATCTTCAGACGATAATTATTTTTTTTATCCTCAGAAAACAATGCTTAGGAATTATTTTTGATTTGTGCTAAAAGAAAATGCGTTAATATTATATTCAATAATTTTATTTACACTTTTGTATTATTTCAGGTGGAAATAATTAGATAACAATGAATACTTCATTCTGATTTATAAATATTATTTAATTTAAACTATTTTTTAGCAGTTGATTTCATTCGAACAGATATTTAATAAATATACTTAATTGCATTGATTTTTTAGGATTGAAGTTTAAGCTAATTTTATCACTTATACTAAGGGACACGAACTATAATTCACTATTAAAGCTAAAAGCTAATACGTTGCCATAGGCAGGCTAAATGAATAATGCAGTCATTCTATTACTTGCTAGGCTAATTAGAAGAGTCCTCAGTCAATTGGTTTGAAACTTTTAGACTTATTTCAATTAACTCTGTTACCTTTAGGCAAATTAGGAAATATATATTGCCTGATTAGCTTAATTTACTTCTGTTAGCTTATAATAGTCATAGGAAGCAACATAAAGAGAGTCACAAAGCTTTAAATGACCTTATTAATGGTTTGATGTAAATAAGCAAACTCAGTCTGATTGAGCATTCTTTGTTCTTTACCCAATTAGTTTAAAATCATATAATCAGAAAATGCTAAAAACTTAGGCCTATTAGAAAATTTAAAAAAAAATTATTCAGGCAAATTAGAAAATATATTATTTACCACTGAATTAGCTTGATTTATTTGAGACAAAACGGAAAGAAGAGTCATAGAAAGAACCAGATAAATTTCAAACAGCTTTATTAAATAGGTTTATTGCAAAACGCCTAAGCAAATTCAATTTGATGGAATAATTCTTTGTACTTTTTCTAATTAGCTTAAAATCATATGGACTGATTTTAATTCATAAATACATGGCAGATTTGAAAGCACTGAAGACTTTTCCAATTACCAAGCGACAAGCGCTTTTTGGTGTAAAAGTTTGCTTTGTAGTTAGGTATATTATATACATTTTCTTAATCTGAAGCATCTACGTTAAAATATACCACCATGCTTTGCTTAATTTTAAATAAAAATATATTGCAATAAAATACTTTTTATCACAAAAAGTTCATTTATATACAATAGTTAATGTTAAAAAAAAAACACTTATATAACGTAACTAAGTAAGGAAAAAGGTAAACAATTTTCCTCAACTAACAATTAAACACCTTTTTTTTCTATTGTTTCCTAAAGTAAACAATTTTCTTCAACTAACAATTAAACCCCTTTTTTCATCGTTTCCTAACTTTGAAAGGAATAATTTATTTTGAAAAAAATATGAGCAAAGTTTGTGTATTCCATGTTTTATTTAGTTAAATGTTTTAACTTAAAAACTTAAGCTCATCAAGAACTGCTAAAATAAACAAGCATTCTGCGTTAATTACGAGTATAACTAATAAATAAAGAGGGATAAGAAATATTTGATTAAAAAACTTCAAAAAGCTAGCATATTTCAAGCGCTCAAAAAATGGACGCTCATTCTCAAGACTTTCCAAGACGTGAATGAAGGACAAAAGGGATTTAAAATTTAAAATGTTGAATTTTTTAAAAATTACACAGTTTCTGATTTAAAAACACTTCGTTGGCGACTTTACATTTTATATTTCAATCACTTTTGTTTTTCCTCTTTCACGTCTGGTTAGTCTTAAGACCCTCCATTTTCATATTTTTTGAAGCCAAAGATTTTTTTTATCAAATATACGAGTATGAGATTTAAAAATAATTCTAGAAATATTATATTTATAAACAAAAACTAGAAAATTTGTTTGAAAAAAGAATTGTTTTGTCAAAACTTATATTTTTGAAAGCAAATATATTTTCATAACCAATAAGAATTAGGCGAAAAAGGAATTCTATATTTTAGTACCTAACCTAAAAATCATTTTTTTCTACATAAATATTGCTCAATGAACAAGATTCGTTCAGCTAATTTTTGTTTATAGTTATTTATAAGAGAAATTATGTCCAATTTTTTGTCATGAACTGCAATCATTATGGTATAAAGAAAAGTAAATGTTGTTGAAGCGTATTGTTTTCCAGCATTTACTTTTTTTTCCATTTTTAAATTTTTCAGATCAATTGCTATTGAATACAAAGTTTCGCACCTTCTCATTAAGCAAAAACAACAAAAAAAACTTTTCTTAAAAAATTTAAAATATAAAAATTCTTTTTCAAAATTTTCCATACTAAAAACCGATTTTCAGATTCAAAAATAATTTCCATACTAAAAACCGATTTTTAGATTCAAAAATAATTTTAGGTAGACAAAAAAGCACATTTATATCTCTTAAACGCGTTAATATTTTATTCAAGCAATACAAAAAAAAATCGTTTGCAATTTCAGCTGACAAATGATAATCTAAAGAAAAACTGAACAGGGATAGAAAGTTAGCTTATTCTAACTAAAAAGCAAAAATGTAGGTTTTCCCTAATCTTAGCCGATCGATTATTTCTTCAAATAAATCCCTTATTCAGCAGACGGTTTTGTGGTTGCAGTCCTGCTTTTCAATTTTAAATCATTATTTTTCGCAGCAGTTTCAGTTCTTTGTTAGTATACCTTTTTAGTTAGTAGATTTATTTCCAAAATAATTACCAATCTTACAATGGAAAAAAAACAATAGAATTTAATATATTGCTGCTTAAAGTTTTGTTGGCACGTGAAAAAGATACATTTGGAACAACGTTAATGATTTTATTTAAATACGTGATTACTTATAACTTAAATTGCTTTTTCTATAGTAGGCGATTAAGCTACAATTGAATCTGAAATAGTGTGTGCTCATTTTAGAATGAAGAGAGAAAAAAAAAAGTTTTTTTGTTCTGTAACTCATTATGAATTCAATTGGCTTAAAGCCTTCAGAAGTCTTAACATTTTTTTCTGGTCTAAGAATTGGTTCTTTACATAGATCTAAAACAATAAGTATCCCTTTTCGGTATAAGAAAATAACATAAGAAATAAAATAAATAACAAGTAATCTTTTTTTATGTAAATATTACCGCTTAAGCCTTAAAACCGTTAACATGCAAATTATACCTAGTCAATCTGATTTACGCCGTTAAAGAGAGAAATCAAGTGTTTTCCGCATTTTACTTAGATAATCTGTACATTAACGGCTTCCGTAACGGTAAGTTCAAAAGGTTGTTACACTCACTCTGTCTATTAACTAATTTGTTGATGTTTTTACTTATTTCGTTCGATACCGAAAAATAAGTAAATTACATTATGATTAATTCCTTAATTTTAGAAATATTACAAGGGTAGTCGGAAAGCATAAATCAATAATGCTAAAACTGACATTTTTTGATGTACCTTTTCTATTGAGCTAATATCACTTTGAAATTTTTGTGGGATATTTGAGATTACATCAGTTGTATACTGTGATAATGTTTTAGCTTTAATAGAATACTTTTGAGTTATTGAGGATTTTTGCTCAAAAATGACGAAATATTTTTAAAAATTCAAAGTTCTTTAGTTCATAATTTTTTTTAAAAATTTTTTGCCAAAGATATGTATTAACAGTTATCACAGTGTAAATTTGTATATGTAAGTATTATGTGAGAAAAAAAACTGAAGCAATATCCTGCTTAAATGCTGAGAAAAAGGTATATCAAAAAAGGTCAGTTTTAACATATTATGTCCTACTGACTTCCCTTGAAAAGTTAAATTCTTGGCATGATTTTTAAAGTGACTGATGATTGATTCCATCAACTAATTACTTGATTGTTTACTCGTAACAACTCTATTTTTAGTTACAGTAAAAACTAAATAATCAACATTGTGTTAAATTAAGCGTACAGAAATGTTGCTATTGTTCCAGCAACGTTTCCAACAACGATCTTATTTCCACCTTTTGAGCTGTAGAGAACTCCTGAAGAGAATTGAGGGAAGTGTTGCATTTCAATGGGTCCCATCCCATTGTGGTCTTCGAGGAAACGAAATGGCTGACCTTTAAGCCTAAAAAGGAACTTATATTCTTCAGAGATCGTGTAGAGATCTGTCCTTCCATTCTGCTAAACTTGAAATAAAAAGAATCTTCAAACAATCATTCCATTGTTTGGCATCTCACGCTGCTACAGATAAGTCCTGGAATGTGCTCTCTGGAACTCAAAGTGTTCCGGATGCACCCCGTGCTACTGCGGTAGCCATGTTTAGACTTTTGACCGGACATGGTTGTCTACGAACTCATTTATTTCCCTTCAAGCTGACAACTTCATCAGATTGTGTTTTATCTAACTCCGGACAAGCCATGACTGCTGCGCATTTGGACACGTGCTCTGCACTAAAAGACTTTGACTGTATTGTTAAGAAGTACTGGAGAGCTAGAAGCCTAATGACCTAATAGTCAATGGCTGGCATTTGCTTAATAATCTTATTTCCATCTTAACGAGTGCTTAGTAATGTGCAAATTTGGTAGAGAGTTAGTAGATTATCTAAGTAATTTGTGAAATGAAACAAGTTTTTTTGGCACTTTAACGGATCACCATGGTTAATATGCACATTAGCATGAAAATCTGCAGAATAACTTATTTTTCCACCATAGTAGTAACATGTGTAGAGATTGTCTGTTTATACAATAGAGATTATTTATAAATATGAAACTATCTAGATTTCATTTAAGCTTTAATTATTTAAGATCAACTGATCAATTTCCTTTTCTGCGAGAAGGATATTTCTATCACTTTTTTTCCAGACTTTAATACTTTCTTCCTGCAGATAAACAATGCTTATAAGATTTCTACAACACAGGCAATTTAATTGGCTGTTTTTGCCGAAACAGTTTTTCGAGAACACGGCTAAGCTATTAATTTAGAATTACGTTTAAATAATATTTAAATAATACATAAAACATATGAGAAAGAAAGAAACAAATTATTTAAACTAAAACTTCCTTTTTGATTTTTAATATTGAATTTATTTTTCTTTCGTCAGATAGTATAAGTACAAAATCTTGCTAAGCTTATTCCATCTAAATTTAAAGTTTTTCAATTGGAGGAAATGATTAAAAAAAAGAAAACATTTGGTAAAAAATATTCAAACGAGTCTCTTAAACAAAAAATTGCATACACTTAAAAGTTTGCACATTTGTCTAAACATGAATTAAATATTGCATTTTAAATTAATTCACACTTCATAGAACTGTAGTTCGAATACTTAAAGCTATTAATATGGTACAAAAATCTGATGTATTTTTGGCTTATACCTAATGTAATGTAAACTTCTGGTGCTTTAAATTTAATATGTTATATTTGTTGCAACGCAAATGTTTTTTGAATACTTTGTCTTTTGAATTCAATGAATTGTAACTGCTTTGAACAATTAATTTAACATAAATACCAAACGCGCCTTTACCTTTGACATTTTTGTTACATTAATAACGTATATAAATACATAAATATAATACTATCCTCATTTGTTACTTTATTTATGATAATTTTGTATATAAAAATTACAGTTAGCTTTGGTTTTACTATTATTTTTGAAATGAACGGAATTTCTATTTATAGCGGAAAATATTTATTAGTGAAAAATATATGCTT
Organism: Parasteatoda tepidariorum; assembly: GCF_043381705.1. Lineage (NCBI taxonomy): Eukaryota > Metazoa > Arthropoda > Arachnida > Araneae > Theridiidae > Parasteatoda > Parasteatoda tepidariorum. The sequence goes on along the minus strand of NC_092204.1, from coordinate 93,682,821 downwards.
TATAGTGTGAAAAAATTAATCTAAGAAATATATATTGTTCTTATTTGCACACTACATTTTTTAAACTTAATTAGAAAAATTCTTTTGTGTGTGAAATATTATAAGCAAACACATATCATAAAAAAGCTAAAGTTGGACCAACGTGTTAAAACAAATTTAAAAAAGGCAGTCAGCCGTTTCGGAACTGTAAATCAAAACCAGCATCATTGATGGACTTCTTCGAGGTACAGATAATGATGCAATCGAAACCACTGCTCGCCTTTTTAATTTTTTAAGAGCTCTTTTTAATTTATTTTTAAACTGTAAATGAATACGTTTTGAAATAAAATGCAGAAAACTATCAATTCCTATCTCTGAGCGAAATCCTATATGTTTTTAATGCATTTTACATATGTCAATAAATACCTTGCGGTAATTTGCTGAAAGACATTTCCAAACAAATAGAAATAAATGGAAAAAGAAATCGGTTAAGTAAATAAAAGATTCTGGGTCTCCTTATTTTTTAGTTTTGCAATAGAATGTCCTCAATCGGATATGTCTATATCCGCGAGACGCTCTATTTGCGTCACTGTCCGTGAAATGACGTCATCAACACTGTCGTCTAGCTATGGGTGGGAGAAAAAGGCGGCGAATCATAAATCAGCCTTTGTCATCACGTGGCATCATAAATCATGTTGGTATGCTTAGGGGTCACCAATGAGCGACAAGGGATGCATGCATCTTCCAGTCCCTTTTCTGAGTTGAGTCAAATCGAAGATCCCATTCTAAGCTACTGGAGCAAGAAATTACATATCTTTAGAGAAAGGAGCTAAGTTCAACGTATTCGTATTTTTTATAAATAAATGTTATTTATAACCAGCAATAATTAATTTGAATAAGCAAAGAATGTATATACAATGGCAATTAAATGGCCAAGAAAAAGTATAAATTTATTAACACCAATATGTTATTTTCAATTATCTATATCAGTGTTCCCCAACCTTTTTATCACCACGAACCTGTCAACATTTGATAATTTTACAGCGGCCCGCTGGGGGGGGGGCGTTGATTGTTTATATTTTAGATTATTTTGATTTATTAATTTAACGTTAGATCAATGAGAACCCCGAGCTTGTTTTTTTGCAGTGAGACGGTTCCATCTGAGGGTAATCGGAGACAATGACACCCGAAGTGTGTTGCTTAAATCCAGTTTATTTCGTTGTTTTGTTTTGGTTGCTGTTACTGCAGAAAACCCCGCTTCACACAGATAGGTTGTCGGAAATGGCAAAAGGGATTTAAGTTCTGTGGCGGCAATCTTGGGATATTCTGCCATGACTTTAATCCAGACCACCAGCAGAGTTGTTGTCTCGAACGTAGTTTTAAGGCCGCAGTCATTTGCAATCTCCAGCAGTTGATCTTCTTCTTGCACAGACATGCTAGATTCACCCTATTTGTTGACAAATGGGTCGCGAATTTATTCCTTACCAGTTCGTGGGTCTTTTGTGGTTGGGAAGTAGCCAACTGGGAGAATGAATGTTCAGGCTCAGCCGCCCAGTACCATTTGATTCACGGACCGATAACGGTTCGCTGACCGGGGGTTGGGGAACACTGATCTACATTACGCAAAACCGTATCTAATACCGTACCAATAATATATCTAGTGACCTCCAAATGATTAATGCTTAAAAATAAAAAATAAAAAACAATTAAATAGAAAGGAGATGGAAATGTATGGTTTTTTGTTTCCTGCTTTAGGTGCTTATTCTCACCGAAATTTAAAACTAGTTACAATGCTCATCAGCAGATGTCGTTGTTGTCTGAAACAGGTACAAAGCAATGTTTTCTGCCCCATTTGAAACCTTTCTAACGGAAATATTTGATAGGGTATCTGTTAATTTTGCTGCCAGAGTACGCCATGTTACTGCTGCAATTTGTGGCCATTTTGAAAAGATTGTTTTATAGATGTTCGTATTTAACAGCAACATATGTTAGTATTCCTGTTCAGTAGAACTACTACTGAATAGAAACTGTATTTAAGTGCACTACACCCAAACAGTCAAAAACTAGCTGAGAGCGATTTCTGGACTACCACTCTGTACCAGATTTTCAATCTCGTGAGTGAGGCATATAATATTCCTGTTCAGTAGAAATACTACTGAACAGAAACCGTATTTAACTGTACTACACCCAAACAGTCAAAAACTAGCTGAGAGCGATTTCTGGACTACCACTCTGTACCAGATTTTCAATCTCGTGAGTGAGGCATATAATATTCCTGTTCAGTAGAAATACTACTGAACAGAAACTGCATTTAACTGTACTACACCCAAAGAGTCAAAAACTAGCTGAGAGCGATTTCTCGATTACCTACCAAATGTTCAATCTCGTGAGTGAGGCATTTAATAAGACCGCAATAATTGAGAGCTCTGCTTTAAAAGATTATATTCTGTTGCATCTATCCTTAATTAAACTTTTTTTTGGGCAGCAGAGAACCACAATGTATACGTGGATCAATTCGCGATCGCAACGAACTATAGGGGGCGTTGTTGTATGAGACTAATACCTGCGATTTCTATATGAACAGTCATTCAGTTACTCTAGAGACGTCGTTAATGTAGCACGTAGCATTGCAACGTTCCTTCTTTATTGTGGCTAATTAAATTTAAAAAAGAAAAATGCTTGATATTCTTTCCTATGCAAACGGAAACAAAATAGTATCTCTTTTTATAAGAGAAGGAATATCCAAAACACATCGGAAAAATATTTGTACATTAACAGAAAAAAATATGTATATTCTTATAAGAGTTAAAACCTAATGCCCGAGAAATATTACTAAATTTAATGATATAACATGAAAGGCCCATTTAAACTTTACATTCTATAGTTTTAAGAATCATATTACTTCAAAAATTAAAATGAACAAAAAGTATACATAAGCCTCATAATTTTATGAAATTTAATTTTATAAGCAAAGTTTTTTGACAACAATTTTTATCAAAAAATTTCAAGTTTCAATAAAAATCATTATTTAGAAACTAAGAAACGTAAAATAAAGAATGCTGACGAAACAAAAACAAAAAAACAATTCTTTTTTGTCGCCATTTTTAGTGCTACGAATATTCGTCTTTGGGATTTGCCAAAAACAAAACAAGATGCAATTTTATTTTTTCAGGAGGGAAATATTTTACCGAAAAAACGAAAATGTACCAATTCCCACAACATAAAACTTTATCTTGGCAAACGTACGTTTTGGAAATGTTATTTCATTTGGAATCTTATTCATCAGAGTTCATATGGCGATATGATTGTTTTGAATCTATGCTAAACTCTATATCGGCTCATTTTCCACCGAAATCCAATTAACTATTTTGATTTTAAATAAAGTGTTTTATTTTATGAACTGTCGCAAAAATTTTAAGTGTAGATTGGCGGCACTTAAAAACCGCCAAATCTGTAGCGGCGGTGGCGTTAATACGTCGTAAGTACCGAATTTTTATTCCATACTTTTCTGAATCATATTATTTCAAACATTGGAATATACAAGAAGTATACATAAACACATAATGTTATACCATTTAATTTTTCAAAAGTATTTTGAGAACAATTTTTATCAAAAAATTATAAACTAAAAAACGGAAAATAAAGAATTCTTAGGATAAAAAAAACGATTTTAAGAATTATTAACATTGAAATAAAAACTTTCATATTGTTTCTTTTTTTATTATTCTTATAGTTCTTAATCAGACGTAAAAAACCATTCTGTAGAGAACCATCATCAAATGAAAAAAAAATATTTACAAGCAAATTTTTTATTGTAAAAATCATTGCACTTACCTGATTTATGATTCCCGGAGAATTCCAAAATGATAAGTTCCTTGTTTGAAAACTTTATTCTCAAATAATAGATACATAGTTTATACCTTCATTACTTTTAGATAACATACTACACAGCAAAATTTTATAATTGATATGAATTTGAATATGTAGCTAAAAACAGAATAGCTGAATTCTAGTTGAACTTATTCTTTCAAAATTAAAAAAAACTTACCAAGAAAACGATTTAAATTAATTAAGAATCAGCACAAATGGCACTATTTCAAGTAACTTGGATAATTTTTTATTGTTGTTTTCCGAATTATATGGATACAGAAATATATACTATTCTATAACGAAGAAGAATATGCTATAACTATTACAATTCTGTATGTTCTGAATTCATATTTATTCACTGGAATGACGAAAGCAATGTTGACTTCACTTTAATTCGTAATGAATTGAAGACAGAAGAAATGCATTTTACCTTAATACACACATCTGTAACAGTATCCGAAATCGGAAGTCATCAGTTGCAAGTTTGTTGATAATAGAAATTAAAAATTATTGAGGAATTTTTCTTCAAATGTTTGGCGTGTTCTGTTCCTGAAAGATTTACTAATATTCTGGAGATTTTTTTCAAGTTCTTCGGCCTTTTCCTTAGGGAAATTTTGTTTCTTATTTGCTGCTAAAAAATGGCGTCTGATTCTGTCAATTATTTTGATGGAACTAAATGAAAACGTGATAAATTAATGTCTGATATTTACAGGCTCCCGCTAGACGGCGTACTCGAGCGTTGCGATCGCGAATAGGAAAGAAACGAAACTGTGTCAGTAAATTCAATGAGATTCATTTTCATAGTTTAGTTAAAAAATCACGAACATTTGAGTGAGTTAATGATCTAGTAATTATTCATTATTTAATCGATCAATTTTTCCCCATACCTTCTATATTGAAGTCTTAAATCGATCTAATTTTTCCTTTTCTTAAACTTAAAAGAAGGGAGTTGATTATAGATCCAAAAAAAGATGTAGATTTAACAAGCAGCACATATAAAAATCAAGCTTGAACTTCGTAACACGCAACATCAAGTTTCATTAACATTTTATGGACTTATAATACCGTCATGCCTTTGCAACATGCAATATTTCAGAAATATAATATTTATGCAATTAGACAATTGTTTATGCTATGAGACAATTGTTAATTTCATAAAAAAAATAGTAATTTTCACGTTTCTTTTGAACACTCCATCCCGGAAATATCATGTGCATGAGAAATAGAGGGCGAAACTTCACTCCGTCTCTTTCCTGGCAACGAGAAGGAAGGGATAAAAATTAACTGTACTTGAATTAAATTCAACAATAAGTTGCGAATTAAGTAGGAAAGTTAATGGAGAAAAGGTAGTTATTCGTCTTTAGAGGAACCATAAAAATCGCCATGTTATCATTGGCTGAAATGATGCTTTTAATTAATTTTATTCATCATCACAGCTGGTATCGTGAAAAAAGTGGTGTTTTAATAGGTGTCAAATGTACTTGTAAACGTATTTAAGTTTAGCACCAAGCTACCTAATATAGATTCTGTGATAATATGTGTCTTAAGGCTCCCGAAAGGCGTAAGTACCGTAAAAAGTTTCTTTGTTGTAAATCTTGACAATCATGAATTGACTTTAAGCAATAGCATGAATCCAACTGCTACTAAATATAGTTAATCATTATTTTCATGGATAAACTGCTAAAAACGTGTTATACTAATAACATAAAGTCTCCGGGATCGGCAATTAATAATGATAAATAAATAAAAATTTAAATTATTTTAGCTTTATCTCTTTTGTGGATACATGTCTATCAGTTTTATGCATGATGCTGTGGCATTGACAAATAACGATCTAGTGATTGAATACTTTTTTTACCCCTTATGTATAGTACCTTATGTATAGTACCTTCAGTTTGTAATTAAATAAATAAATTGACATTTTATTTCCGACTCTTTATATTTGGGATAAAATGCATTGGACATTTTGGATTATTTCAAGTTAAAAAATATTTGTATATTTAAAAAAAAAATTATTAAAGAAAGAAATCAAATAACTTACGTATCGTAAGTTATTTTAAAGCTAATAGTGACACCATTTATATTTCCTTTTTAAAAAAAAAGAAAAAGGAACAAAAATTACTGGGAGATAAAAATGACCACTCTTTCAGTGATGATGTGCTCTTGAAAAGTTATCTATCACTTTTGTCTTTGTGGCAAAAATCATTTTTCTCCCCTTTTCACGTCCGAGCTGGGCAACCAAATCCAAATTCGGAATTTTTTCGACTTTATCCCCAATTTCGATTTTTTTCCTCCCCAAAGAAAAGGACATTGAGAGATATGAAGAAAAAGCGAGAGACAACTAAGAAAAAGAAAAAGAGGAGTAAAAAAAGACTGTGGCGCCATCGCTGTTCCCTGTCCTGTCCGATAATCGATGATCTCAAAAAGAACAGTAGGTCCCTAGTAAAGGATTCGATTTCAAACCCCCCTTTTGCTCCTTTCTAGTCAAAAAAGAACTTTCTTGTTCTTTTCACGTAGACACTCTTCAAAGCTGTCTTTCACATTTTTATATTTTATTCTTTTTTTTTAACCAGGCAGATAAGTGTGCTATCCTCTGGACTAAAACGTAATCTTTACTTCAAGAATTCGTAGCTTAAAAGATTTTAGAATGTTTCAAAATATTGTCCTTATTGTGCTAAAGAAGTGATATACTTTAGTTCGAATATTTGTTTTTTAAATAGGTTTTTACATAGCTTAGTAATGGTTAAAAATGTTGGGGACGTTTTTCCGGACTAAATGATATCACGTTTAAGATATTAGCCATGCGTTATCTTCTGTAAAACGTTTAGAACAGACATCAGTACAGCGTAACAAAAATATTCATGTAGGAATTCCTTAAATGAAAAACTAACCCTCGTTTATTTATTTATTTAATTTAAATTCTGTTATAATATCTCTATGTGAGCTATTTTTCTTTCCGCTGACTTTAAAAACATAGGAAACCAAATTGTATTGTAAAAGTGATCGTCGAACTCTTTTTCAATCATTTAAACTAGATAAATCATAGTATGAACAATATTTTATTCGTATCTAAGTATCCAAGAATTTTATTTCATATTATAACCGTAGTTGAACAGCTAACCCAATTTTGGGTTTACGACTACTAATGTTCAACTCCCTAGCCTTGTAATTTTGAACCAATCCAGAAGACAAGGAAACTCCTGGATCAATAGCCATGATTTGTTATGGGAACATGGAGAACTTTGCGACTTGACAGATTTAACGTGCATCAGTCACCATTTACTACACGGAGAATCTTCGGCCGGAGGGGTGGGGATCGAACGCATGATCTCCTTTACATGGACCCGTTACCCTACCAACCAGGCTATCCCGGCACAGAATTATCGGGACCTACTTTAAGGGGAGGAAGGGGACACCACAAGGATTCAGATTTGCATAGCAACCCATGGTCGGAAACGCCTTCGTTCGCCTCTAGGTAGTATTGTTCACAAGAGCATTGGAGGAAACAGACCCCCGCTATTGGCCACCATGATCTCCGGATTTAATTAGAATGGATCATTGGGGTGCACTGAAAAGTGATGTGAACCTGTGGATTCCGAAATGGTTGCAGGAATCGTCTGTGCTGGTGCGGATATTCAACAAAATCCAAGTGTATTTGAGCCCCTTGTAGTGTGTGCGAAAACAACCTTTTTTTAAAAAAAATATTATGAAAAACTTAAACAACTTTTTAAATCCATGTATAAGACAGAATGCAATAATAAAATGTCACAATTATTGCTTAAAAAATATTTTACGAGTTAAAAATTATATTTAAAAGAGTTTTTCTTGACAATTTTGTAAAACAGTTCTATGCCTCTCCCCTACTCATTTTTGAGAATAAGGCGTAGTCTCAAAAGTAATGCGGTGGGAGAAATGTTTGAGTGAGATGTTCGTTGTAGCATTCAGGAGCATTCAGGATTCGAACCAAGGATCTCCGGGTTCCTAACAGGATGCTCTAAGCTTCATAGTTGTTCAGTGCGCAAAATAAAAAACGGCCCACCCTGAATAACTTTTGATTTAATGATCGGATCTTCAAGTTCTAGACTCGGTAACTAATAAAAATTGTTTGTTATTAATAATGGTGAAATATTAAATAAATAATCCCAAGAAACGAAACGCTAAGATATTATCTGATTTGAAACTTCATTCACTTCGAAAATACTAAATAAATAAATAAATAATTGAAAAAGAAAATTTTTTGAAGTGAATGAAATTTCTTAATCAGGCAAATGTGAAATACTTAATTCTTGCTTACAACATAGGGGAGAGGGGGGACATGTGAACAAATTTTTTTTCCTTCATTTTTCAAAAAATATCATTAATTTCTCACAGTAAAGAAGTCCATATGTTTAAATAGTCTTTTCTTTGTCTTATGGAATTTTTTGAGATTTTTAAAGGAAATATTTCTTTACTTTATGATATTTTAGAAAAATGACTCCAATTGTTCACATGTGTTCCTATGAGGGGCACATGTGAACATGCCTGGGGCACATATGAACAAGATTAAAAACATAAAGCAATCACCATATTTAAACGAAAAAAATCTTTAATATAGCAGATATAGATACACATTATACAAAACGGGTTGCAGCTTACTATGTGCATTTAAATTTTACAACAGTACTGTCAATAAGAAAATAATTTTTCCGCTGTTGGGTTTTTCGCAACTTTGTAATGGGCCTTTTTCTTTCTTCTCTGATACTCTTTCATGCTTTTTTTCATTTTACTCTCATTCATTTCTTTTCATTTCACTTTACTTCTTGTAATCATTATATAACCCAAAATTGTTGACCAACCATTTGATAAAAAAACATTTTTAAATTAAAAATTAATTAATTAATTGTGGAAAATGAAATAATAATAATTTTAAATGCATACATATTTTTTAAACTTATAATATCATGAGGATAATAATCTTAATACAATGCAGGGGCACATGTGAACTGTTCACATCTGCCCCAGGTGTTTTGTTCACAAGTGCCCCATCATCTTTCTTAAACCTAGCTTGAAAAATAAAGAATTTTTAATTAATAAAAAAAATTTTTTTTCATAAACTTACTTGGATGTTCATATATGGTCTACAATAGTTAATTTAAACTTATTAGTTGATTTATACTATGTTTTCACTTGAAGAAGCGAGTGTTGCAACAACTGATACAAAGAATTTGTCAGGATGGAACAACAAAATGGCTCATTGTTCTGAAAGTTTAGCAGAGAAGTAGGACTAGTACTGCCATCAATTGAAAATTTTTCAAGATTTTTTATTTCAAATCATATTGGTAAAACATGCCGTGTTCACATGTGCCCCCTGTTCACATGTGTCCCCCTCTTCCCAATTTCTTTTATTGTAGAAATATTTCGTTTTATCTTAAATACATTTAAAAGAATTTAAAATGTTGAAAATTATTTTTTGGTATATTTGATATAAAAGAGCTTAGATCGTTTTAATAGATTATACATTGTAAAAGCATTTGAAAATGTTCACGATATTCTTTCGCATTAAGTAATATCAAGCTCCAAAGATAAATTACGCTACGCATTCCTTTCAGCATTTACACCATACAGATCAACGCTGTATACTAAATATTTTTTTAAATTCTGCACTGAATGCTCCAACAGAACAGCCCACGTGAAAAAATTTTAAATAAGAAAAATTTCAGCAACAGGTAAAGGACAAAATAATCTGTATTTTGCTATAATATTCCTACACAATTAGTTTTTATTTTTAGGTGCAACTACTTCTGAAAAACTGTATGCAGCAAAATATCTAACAAAATTGTATATCTATGCTTTTGACAGATCGTCAAATTGTAGTTTAATAATTGAATAATGATTGTTAGGGATTTTGAAGGGAATGAACAAAATTTATTTTTACCTTTATTTTTTAACTCTATTTTCATTAATGCTACTTAATCATTGGTGATAACAACCACCGACATCAGTTAATAGAAATACTGTATCCCAATGGAATTAATATTATCAAAGAAAAAGAATTCTGTTTTCTTAGAGCAAAATATCCATTTTAATATATAAAGGCACTTGTTCTACGGTAGAGAATAGTCGACTTATAAGCAATATGCATTTCAAACTATCTATAAAACTCTAGTGATAGTGTCGCAATTTTCCATTGTTGTCCGTACATTTTTATTGACAGGAAAATCACGTGGTAAGATCCAGTTTTGCCTCATTCATTTCCATATTGTTTTTGATGTTATTAGCATAGAATTAATAGGAGTCATAAAGGCACTGTTTTTCGATAAATATTTCTGTATCCCTAATTTAAAGTTATTTTCCTGTACTGCTTTAATTACGCTTTGAATTCAAGAGTTTAAAACTAAGAGAATTGTTTTTATCGTTATTATTATGTAATTCTCACTACATTTTAAGATAAAGTTATTTAGAAAGGTGGTCTAATCTTATTAACCATCTTTCGGTAAAAATACACATGAGGGTACCCCTTGGCAAAATTGGCGACCTATATTTGGGGCCATTCCTGTTTGCTCGGAACACCGTGGTAACAGGAATCGCTGACAAAACATAATGATATTTCAATAAAACATTGGAAAATTTCAACAAAACACCAGCCAAAACTTTATAAAACTGCAATGATCCCAATGTAAGCAAAATTAATAAACCCAATACAATGCATTTTGAATCAAAACAAAAATTAATGGAGTAAGCACAGAAAGAAAAGGAAAAAAAATGCTCACTTCTTCATTAAGCTTGAATATCCTCAGATTTAGGTGCACAGAATTCTCTAATAGCAGTTAGATACTGTCTAAACTTATCATGAATAGAATCTGTGTACCTCCATCGCCACATAAATTCGGCGAAATACGAATCGAAAATGTCGTCAGTGGTACCGGACTGGCGGTGGCATTTTTTTCTAAAGTCCCTGTTTATGACTGCCAAACCTCCGATCTTATTGACCAGAAGCAAAAGTACCTTACCAGCCGGTATCCAACCTAGAACTAACGGACCTCTGAAATTACACATACCGTTGAACATTTAAAAAATAACGCTAAAATCTAAACCAGTCAGAATCATGATTGGGTTTCAACATCGCCCAGCCTAGCGATCAACCGCGATCACAACTTGACGAGAATCAAGGGGCACCCTCAAATATAGTCTACCCCAGTTTTACAATTACTATTTTTGAGCAAATAACAATAATATATTATTATAAATTACAGTAAAAGAGATCTGTTAAATGATTTAGAATCTAACTATCAGATTCATGAACAATGAGATGCAAACAAAAATAGTATTTAATATATTTATCCGTTTGGTAAGCGAAAATATTAAACTACGGTTGTAAACTCATCAAATTTGTGTGAACAATATATTGTTATATACTGTTATAAATATTTATAACACAATAGATAATAATATTTGAACGTGGGAAGTGGAGGCACAAGCGTAAGCAAACATAATTCCTTTTAGTAAATATATGTTTGTGAATAATTTTTACTTTTGTCGGAAAGCTGTTTTATGCTAAGAAACAACAATTATTGCTCAGCAATCATCGGGGTTGGTGTGGGACAGCGAACAGGGGGCTGAGCCTCCTAGCTATAATATAAACAATAATATGCTGTTTCATATAAAAAGGTATGCATTTTGAAGTGGATAATAACACTTTTATAGTAAAAAGTACGCGAATTTTCAGTAAAAAAAATATGCGTTTTGTAGCAAAGAGTAGCCATTTCATCGAAAAAAAATTTCTTTATTATGTAGAGATCAGCTATTATTTATATAGCCTCTTAGAGTAAAGTTGTAACAGAGGATTGTCCTAAAAATGCATGCATTCTATAATGGAAAATAATCCTTTCATAGTGGAGAATATCCAGTAAAAAGTATCCGTTTTATAGTGGGGAATAATTAGTACAATTGAAAACATTTTTTCTGTGTGCAGATTTTTTTCCTGAACTATATAATTTTATCTTAAAACTTTTAATATAGGGTAATAAGTTTTTTAGGGTGGGTTGGGGAGATACTTGCTCTACCGTAAAATACGAATTATATTTTAAACAATTTAACCCGAACTTAAATGTAAACAGTTTTTTATGCTTTATGTACTACTTTTCTTTTGTTACTTGTCCGGTATTCGTACCCAACCAATTATAAAAGAAGTTGAAAAGTTACAGAAAGCATGAAGAAATAATTGTTAAAAGAAAACTCTCCCCAAAACAATCACATCTTGATATTAAATTGTTCCCTAGAGACGACTAAAAAGGAGCACTATTTTATTTTACCTTTCTTACATCACTTCCGAAAGAAAAGAAATTGCGTTTGTTTTCCTTGGAAAATCGCTTCAAGGTGCTGGATGGGGAAAAAATTGGTTGGAGTGAGTTGAAAGTCAGATGGGAGACTGTATTAAAAGAAAACTACGCTTCTGGATAGTTGCACTTGACGTTATATGCTTATAAACATTTTTCTTTAATTACATACTGATTCACATATTAAGTAAGAAGCCCATTCACTGACTTTGAAAATTTACTGTTACTTTTTATATGAGATAAGGCACTGAAATCAGCAAAATGTTTTTACACAAAAATACTAGTTGTTTAAAAAATTACTAAGAAAGTCAGCATATATTCAAAAACTTATAAATTAGTTATAAATTTCGCCTACATATGGCGCTGCTAGCTGAGAAAAAGTTTTTGATGTGTCTCAATGATTTTTGATCACTGCCATTGAGCAAAAATTGTAAAGGGAGTTCCGTAATCACCACCCTGAATATATATTGTACTTAAAAATGTACATATTGAAAGTCGCAAATTGATAATTATCCGAAGAAAAGCAAAAACGCTATCAAATGGTGACAAATTATTATCGAGGAAGGCAACTTTGCAGTAAAGAAGTTCGATAACATATGCTAATAGTTAAAGAAATTTCCCTGCAGAATTTTTATATCAATACAAGCTGATTTGCACTCTGAGACGTCTTTTTTTCAGCCGATTATTTAAAACATTTTGTTGCAAAAGTTTTGCATCAATACAAGAAAAATGACTTAACACTATTTGCAACCTGAAAGTTTTCTTTGCTGCCACATTCAATTGCATCAGAGCTGATTATTAAAAAAAATTTGTTGCAAAATTTTTGTATCAATATGAGAAAAATGCCTTAGTCCTATTTGCAACCTGAAAATTTTCTTCGCTGCCACATTCAATTGCATCAGTGCTGATAATTTAAGGAATCTCGTTGCAGCATTTTTGTGTTAATACGAGAAAAATAACTTAACCCTATTTGCAACCTGAAAGTTTTCTTCACTGCCACATTCAATTGCATCATAGCTGATTATTAAAAAAATTTTGTTGCAAAATTTTTGTATCAATACAAGAAAAATGACTTAACCCTATTTGCAATCTGAAAATTTTCTTCACTGTTGCATCAAAGCTGATTATTAAAGAAATTTTGTTGCAAAATTTTTGTATCAATACGAGAAAAATGCCTTAGTCCTATTTGCAACCTGAAAGTTTTCTTCGCTGCCACATTCAATTGCATCAGTGCTGATAATTTAAGGAATCTCATTGCAGCATTTTTTGCATCTATAAAGACTAATGAATTGCTCATAATTTTGCTCTGAAACAAGCTATAAAAGCCTGAAATAAAATTACTTCCCATATCTATGTAATCCTCCCATTTATATCTCATATTTTTATCTCCTATTTAGATATCTATAAATATAAAAATGTTATAAGAACTTCAAATTTATTTGTAATTTGAATATATTCAATGATGTATAAATTGGAATACATTTTGTGAAGATAAGTTTTAATCTTTAATAACCGTCGTTGAACAGCCGGCCCAATTTCTGGGTTTACGACTACTAATGCTGAACTCCGTAGCCTTGTATTTTTGAACCCAATCCAGAAGACAAGGGAACTACTCGATCAAGTACTGGGAGAAATGTGCATTTATGGAGGACTGTTTGATGGAACTAACCAGCATTTGCGTTACATGGAGAGGAAAACCATGAAAACTTCCCACGTTTAGCCCGACGGCAAAGGGACTCTAACCCATGATCCGTCTACCACTGAGGATATTTCACGTCAGCACTGTGGTCTGCGCAAGCCGGAGGCAGAATTCGTAGCGACCAGCCATCGCCGGGATCGAACCCCGGTTCACCTAATTGGACGGCGAGCGCTCTACCCCTGAGCCATCGCGGTTTAGGAGCTATATATTGCCTATAATGGCATTACACCATTGTTTCCTCTCAAATTGTCAATTGATCCTTATTAATATATCGTAAGAAAAAGTAACGAACAAGCCACTGACTTACTGATTTTTTTTAATGGATTAGCGTTTATTTTTAATTTTTTAACACCTGTTTTGTTATGAAATCAAGCCGTGTGCTTAGGATTTTTTTCGATTGAAACCATGACTAATTACCTTTAACTAGGACTCATAAGCTGCGAATAAATTAAACAACTCGACTCTTCTCCTCAATTACGTCACAGGTTATTAAATTAAACATTACGAAAACGCTGAAACTCAAGTAGAATTAAAGCCAAGCTAACCCAGGCCTGTTTCCGATTTAGATACTGTACTCCACAGCGTAATATACGGAATTTCCTGTTAATTGTTCTGAACTAGTTGAGAAACGAAAATTTTCATTTTGCGAATTATAGAGAAACTGTCTGGTTAATTTACCTAATAAAAGCTTCAAATGGATACAGCAGCACATTAATACAACAGCAAGGTTGCCGAATTTAAAAACAAGATTTTTAAGAGCTTCGATCAGCTTCACCGACTAGAGAAATAGGGCGAATTCCGGAACAAATTCGTATTTACTTTTAAGGCAATAAAGACTAAAGTCTTAAAAAAAGGAATTTATTAAAACTTTTTCTTTCCTTCGCATATTTATTTCTCTTTTTCTTAGAAAATATATATAATATTTGCATTCGTTACTGATGTAATTATTCCAAAAAAAAATATTTTTCTTCAGTGCTCTTAAAAGGTTTACATGATTACACAACAATCTTTCGACATCTTTTTGGTTGTTGGGTTGGTTTATTTCAAAAATTTGAACTATACTCAACAATTCTTTTTAAAATTTAGCCACTAGTCAATAACGCAGTGCCTATTTTTCTTTTTTCTTAAATTACAACCCAAAATTTGTGTTGTAATTTAAGGAATGAATTGCAATTCGCAGAATCATGTATTAGGCCCATGCTAATTTAAGGAAAAATAGGATGCCCTGGCTCATTTAAAGAAGAAAAAAAATATGCTTCAGTTTTTTTAATTCCATGTTCTGCAATTTTCAACTTGGGAATGTAATTTTAAATCATATCCATAGCAGGTGTTATTTGACAGGTGACTCAGCAGGTGACAGGTATTCAGCAGGTGACATTATTAGCAGGTGATATTTATAAGTTGATAGTAAGTACACACCGAAGAGCCATTACATTATGACCACCCTGCTAATAACATGTAGGACCACCTTTAGCCCTCAAAACTACTAGCATCCGCCGTGGCATTGATTTCACAAGGTGCTGATAGGTAGTCTAAGGTATCTGGTACCAAGCTCGCACCAACTGGTCCTGCTATTCCCTCACATTGCGAGGGGGTAGGGTGGCAGCAAGAATTTGGATTTCCAAGTAGGACCACAAATGCTCTATTGGATTAAGGTCAGGTGAATTTGGGGACCAAGACATGACTTGAAAGTCACTGGAATGTTCCTCGAACCAATCCATGACGATTCGACCCTTATGACATGGTGCATTGTCCTGTTGGTAAACACCATCCCCCGCAGAAATAACTGTTGCCATGAATGGGTGAACCATGTCTGAAACTATGTTCAAGTAGCTCACAGACGTCAGTGATTGTTCTATGAGGATTATGGGTCCTAATGTGCCCCATGAAAACATTGCTCCTGGGCGAGAAACCATGAAAACCTGGGCGAGCCTATTGTTATAGATGGAGGGTGGTCATAATATAATGGCTCGTCGGTGTATATGCATAGCATCTCTTTCTCTCTTCTCCCTTATTGTGTTTAGGATTATGATTTAGGCTATGCATTTTTAAAATTTCCAATAAATTTCAGACAAATAAACGCAATAACCCATTTGACTTTGGTTGTAAGGTTGAAATAATTCAAACTCCATAAAACAAAGCTATGAACATTTATTGACCTTCAAAATGCACAGCCCATACGCAGTTAGTAAAAACACAACTATTACTAGTAGTAGTTAGTTTAAGAATAGCCTTTGACAAAACCCAAATCCTTTCAGAAGTACATTCGTTCAGTTAAATCCATGGAAGTAATCACATCCATTCTAAATGGAAAGCCGGTACTTCAGTTGCGCTTTCTTGTACGCGATGCCGAACTTGCGAAGAAAATCAAATATAGGAGATTGATCAACAAACAACCTCACTCACTTGGTAT
The DNA here is from genome assembly GCF_043381705.1 of Parasteatoda tepidariorum. Taxonomy (NCBI): domain Eukaryota; kingdom Metazoa; phylum Arthropoda; class Arachnida; order Araneae; family Theridiidae; genus Parasteatoda; species Parasteatoda tepidariorum. The sequence continues at coordinate 93,666,545 of NC_092204.1, read as the reverse complement.
TCAGACCTACTATCAAAACTCCTATATATATATATATATATNTGTTTAAAACATGGCGTTTGTTTACGTCAGTAACTCTTTTTTTTCATTCTATTTAGAGTAAGCCAAGCCCTTTAGGCATCAATTCTCTTAAGTAACACATTCTATATTCTTTCACAAAGATTCTTTCCCTAAGAGATCAATTCTTCCACTATGTATTTACGCAAAGATAAGCATGAATCTATGTAGAACATAGTCAAGCTAATTATGCATCGAAGATGCCAATACAACACAAAACAAAAACAAAATAGTATGGTGATAATAAATCTAAGTTTAAAAGAAATAGACAAAAAAAAGAATTATATGTCAACAAATTATATATATATATATATATATATATAACAGAATAAATAAATACAAGAAAACACGTCGAAAGTTAAGAAAAACAATAAGTTTCATTTATTGAGCATACGCTGCAAGCAAACAGAACTCATTAGATAAGTTCAAAATTAAGATAAAACAAAGGAAAATTATAGATATATGAAGAAAAAAAAAGGGGGGATAATGGTGAAAAAAAATAACAAACAACTGATTTTAAGAAAAAGGATGAAATTTTTTTTTTAAAAAGACCGGAAAATAAAAGATATAATCTTTTCATCAGCTCACACGCCTATATCCGCAAAAAAGAGTGCTTTCTGATATTGTATCAATATAGCCAAAGCAAAATATATAAATACAATAGTGTGAGGCGCACTCATTAAAAATTTTCTACAAAAATTACTACAAATAAAATAGAACGCAATAAGTAAAAATAACACGTAAAAACAGAAAATAAAATAAAAGAAAAAGAAAAAACAGTATAAAACAAAAACTCTAAAACGAGTAGCGAAATCAGATGTACTTACATGAACGGGAAATTTTTCAAGAATGATTTAAAAATATTTTCGCAACAAGATTGCCAGATTACGAAATATGAAAACAAAAGCGCAAATTGAGTGTAACTAGAGGAATTTAAAGTGCCGTTCTTACTGCACTGCTGAAGTGATTTGTTATGCTGTGCATTGATTAGTTAGTTACCAAGGATGGACCCGAAATGGATGTGCTCAAAGTAATATTATACTGAATAATTTAAAAAATTGACCATAAATAATTTTAGAGAATAAATAAATATTTATTTAAGAAAAAATATATTAAATGGAAAAGAGAAGCATAAATTGCCTGTTTTGCAAATAATTGAGTGCTCCTCACACTATTGTATTAATATATTTTGCTTTGGCTATATTGATACAATATCAGAAAGCACTCGTTTTTGCGGATGGATTCGTGTGGGCTGATGAAAAGATTATATCCTTTATTTTCCGGTTTTTTTAAAAAAAATTTCATCCTTTTTTCTTTTTTTCTTAATCAGTTGTTTGTTTTGCTTTTTTTTTCATAATTATTTCCCCCCTCCCTTTTTTTCATATGTCCATAATTTTCCCTTGTTTTATCTTCATTTTGAACAGATCAATTATTTATATATATATAATTGATAAAGAAAAAAGTAAGTTAGCGAAGAAAATAACGAAAAATAATAAGTTTTATTTACTGCACATGAACTGCATATACGAAGAACCCATAAAATAAGTTAAAAATACAAAGAAAACAAGGAAAATAATATATATTTTTAAGGAGAAGAAATATTATTAATAAGTAAAATGTTTTTTAAAAAAAAATATACAAATATGTTTTTTGAATTAAGTTATTTCACTTTTTGCATTGAATATATGCATACACACATTGTTTTGTAACTAATGCTTCTTCTTATAATATTCCTTTTAGAAACTCTTGATCTATTTATTGAATTAAATCACTGAGAGAACATACTTTCCGCCAAATGCTCTCTCTTTAATATATTACTTTTTCCCCAACATCTTAAAAAGGAATGCACATAAAGCATATTTTCTAAATTTAATAAACGCAAACCAAGAGTTTCCAAAGAATAATTCGGGAACATAATAAAGTTCCGGGAAAAATGGCCTCAATAATTTTTTCAGCTGAGTTTTGCTGTAGAATTTATTCTCATCTAATAAAAAAAAATATTAAAATTCAATTTGTTCTGCCGTTTTTTTTTCTCTTAAGTCGAATTTTGATACTAATGTGTTGATCCCGAGTGAAACATTTGTCTATTCAAGTATTTAGAAATTTGTGAGTATAAATTAGGAAAAGTTATCGCTGACTGCTTTGTGTTTTATAATATATTGTTAAGCTATGATTTATTTCAGAAAATGTTTGCAACTAACATAGTGAAAAAAGGATTTTTTTTATGTGTGTTTGACAGTTTTGAGAAAATTTAGCTCTTTCAAGGAAATAATTTATTTCAGTCTTATTTAAGTAAACAACATTTATTTATTCTTACAAGTTTTTAAATTTCGAAGATCTCAAGTGGAAGAATTTACTAATCGGCACTCAGTTTATTCGTAAGAGTTTTTGGAGTAAAAAAAGTTTGCCGGCCAGGTGGCCGAGCGGTTAGCGTGCCTGACTGCGAAGCCATAGGCTGCGGGTTCGAATCCCGCTCTGGGCATGGATGTTTCTCTCTCTTTGTGCTGTCCTCTGTTGGATGTGTGAATGTGGCCCACCCTATAAACGGGTTTGTGGCAGTGTGGCGTGGGCAATGTTGTTCTCCTCCGTGACTTTGGTTCACAGGTGCCCACCAAAGCTAAAGAGAATAGAAGGGCTGGTTCACTCCTTTGAAGTATCTCTCGCCGCGCCGATCCTCCGACGTCACTCTAGTGACGTCACTTTGGCGCAAAGCTCGCACTTTTACTTCAAGAACGGAGCGTTTGGCCTTACTAGCTCTAACTAATATTGGATCATTTCTTTTTGCGAGATATTCTAAGACATTTGTTATTTTCTATAATGACTTTCCTCNTTTTATTTATAATAATATCGTTTTTATTTATAATAATATCGTTTTTATTTATAATAATAATCGTTTTTATTAGAATAATAATCGTTATACAATAATAACGATTTTATTTATAATGATATCGTTTTTATTTATAATAATATCGTTTTTATTTATAATAATAATCGTTTTCATTTCTAATTTTTATAATAATAATCGGCAATAAATATCGTTTTTGAATAAGCTACATTTTTTGTAATTTTATTCAAAAATAAGTAAGTTTTATTAATCAGTTAGATAGTTCACTCTTGTCGGTCAGAACTGTATTCTTTATTTCAAAATGATTTAAAAAACACTATTTATAAGTAGATTTTAATGGTTTAAAGAAGTTTAGTTAATTGTGCAAAAATGGTTACAGAAGCTTATTTTAAAGTTAAAACACGCAAAACAAATTTTCTTTGAATATTCCCAAATTATTTTTCTAGTCAAAAGCAGGAAGTAAATTTTAAACAGTCACATTTCTCTCTGGTTTAATACATTCAAAATTCCATCAAAATTAGGTGTTTTCACTGAATTTAAGATAGAATTCTTGTTCATTTTTTTTTTGCATTTCCTTCATTGTTTGTCTTTTTTTAAATGTTGTAGGAAAAAAATTAATTAATTTGCCTGAATATAAATGAACACAATTACAAGGGGGAATAATTGACTTTCAATTTTTTTCTGATGTAATTCAGAATATTCGAGACAATTAACTCGAAATAAGAAAAAACACATATCTCGTATTAAAGTCATTATCAATTTACCGCCGATATAAACTTTAACGTTTGTTTCGTTCTCTCTACTTTTATTAATAAAAAAAATATATATTGGACATCCATTTAATAAAAATGAATGTTTCTTTTTATCTTTTAGGTTAAGAGCGATCGTAGCTTCAGCTCTAAGAGCGGAGTGAACTAGCCCTTCTATTCTCTTTAGCCCTGGGTGCCCACTGGGTAACGCGAAATGAGCAACAATTCTGGCATAGTATAGGCAAAGATTCAAATTCAGTGCCTGCCGTTGGAAAAAAGGAAAAAAAAGTTTATTCCTCCTTGCCCAAACCAGAAAATTCTAAAATATTTGATCTATCGTCTACAACATTTCATTCTATTCAATCTGAACGAAATCATCGTGGATCGTACCTCATCAGTCAATATAGCAATATTTTAGTTTTGCATCCCCCCACCCCATGATTTAGTTCCTTTTTTCCATCTTCAACAAAACCAGAAAGTTTTTATTTTTATTTTTTTGATGACTGGTTTAAACTTTATTTTTGCAGTTCGACAAAGTTAACATTCGTTTCGGACCATTTCTTCTTGTCAAGAACAAATGTATTCTAAATTCTGACAATCATGTAACACGTACACATAAACACTACACTCTTTTTAGAGTGTTGCTATTAATTAATTCACGGCTTCAGAATAGACAAATTTGTTTTATTATGTCAATTCTCTAATGTTTTTTTTTTATTTATTTTAAACTAGCCTTATATATTGGTGATAACAGTTGCAAGAATTATCTTTGTCAAGGTTATTATACCTTTATTGAAAATTCAAAAAAATACTTTCTTCATAAAAATACTTCATTTGCCTAGATAGCAATGTTGAATACCAAAATGAGTACAATACAACAAGCGATGAACTTTTTGTGCATACGCAAAAAGCAATACCTCTCTTTCCAAAAAAGCTGGAAGCTGATTGTCAAAAGTTTAATAACAATACAACTTATTACTTGCATCGACTCTAACTTGATCTCATTCAATTCCACCTTACCACATCATCCACCCTTTAGTCCCTTTTTTTCTCCTACCTGCCCAAACCAGAAAATTCGAAAATATTAGATCTATCATCTACATTTCATTCGATTCAGTCTGAAAGAATTCGTCTTGAATAGCACCTACCTCACCAGTCTAGATAGCAATATTTAAGTTTCTCATCCCCCCACCCTCGAGTTATAGTCTCCCTTTTTTTCCTCTTCACCCAAGCAAGAATTTTTTCTTTTTTTTTTCTTTTGATGACTGGTTTAAACTTTATTTTTGCAATACGACAAAGTTAATATTCGTTTCGGACCATTTCTTGTCAAGATTAAATTTATTCTAAACTTTGAAAATCACGTAACACGTACACATAAATACTGAACTTTTTTATTTTATGGAGCCATAACGTATCAAAAATGAAAGATTTTATATTAAAACCATCATTTTTACCCAGCGATTCGTTTGATTTATGGTAACTTCTCAGAAACTCAGCAACATTCCGGCCATTTCAATGCTCTGATTGAAGAACCATTAGGGGAGGGTGGTTTTACCTTCAGACGATCGTTGCAAACCATTTGTTTCTCGACGGATGTGAAATCGAACGATTAGGAACGTGCCTAATGCCCCTGAAATGGCGATTGCTAACAGTCTTCGAAAACGATATTTTCACTGATCGATAACAGAGGCCTCTCATCCAAAGACGTAAACGAACATATCTTCGATTAACAGTGAGGATTGGGTGTGGATATTGCTTTGAACAACGAATTGCTTATAAATAGAATTAAAACATGCTTTTCAGTTTGAATTTTTTATGTATACGATAAAAATGAAGTAAAAAATATAAGAACTTAGTTTTACAAGTAGTATAGAGAAAGTTGATTTATTTTTGAACCTTGAAATTTTGATTTATTTGATTTATTTTATAATAATCTTTGAAAAACATCGTTTATTAGCGTGTAACGCCGCCTCTGAATTCTATAATCACCTGGATTTTGTTATGAAGGGAGTCCACTAGGATCTTCAGGTACGTCGAATCCAATTTAAGTCACTCGCTGAGGATTTAATAGTGCAAAACCACCAAATTGGGATGATGCTGATTTCTGCGTTTTGCCCATTGTTCCAATATGTCCCACAAATTTTCAATGGGGTTGAAGTCAAGTGATTTTGAAGGCCAGTCGAGATGTAATTGATTGTCTGAGGTTCATAAGACCAGTCACATATTCTTCCAGCCCGATGAACTTTGCTGTTGTCATCTTTAAAAATAGGAGTGTCGTCCGCACATACTCTTCATGAAGATATTCACTGAAAGCCAACATATAATCACCCAGAATGTTGAAATAAACATTTTGGTTCATGTTAGTGGTCCCCTCAGTGAAAGGGCCCAATCTATAATAAGAAAAAATGCCCCCAAAATATGATAGATCCACACTCAACTTGAGCCTGACCTTATACACAGTCAGGATGAAATGCTTTATCTGCTCTTCGTTACACTCGATGACGTGCATCATTTGAATAAAGGCAAAAACGTGATTCATCAGACCATATTACATACCGCAGTCAGCAACTGTCCACGTTCGGTGACTTCTGGCCCACTGAAGTGGCTCAGCTTTATGCGCCTGTGTGAAAAATTATCTTTTACGAGATCTTCGGCTCTAAATGCTCATTGCATGCAGCTCCCGTCGCAATGTTCTCTCACTAACAGGTTGGGATGGACCTTCATTTACTGACTGAAACAATTCCTGTCGGGCTTGGAAGTGATTTTGATTGACAAGTCCTGAAACACGTCTCCGGTCACTTTCATGCAGGATCTTTTTCCGACCACAATTCTGACGTCGTCCTTCGTGACCATGTGTATTACACCACTGCTTGTAGACACGTTGAACAGTACGAATCGAAACACCAACATATCCAGCAACTTCATTCACCGTATAGCCATGGGCATGGCCGAACATAATTGACCCTTTTTGTCACTCTGCCACATCCATACAGAGAGAGAGAGAGAGAAATTTTGTAGCATAATTTTTTGTATAATTACGGAAATTTCTAAGATTTTGAATGTGTAGGCCCCGTTAAAAATTATTTCAAAATTGTTAATATATTGTCAGTAATCTGACTAATAAAATACAGACATAAAATTTGAAGGCTGAAAGACATACCTTGCCCGATGTATATTTTAAGACCTATAGGGGAAGAAAGCCTTATCTTTCTTTTTCCTCTTGAGAGAAAAATGCATTTCCTTGGATGCAAAAGAAAGAAGAAGAGGCATTTCAACATTTGAGGGGAGTAAAATATGTAAAGTAAGCAAGGATAAAAAGGAAGAAGTAGACTTAAGATGATATAGACTGGAATATATTTCACAGCCGTCGATTTCGGTTTCCTCACTTTTGATTCATGGACAGTGCTCTTCACGTGACATTCCTTTCGTCTTCTTTTTTTTTGTCGAGAGTCTGCTTTTCCCGAATTGTTTCCAAAAGTGAAGTCGTTCGAAAATTTCATCTTTTGTATTGTTATTGATGTATGTGTGAAACCTGTCCATGCAAATCTTTAAAAACATTGTGGTGTAGCTACCACTATGATTATTAAACATCAATTCACAAGTATATAAGACATGCTAATTCGATTCAGTCTTGAGGTACATTTTGATAAATGAAGGTTGTCGTAGTTGAAAGTTCTTTCCCCACATTGGTGACCCAGACGTGATATGATCACGCCTACTTCGATAGATGGTCTACGTTGAGCAGATGAGTTGCTATTTGTGACTGCGTCATACGTCATAGACCTCCTCGCGTTGTTGCTTTCTCAGTCTCATTCACACACAACGGGAACCTGCAGACACTCGACCGCTAATAGCAACACAGGAGGGGCCATACACACAACCGTGAATTTAATACAGCTCTCACGACAAGCGCTCAAAATCTGATGAACCTAACTCAGCTCTCTCGGTCTTTCGCAAATACAACATCTAATGGTATCCGTTCATCGAATTTTATCCCTGATAAAATTCTGGTGGGGGAATATTGTGGTGTACAGTCAGCAAAAAAAAAAAGATATCACCCTGAATAACTTTTGTTATAATGATCGGATTTTCACATCGGATTTTTGTTATAATGATCGGATTGTCAATCTTAATGGTTCCCGGGGGTGACCTCAAATATGCTAATTAATTAGTGCTAACTATTAATTAAGTTACGAAATCTGACACAAAAACGTACTTTCTCTGAATAAACAGTATTTTTTTTTTTACATATTTGGATTCCTAACCTTCAAAATATAGGGGGTAGCCGCAATCTGGGAAATGTGGTCCCCACAGTTTGGTCAGGAGAGCGAT
>NC_092204.1:93638210-93654342 GCF_043381705.1 Parasteatoda tepidariorum | reverse complement strand
TCCAAATATGTAAAAAAAAATACATGTTTATTCAGAGAAAGTACGTTTTTGTGTCTGATTTCGTAACTTAATTAATAGTTAGCACTAATTAATTAGCATATTTGAGGTCACCCCCGGGAACCATTAAGATTGACACTTAGATCGTGAAAATCCGATCATTAGAACAAAAGTTATTCAGGGTGATATCTTTTTTTTTTTGCGGACTGTACCTACCACTAGGATTATTAAGCCTCAATTCACAATTATAACCTCAATTCGCATGCTAACTTGATCCAGTCTTGGCGTTGTCGAAAGTTCTTTCCCCACACAAACATATTTCATCAAGTGGGATTTAAATTTATTTCATTTGTTTAAGGGCCCCAAACATGACATGTCGAGTAAATTCTCAAGAAAGTTTTCCCTGCGAAATTTAGTATTGCAAATTTAAAAATTGAATGATTTATTGGTAATTTTTAAAATTAAGTTAATGCTAAGAAGTTACAAAATAATGTAAATTTCAAAGTTACTACTAAAGTGCACTGTAAAAAATTCCGGATCAAATTAAGGTATAAAGTACCGGCATTTTGGGTGCATCATTCGTCAAATCAATTTGACTGTCCAATAAATTTTGACCGTAAAATATTATACCGTAAATTTTACGGCAATATTTATTTAATTAGAGTGATTCAGTGATTTTTACTGTAATTGTTACTGTAGGAAGGACAGTTGATCAGATTTTTTGAGCCGTAACATGCCATGGTAAAAATAGATTTTACGGTAAAAAGTTCCGGCACCCTGAGAGCCGGTACTTATTACTATAATTTTTTCACAGTGTGTAGAAATCACTTATTCTACAGGTTATCTAGCTAATGTGTAAATTAACAAGGGTGACTCGTTAAACTGCCATCAAAATTGTTAACTTTCTCAAATTATCTAGGTAATCTGTCAAATAATTCACTTTATTCCCGACAGTGTTTCATATTCTTAACGTAAGGAGGCGGCAGTATTTGTAGAGGTTGTCTCAACTTCCGGTAGAAGATTCAGGTCGAAGAATATCTATCTGCTGGTGTAAACTAAACTGGGTAAATCAGCATCTCAACGATGAGGTGATTGCATATCAATTTAGATAACTTCCTAAAGTACTTTTTTTTCATGTCTTCATCTGATATTTTAAAATATGAAGAACACATTTTTTCGCAAAAAGCCTACACAAAAATTAAATTCAGAAGAACTGAGTTTCTCGAGTTTATACAAACAAAACCGGAACATCAATAAAAGAAATAGTCACGTCAGTTCTATGTTGTCAGAAGAGGTAGGGTTTAATTGGTTTTTCAGGATCGATAGTGAATATGCTATTGAAGCAGGCATATCCAACATACAAAGTTCAGTTTTGACGAAGTAATAAATAGGACCTTAAGTTAAAATGTAACATGAAATATAGCATGCTTTTGGAATTATTAATTTATTATTTGAAACATATTTGATAAAGTTATCTCATATTTTGATATTAGCTAGTAAACTATTGAGTTTAAAAATATTTTTAATTTTTTTTCCTAAGCATTTGGTGTAATTGGGTGCCTGCAACTGGAGAAGATAAGACCGTTGAAATCAGCTGACAGTGTATAACATAATGGCGTGTTATTACAGCGGGCAGAACTATTATGCTTGGTTTATGATCCAGCTGAGTCAATTTCCGGATCAGATTTAATAGAGTAACTGCAAGCACGTCATATAAACAAATACCGCGATTCAGCAGCCAATCAAGTTCGACAGTCACGCGTGACTTCGCTTTCAGGTACCTAATAGTGATGTCTTAGTTGCCGTCACCTCATTTACCTGTCAACTGAAAATCCCGCAATGATCAGTCAGTTACAGATACAACCAATAGTAACATGTTTTTATAGGGATAAGAATACGAATCATCCAACAGGAAATAATTGATAATGTAACACTGATCCAGCCTCTGACTTGGGCATCTCTATTAAAGGAAAAAAGAACATAATATGTGCAAAAGAAAATATAATGTAACTTCAGAAAACAATTTTCATAAAGTGGACGTATGTATAATTCCAGAAGCTTATATTCGCTTAATTTCATTGTATTAATTATATTATATCCTATTTTATCTTATAGATCGCATCATAATATCATAATTGCAAGTTTGAATCATTGTAATTTTCATCTCATCTTTTACATCATCATTGTATCTTGATAATTAGTTACGATATCTAAAAGATTAACATCGTAACTTTTTTAAGGTCAGTAACTGAAAAATATCTTTTGCAACTCTAAAATGGAGCTACCACTTTTTTAAGCAAACACTTCAATTAACCGATTGAATTAGATTAGCCAGATTAGATCCTATTTTATCTTATAGATCTTAATTGCAAGTTTGTATCATTGTAGTTTTCATTTCATAGTTTGCATCATCATTGTATCTTAGTTAGGATGTTAATTAGTTGCGATATCTAAAAGATCACATCGTAACAGTTTTAAGGTCAGTAACTGAAAAATATCTTTTGCAACTCTAAAATGGGGCTACCACTTTTTTAAGCAAACACTTCAATTAACCGATTGAATTAGATTAGCTAGATTAGATCCTATTTTATCTTATAGATCTTAATTGCAAGTTTGTATCATTGTAGTTTTCATTTCATCGTTTGCATCATCATTGTATTGTAGTTATGTTAATTAGTTACGATATCTAAAAGATCACATCGTAACAGTTTTAAGGTCAGTAACTGAAAAATATCTTGTGCAACTCTAAAATGGATCTACTTCTTTTTTGAGCAAACACTTCAATTAACCGATTGAATAATCTTTTCGCATGTCGACAGGTTTGTAGTTAAATTTTAGTCTCGATACATATTTTTTAATAAGAAAGATGAAAACTACAGGAGAACTGACCCATGGTTCATAAAACATGTAAATTTAATTTCTTGAACTAGCAACTGAAATGGAAACTAATTTTTAATGCACCCATTTCGAAAAAGGAAAATTGAATTACTTATGTTATCACATATTTCGTTTTAATTGTAAGATAAATTATTGTAACGATAGTAGCTATAAAATATTGCAATCTGTTGGAGTTTAAGGGCATTAACGCCGTCCTTTACTGACGACTGTAAGTAATTTCCTAAAAATATCTCGTAAACTTATGGTTAAACGAGCAGATTACGCAAGAGAAGGTTCAAAACCCTTTTCTAACTTTTAATGCTTTCAAGTCACGTGACCTCTGCCGAGAACTCAAGACTGTTAATGTAGATTTGAATGGAGTGGAGAAATTAACACTAACGCTGCTTGTTTTAAATTAAACTGAAACAATAGCGAGCGTGAAGCGCGGATTTAAAATGCACTTAATTAAAGTAGTTTATATTTACTCAAGCATCGCATATCAATTGATTATGATTTTTTTATGGTAATGCTAATTCTATGGAAGTAAATTAAAATTGTGAAATAAATCTAGTGAAAAGTTAACTTATTTACTGAGTTTTTTGGAACAGTGCGAATGCAATTTTGCAATCAAAATTTTGCTAATTTTCCTAATAAATAGAAAACTTAAGTTTCCAATAAAGCTTCTTTCCTGATGATAATACTGATGATGATGTTTTGGATTAACTCCTACTATCAAAACCGCCGCAAAGAAACTATCGTCAATCCAAATTTTGACTCCTAGCTAGAGTGCTTAAATTTTAGCACGGTTCTGTGTGCTGCGTAGCGAATCTCAATCGTTTCCTAACTAGTACAGGCAGAATTCAACGCCAATTCGAATTTCGCCTACTTTTTGACTATCTAAAATGCTCAAATTTTAACTGAAGGTCAGGGGCTTGAAATACTACAATTTACAATTATTAATAAGGCAATAGTAAATATAATTAACTACAAAAATCAGCGTTATCGGTTGAATGGATATAGGTAAAGAGAAAAGTATCACATTACATTGCTCATGGGCTGCAATAGTGGCACAGCTCAAAAAACGCGTGTTTTGGACAAAAAACAAATGTAAATATGAAAATACATATTCTTTCAGCAGCAATACTAGCACAACTCATAATTCAACTTGAAAGTAATCTCTGTTTAAGCAAACTAAAGCATTTCTTATGCATTTTGCTTAGCAATGAAAACTTTAAGCCCACTTGAGCCACTCAAAACTTGATTTTTTTTGTGCCGCTATTGCAGCCCATGAGCGCCATGTGTTGCTTTAAATGAAAAAAAAAACTTTTTTTTATACTGAAGGCCTCAGAAACCAAATAAATTCCCAGTAAATCTTTTATAATTTTAGGTTTGTAATTCAATATTTCCAGTCCAGAAAACTCTAAAAAGAATTTAAAAAGATTCAAAAACTACTTCTTTTTTTTACCACAAAATTCACATCCAATGCAAACAAAATCTAATAATCTTACATCGACAAAGAATAAAATGCCATCCCTAACCGTTCTAAGAACCCCTTCTTTTGTACAGTTAATGAATATGATATGCTAGGCACGGGGTTTGAACTACGGCATAAAAGATCAAAGAAATAAAATAAAAAAACATTCTTTTCTTCAAAAATCGAAAAAAAAAATTAGGGACTGCCGTGATTGGAAACTCAATAATCTCTTTCTCCATAACTGAATTTCTAAACTTAATTCTTTAGAACGTCGCCAAATAGTGCGTAGTTTAGCAACTTTCTAAATCATGAGGTTCAGGAATTAACTTTTTGAGTCCTTGGCGTCCTATTTTGGAAGACTCCTTAGAACGAATAAAGAAGGGTGGAAAACATTGATTATGAAGCGACAAGGGTATTTCTTAAGAACATATTACTGTCTTTTGCAGATGATAAAAGAGGAGTCTTATGGAGTTGAAAGTTTTGTCTGTGGTATTGATTCGAATATTTATTTTGATAGAAATCATTTTGGATGATGTAAGTGTCGTTATTGGAAGCTTGATAAAAGTACTAGTGTGATTTCAACAATCAATTACAAATTTAATACTCGAAATGAAACAGTTATGGAGAAAAATTGTTTAACTCTGAAATTGGCTACGCAATACATATCTTTATTTCGTAAAAAAAATAACTAGTGAAATATTTATGCTTTTGAATTGTCAATCACTTAATATTTGTTCCCTTTACTTTTTTAAAGAATATATTTTTGAAAGTTATTATTCATTTGATAAAAATCACTTAGAGTCAAAAAATTAAAAAGAAATAATTTCGTTACGTTCTTTTGATTTTTAATGTACAGTGCCCAAAATAAAGAACGGACCACTCTAAACAACTTTTGATTTAATAATTGGATCTTCACGTTCTAGGATTAATCTCAATGGTTCAGGGGGGAGGGGATTTCAAATTGTCTAAATATTTAATGCAGATGATATTTAAGTTATGAAATCAGACACAAAACCGTTCTTTCTCTGAATCAACATGCCTTTTTTACGACGGATTCGAATTTCTGAAAACCAAAATATTGGAAGTTGCCGTAATCAGAGAAACGTGGTCCCAACAGTTTGCTCAAGAGAGCGGTTCAAATTTAGGACCCCTTAATGTTAATTTCACTTTTTGCGTATTTCGCCATATCTCGAGAACTTTTTAAATGAATTTTTAAAAAAATTCATTCAATTATAAAATTTATTTATCCAAAGATAATTCCATGCAAAACATAACTTTAAGTAAATAATCATCATTTTTGATTATTTTATTTCATATTAGTCGAAAGTTTTTCCAATTGTAAGGTGTAAAATATTTTACACAATTTTAAAGTATGTAAATTTAGATGGCAAAATACAACGTTTGAGCAAAATCAGTTGAATAGTTTCTGAAAAAACGATTTTTAATCCTTCAAATTTTGTATATTGCAATGTTAAATTGCTTAAAAGTTTTGGAAATAAAGCGAAATAAGCAAAAAAGGGAGCTAAAATTACTAATAAATAGGTTATTGGGACCATACTTTCCAAAGTTCATCCTTTTGAACCATCAAAATTGTAAATTAGTATGTCATAATGTGTCATTACGACAGCCACAATATAAAGCTTCCAAACTTACCCTGCACTGGGGTGTACAACTGTTATGGTTAGAGCATCCTACTGCGAAGTCCTGAGTTCGAATCCTGCTGGTGGCCAACGAATATCTCAGATTTCTCCTTTCCACCTCATTTTTGAAATTATACATTTTGCTCAAAAATGTAAAGATGCTGTTTCAATTTTGAAGATATGGAGTTTTCAAAAGACATGAAGTTTTAAGGTATTTTATTTACGTCGCTTTAGAGCTCCACAATGGGCTATTGACGATTATCTGGGAAACATCCCTGAGGATGCTCCGAAGACATGCCATTGCAATTTGTGATCCTCTTGCAAAGGGGATGGCTGCTCTGCTTAGGTAGCCCGAAGACCTGCACGTGAAGTCGAGCATTTTATGGTAGAACAGTTTAACGAGGACGGATACCACACCCCCTCGGTCCCTACGCAGGCTGGTCAAAGTGATCACCCATCCGATTTCTGATCGTAGCCAGTATTGATTGACTTCGATGTTCTACTGAGCACCGTGTCTTTACGATCAGTCAACTACGGGACCTTCCTCAATTATGAGAAACTTTTTTTTTCACAATGTAGGAAAACGTATTTAGCTTATCTAAAGCGTTTTTCTAATACTTGTCTGTTCGTTATTAGTGTAAATTTGCAGAAGTTCGAATTTCAAATAGTTCATTGAAGTAGTAAGATATATTTAATCTATTTAATAGTTGACTAGAATGAAAAAATGATACTTTAAGGATAAAGGATACTTTACTTTGTAACTACTTTAAAGGTAGTCGTGTTTGAAGTAACATAGTAATTATTTTAAGATCTGTTGGTATAAAGTAATATAGTTTGCTTTTATTTTAAAATTGGTTTGCATGAAATAAGATAATTTGTAATTATTTTAAGATCAGTTTGTATGAAGTTATATAATTTTTCTATTTTAAATTTAGCTTGCAAGAAGATATTGTAAAATAAGGAATAAATATCGTAAAATAAGGAACGACCCATGAAATAGGGAATACTCTATTAGTAGCACACGTACCAGATGGCATAAAATTAAAGCATCACAGCTATTTTATTGCAATAAACAAATTAGTTGAATTCCCTAATTTCAGTTTCTATTTAAATGAATTCGCTTAATTTAAGTATTGGCTTTCTTGGAAAAGTGTGAATCATGACCATTTTTTACAAGTTTAAGTTGAAACTGAGAAAAAGGAAAAAACTACTCGAATAGTTACAGTGAACAATATAGCTTCTTTCAGTCTTTCCTAGCTGCGGCCCTATTTCTGAAAGTCGATTTTCGCCCAGTAAGCGATGACTTAGGCGGGGAACGAAATCTTCAATATCGGAAAACGATATGAAGGTTATTGGAGTTTCAATCTGTTTGCCAATTTTGGCTGGGTACTAAAATAAGCTGTTTCACGTGTCACATATGCTAGAAATTGTGTGTATAACCTCTTTTTAGATGTGTATGAAGTAACGTGCTTGTACTGGTAAACTTTGTATTTCCAAATTTGTTTTCTTTTTTAGATTTCATGAAAGAAATAATTTTTACCTCGCTTCAGTAGTTTATAAGACGCTTAAGAGATTTATAAGACGCCGATGTTTTTCAATTTTAAAAGGGGAAAGTTTGTAAAATGAAAGCTATTTTATTATCAAATTCCTTAATAGAGACCAAACCTTACCTTTCACATCAAAATGACACTTAAACTTTTCAAAAAGCTCAAATTCAAGCATATTCTTAAAATAGTTTTAAGTTTCATTTTAATGCAGTAGAGGTATTTTTATGATTTAAAAAAAAATAATAATACCCTTTTTTCGCAAACCTTCCCGTTATTTGGCTTAATAAATGAAATATAAGACAATTTCACGATTAATGGCATAATACTGCATATTTAGAATCAAATTAGAAGTGTTTTTATGATTTAAAAAAAATTATCTCATTTTTAATGTTGCTACTTTTTATGCACAAGCTTTTCATTTCATGTGTATTTAACTTTGAATTAATAGATGAAATGTAAAACAGTTTTATAAATAAAATCGTTATACTGTTTATTTCGAACCAAATTAGAGGTATATTTAGAATTTAAAACAAATTAATCCTTTATTTAATATAGCAATGCTTTTTTAGTAGATCTTTTATTTCATCAATGTAGGGTAAACCAACCAGTGAAGGAACACTACCCAGTGAAGGAACATTTCATATATATTGATTAAAAATAAGAATTTGAAAGTTTTTCTTTAGATTGATTGGTAACAGTAGCTTACCGCAAAACAATAGGAAGTCATCTAGCAATGTTTTGGATTACTTGGTCACATAGACTTCTCTGGAAAAATTGTTAAATTTGTTATTATCTATACAACACCTTGTTTCTTTGAAAAAATTATAAGGTGAGTGTTTGTATTAATATGTTTGAAGGGGAATTAATTGCATGTAATAGTTTTATTTTTCTCACTGTGAAAATAAGAATTCAAAATATAGTTATTGAAGTTACGTTTTACTTTTTTAAGCATCATAGCATAATCAAGTACTGAGATAAGGTGGTGTTTATTCAATGGATCACCAATCGATGAAAAACCAGTGAAGGAACAAGTGTTCCTTTACTGATTTCTTTCTAAGTTAATGACAATGAAAGAATGATTTTCTTGTACCTTTAGTGATGTTTTGCATCAAAAGTATGTTAAAAATAAAAAAAACAACTTCTAACCAGTGAAGGAACAGGCATGTTACTTTACTGGGCATAGATTTCCCAGTGAATAAACAGTACGTGTTAATATGTCGACACTTTAATTTTCAATTCATGATTACAAAACGAAATTAACATTTTCCAAGTATTTATGTGTTATAATTTCAAGAATAGGCTTGTTTTCAAATATTTGTATGGCTTATAAATTCATAAAGAGCATTAAAAAATAACAAAAATTAAATGTTCCTTTACTGGGTGTTCATTCACTGGTAAGAGCTGTTCCTTCACTTGGTCTTCTTACTACTTGTTATTTGAACCTCCAAAACTTTAAAACAATATTATGTAAGTTCTCTACAATTTTTTTACATAATTTGCAACTAGTAACAAATATGTTAACACTGTCATTTAGCTAAAATTACGAATTTTGAAATTAATATGATTTTTTAAAAGGCAAGCGAAGCTTAAGTGTTCCTTCACTGGTTAGCTTACCCTATGACTATAATAAAATTTATAACAGTCTTACAAATAAAATGATAATACTCCATATTTAAAACTAAATTAGAAATATTTTCATGATTTAAAAAATTCATCATCTTTTTTTCAATATTACTACTTTTTTTAAATATTTTTCAATTCATCCTGTGCTTGGTTTCGAGTTAATAAATGAAATGATAATGTGATGCTGATTTATGCGATATTATAATATGTTGATAAACACATTAATTCTCTTTTTAATAATGCTAGTACTTTTTTTCGCAACCATTTCAATTCATTTGATTTCGGATAAATAAATAATAGGAATAACAGTTTTAAAAATTACATGATAATGCTACATATTTAGAGCTAAATTACCTAATATTTCATCTTATAGAATAAAATTCTTTTTAGTGTGTTATGCGCTATTTATGGTTAAAAGGGTACAAGGGATGTGTTGCAAGTTCTAGCATAAATTTAAGAGAAAGAAAGTTATAAATTCTTTTCTTTCTTAGCCATAAAATAGCATGATAACTCAAATACACTTTAAAATCAGTTTTTCTTTGCTTTTTATTTTTCTCACTTGTCGCCATCTTCCCTTCCTGATGCGGCAATTGAATTTTGTCTCTTCAAATTTCAGTCATAAAAAATATTTCTTTCAACCGGATTCCAGACATTTTCCGTAAGATTTAGATCTTCTTTGAAAGTAATAGAACATCAAAAACGTTTCTGCGCCATTTTCTTCACACTTGGTAAATACAGCGATGCAAAGCAAAACAAAAGATAAATTTGTGTTTTTCCTTAGATACTCTATAAACAAAATATAAAGAAACTTAATAAATGTATGCGTAAAATAAGTCTTAGAATACCGTCTTATACTAAAAGAAATTGCAAGCTTAAATGCTATTAAATCTGTAAGTATTGATTTAATTTAAAGTGGAATTTACGATTTAGACTGCAATATTTGAATCATCTTCAAAAGTAATCGAACATCAAGAATGTTTTTGCACCATTTTCTTAACATTTCGTTGAATACAATGAAAGCAAAACAAAAGGTGTACAGTGCGCAAAAAATAAACGGGCAACTCTGAATAACTTTTGATCTAATGATAGGATCTTTACATTCTATGACTCAAAACCTTTGATCTAATGATCGGATCTTTACATTCTATGACTCAAAGCTTTTGATCTAATGATAGGATCTTTACATTCTATGATTCAAAACTTTTGAGCTAATGATCACATCTTTACATTCTATGACTCAATCTTAATGGTTTGAGGGGGTGACTTGAAATATAATTTCTGAATAAACATATATTTTTTTCGATGGATTCGGATTTCTGAAATATAGGATTACAAAATATGATATTCCAAAACATAGGGGGTGACCGCAATCTGAAAATATAGAAATCAGGCGAGCAGCCCAAAGACCCCTTAATGCTAATGTTTTTTTGCATAATTTTAAAGAATGTAGTCCCGTCGTGGACTGATTATAAAGACGCGGTTCCCAGCAGATCACCGAAGGCAAGCATTACTGGCTACGGTCAGTAATCGGATGGGTGACCACTTTGACCAGCCTGCGTAGGGACCGAGGGGACGTGGTATCTGTCCTCGTTAAACTATTCTACCATAAAATACTCGACTGCACGCACAGGTCTTCGGGCTACCAAAGCAGAGGAGTCATCCCCTTTGCAAGAGGATCACAAATTGCGATGGCATGTCTTCGGATCATCCTCAGGGATGTTTCCCAGACCGTCGCCAATAGCCTATTGTGCAGCTCTAGTGAGACGTAAATAAAGTACCTACCTAAAGAATGTAATTTTACACGACAAAATACAAAATCTGTGCGAAATCTATAAGTACCGGTCCAAGAAATCTAAAATAGTCGTGCTTTTAAAATAATCGTGTTTCGATTTCTCAGGACTCAAACTCTGTGATCAAACTATCGAGATCATATTTCCCAGATTTCAGCTACGCCTTATATTTCGAGTGTCAGAATTTCAAATGTGTCGAGAGGGAAAATGTATATTTATTCAAGGAAAGTACATTTTTGTGCCATTTCGTAACTTAAAATATCGTCTGCACTAATTAATTAGCATATTTGAAATCACCCCCTCGTAGCAGTAAGATTAAGTCCTAGAACGTGAAGATTTGATCATTAGATCAAAAGTTGTTCAGGATGGTCCGTTTATTGTTTTGCGCACTATATTTACATTTTTCCTTAGGTCAAAAAAAAACAAAAATTTATTAAATGCAGATGCCATTTTATTGCTGAAAAAAAATTTACAAACTTAATTAGAATTCTAAATCCGTTATAATTTTCATCTTCGTTTTAATCATTAAATTAACAATTACTTCAGACATAGTAAGAGATTTCTGCGGAATTTCATTTTCATTTCAATGAATACTGCAGTGTAGAGCTGAACAAAATTCAAATTTATATTTTTCTAAGATGATCTTTGTCCGACAGTGGGCTGATCATAAGATAGGGTTCCAAGTAGATCACAGAAGTCAAACATCACTAGCAGCGATTAGTAAGCTAGTAGATGACTACTTCCTGCGAAGGATCCAAGGTATCGGTCCTCATTAAATTGCTTTACCGTAAAGTTCTAGACTTCACGTGTTAATGCACGTAGACGTCACGCTTCAGGCTAATAAAAATTCCCGGAGCCTATTTCCTTTGAAGAGGATCAAAATTATGACAGCAGGACTTCAGGGATGTTCCCCAGACAGTCGTAAATAGCCCATTGTGCAGCTCTATGACGTAAATAAAGTATACTACTACTAAGATTACAAAAGTATAATGCCCGCATAATATAAATAATGTGCAGTGAGTACTATTTTACTGTTGAAATAAATTTACAAGTCTATTTAGGACTAAATTTGTAAACATAATTTAACTTTACCGTTGGTTTTCAGTAATATTTTTTTATAAGATTTAGATCTTTGGACGAAATAGAACATTGAAATCGTTTCTCTAAAATTCCATTTATGTTTTGGCAAATTCAGAGATATAAAGTAATAAAAATTGATTAGTGTTTCCCTTTTTCCTCGTATAAGTTTGAACGCTCGTTTGAGATTCATAATAAATTTGAAAATAAAACAATAAACGTCGATTACGCAAACCATAAATAAAGTTTTATTTTTAATGTATATCTTTATATATTCTCCATGACAAAGTGAAATTCAATTATTAAAGTGGAAAATAAAATAAATAAAGCACCAATCAAATACAGAAATGGGCGTATTATTCTCTCTAGATACCATTCTCTCTGGATACCATATACGCCTCCAGATACCATTTGGGGCTTAGACACTGATGAATTTTCGCTGTGCCACTAGCCGGCAAAAAGTAACCTCCGACGGCTAGCCTGAATACATCGATGCCTTAAAATAAAAATAATAAATTCATCAATTAAATGTTGAAACACAACTACGATGAAAATAATAAACTGAGTTACGAAATTACTGATAGAATTTAATTTAAGGTAAGAGAATAAACAAGTTAAGAAAAGAAAAAACCGTTACATTTAGGAAATTGAGATAAGTGTGATGTTGAAACATTACAATTCGCTGATCACACTGCAACATTCATCATCCATAACATCTTGGTAAAAACAAACCATAAATGCATAGCTTATTGTAAAAAAAAAAAGAATAACATTTCATAATCCTACTTGGCTTTAAATAGTACCAAACATGTTCTATTTATAGATTCATTTAAATTATATATTTTGGTTTTTGAAATCAAATATTACCAGCCATAACATCTTACTTCAAAACCCAAACTATAAATGCATGCCTATTTGTGAAAATAACAAGGATTAATAGCTTAACATGTCCGAGCTTAAACAACCGTTAACGTTCTTGATTTGTAGAATTTTATAATTAATAGTTCTTAAAAAAGATGTAATCATCCATTTTTATTTCAGAAACCAAACTAAAGTATAAGTTATGATGAAATAACAACATCTTATGTATATTATCAGTTTAACTTGTAGATTCATATACTAAGTAATGAAATAAGATGTAAGTTTTCCATATAAAATTTATTTCAAAATTTCTTATTCAAATATTCTTCCTACGCAATATCTTATTTCAAAACCCACACAATAAATAATATGAATCTACAAATCGAAAAGGTTTATAGCTACTTAAACTCGGACAGAATAAAGTTTCAAAAATATGAAGATGGAAAATAAAAGTCGACATGTTTCAAGCCTTCAGAAATAGGCACCCATTCTCACGCCTGGTGATTCTCTCGACGTAGATGAAAAGAAACAAAAGTGATTTGAAACATAAAACGTTAAGTTGGGAGAATAGAAAATAAAGGTGAGTTGTTGTAGTTCATTTACGTCGTACTAGAACTGCACAATGGGCTATTGGCGACAGTCTGGGAAGCATCCCTGAGGATGATCCGAAGACATGTCATCACAATTTTGATCCTCTGCAGAGGGGATGGCACCCCCGCTTTGGTAGCCCGACGACCTGTATGCGAAGTCGAGCACTTTACGGTAGAAAAGTTTAACGAGGACCAATACCGCACACCCTCGGTCCCTACGCAGACTAATCAAAGTGGTCACCCACTAACCCCAGCCAGTGATACTTGACTTCGGTGATCTGCTGGAAACAGTGTCTTAACGATCAGTCCACTGCGGGACAAGATAAAGGTGAGAAGCAAAACTAGAAAAACCACAGTAGTCCAGAGTGAAACAAAAAAAAAACTTGAAAAACAAAACAAGAAAAACCATTGCGGTCGTGAGAGGCAAATTAGCATTCATATGAAGGAAACAATACAATATTGTTTCTTCCATATGAATGGTGATTCTCGTATTATTTGCTGATTCTCTCCCCCACGCTATTCTATGGAGAATAGCGAGTGGAAATCCATTTTACCCGGATTCGCTCCTCTCGGCCACAGTGGCGTTTCTCGTTCTATTTTTTTCATCTTTGTTTTTGTTTCATTATCGGCTACTGCTGTTTTTCTAGTTCTGTTTCTCACCTTAATCCTCCAATTTTCGATGGTAATTTTATGCTTTATATTTCAAATTCTCATTTACGTCTTTTTCTCATTTACGTCTGACAGGTCTTGAGCATGGGCATCTATTTTTGAGATCTTGAAAAGCGTCGACTTTCATTACTAATCTGTTTATTTTTTAAAGCAATGAAGTTTTTTTTAATCAAGTAATGTCTCTCCTCTTCAGTTTCTTGGGATTATTTATTTAACAAAATTTTTTAAAACAAATTTGGCTGCCAGCTGGCCGATCAGCGTGCCTGACTGTGAAGCCAATGTCTCCGGGTACGAATCCCACTTAGGGCATGGATGTTTCTCTCGGTGTGTTGTTCTCTGTTGCGTGATTTGTGATTGTGGCCCAACCTAGAAACGGATATCTGTGGCAGTGTGGTGTGGTAATGTTACTCTCCTCCGTGACTTAGTTTCACAGGTGCCCACCGGGTAATGTTAAATGAGCAACACTTCCTGCCGTTTCCTAGGTGAAAAACGAATGTTCAGTGCCTGCCGCGAAAATTTTTGTTTAACAAAAATGCAGTTATTTTAATATTAAGTGTTTTCGTGTTTGTAATTGATTGGTTGAATTCGGTGTTTGTAATTGATTGTCGGATGTAATCATCCAAAACAATCCTATTTATTAACCCTAACTATTTGTGAAAATAACTACGTTTTATGTTCTGTCTGAACTTAAGTAACAGCAAACGTATTCGATTTGTAACCCAGCAGCATTCCTGAGAGACGAGCCACATTTGTCATGAGTTCATTTCACGTCACGTGACTCTAATCCATTCTATTAGCCTATCGAAGCAGAGACCGCCCAAACGTCGTCAGTGGAATTTAATCAGTCATTAGTTGGGCGAAAAGGCCGACGATTTAGACAGAAGATTACGAGCCAGAGCCGTTTAATGTAGTACTCCGCCGTTTCCATTTGACGGCTATTGGAAACGAGATCTCTATTTACCATCTCTATTAGGTAGCCATCAAGAACTATGTTTCGAATTCTACAAATCACAAGTAAAAAGATATACCCTAATTGATTTCAGATCGAAGAAACGTAAAGGAATAGGCTCATAGTCGATAAAATTTAGCAGAAGTTTCATCACTTCTCCTAACAGAAGAAGTATATGATTATATAGGTTGTTGCGTAATCGCAACCCTGCAATATATTTTTTTAAAAAATGAAGTATATTTGTTGAAGTATATTGAATAATATTTGTAAAAAAATGAAGTGAAAATGTGGGGTTAAAAAATGTTGAAAATTAATATGTAAGTAATGAAAAACAAGAACGTCAAAACCAGTTTGATTTGCCTCTCACCTTCTCTCAAATTTCTCGGACAGGTTGTTTTCGAAGCACTTTCTTTCGAGAATTAAAAAGATCATAGTTTAAGCGGCTTAAATTCGAAAGAAAAATGTTCTTTTTAACTATGTATATATACTTGCCGCTACGTGAATGTACGCTAGGATGCATTTTTTACTCGCTTTGCTTTTAAGATAAGGATTTTTAGACATGTCTTGTTTATTAAGAAAATCTTTTACAGTTTTTATTTTTCAGAAATATATAATAAATATTTTTCATTGATACCACTATCGGCCATAAAGAGATCATTTTAACTTACTTTTCCTGTATTTTCTTTAGTCAGATTAATCACACAATGCAATGATTAATAAACAAAGAATTTCCTGATAATTTTTTTTTGGCATAAGCATAAAATTAAAGCTATAACGGTATTGACCAGTAAATGATTTATTTATCCCAGGAGTTTACTAGCATATTTATAACTTTTTCTTAGATTATTCTCCCAGTTTTATTCCCTTTTATGAAAAGCTTCCAACTGAAAATGTTGTTTCTTTATATTATATGGCAAAGATACTTCCGAACCGTCTTACAAACATTAATGTTTATTTTTAACTAAATGAATACACGTTGTTTGTACGCTGTGAAAAAAAAGTAAACAATATATATATATATATATATATATATATATA
>NC_092204.1:93614794-93637855 GCF_043381705.1 Parasteatoda tepidariorum | reverse complement strand
TATATATATATATATATATATAAAACCGCTGCTTTAAATGCAATATAAATAATGTTTAAAAAATGAAAAGTCCAAAAGTAAGTGAAAAATAAAAACTAGAAGTTAGTCTATCAAAACTCGTAAGAAAAAATATGGAATCAATTTCAGATTCGAGGAATTCTTTTTTCTTTTCGAAAAGTTCTTAAAGACTTCTCGAGTGTCAGTCGATAGCAATCTAAAAATATTCTATACCGGGAGTCAAAGCATTTTAAAAAGTTTTCAATTGTGAAAGTAAAGTGTGTATAAATCATTCCAAGTTTCGAAAGAACGGTTAAGTGACTGCATAAATTTCCGATTTCTGCCATTTTATTTGAAATCATTCTTAAAAAAAAAAATTGTTTTTTGTATCAAAATGTATGATTGTGTACCAACTAGGCTGCTGAGCCCCTGCTCGCTTTGCTCCCCAATCTCCAACGATTGTTTTGCAATCATTTCTGTTTCTTGATGATTACAATTAAAAAAATTCAATTAAAAGACTCAAAAAGTTTTGGTACTTTTCTATTTCATCAGCGGTGCAAGCGATAAAATCTCCAATACAAAGTCTCCATGCACAAATGAATTAAACTGGTTTTTATTTCTTTTTCTTTTAAATTATTTTTTAAGTAACGTCTATTTTTTTTAAATATAAAATAAGTAAATAAAATAGCTGAATTCGCTTTCGCTAAATGGATAAGAACTAATTTTTTTATCGTTTTAACATAGCTTTAGTTTCTATTTCTATTAGGATAAAGTTTAGACCTAATAATTTTGCTCTATTGCCATTTATTTTTTAAATTCTTATTTAAATTTCGGTTACTATTCTTATTCTTTATATGTTTTATCAATTGTGTGAAAAATTACTTTTCAACATAGCGTTTGAAATTTCATTTTTTTATTTTCTCAATTGCATAGGTTATCTGGGCACAGCTTTACTTAAAATTTGTTCTTAAGTTAAATTCAACTTTTTGAAAATAAATTTCCCTTATTTACCGTTTTGCATTTTTAAAACAGCAACAAAATTTTTTTTTCATAAAATTTTAAACAATAAAATCAAATGATGCTATTTCTTTATAATAAAGAAATAACACTTTTGTTTTTGAGTCCTTTATTTTTGAATAATAATTTAAATCCAAAACATAATAATAACAAAAAATAATATTAAGCATCGATATTAAATAAACATTGCTGGTAAATACCACTAAATTACAAATAAATGAATAATTTTCAGGTAAATACCATCATAATTTTTATCAATTTCAGTCTTAAAAAAATCAGAGATCTCTTGATCTTTATAGATAATCACGTCACGTGATTTTTTTCTGTCCAATAAAAATGCACGAAACAGTAAGAGGACAATTATCTCTTTATGGTGTATACAGAAAGACATAATTTCATTGATTGAAAATTTAAGTCAATTTTAAATGTACATAAAGTTACAAACAACTGGTGTATTTAAATACATGTAAGTTTATGTATGAAATCATACATTGTCAATATGTTTACGTTTCTTAATTTCACGTATGTGAAATGTTTGAACTGCAAAAAGAGATATAAAGAAAATGAAATAAAAAAGTTTTAAAACTCGTAAAGTTGTCTTGCTACTTTCCGTCACAAACACCAAAATCAATGACTATAAATTTTCGGAGAATAAAACTAACATGTTCCATATACCCTGTGACTTCAGTTTTCAGTATGTCAGGTATAATCAATTCTGTGTCACCGTCAGCTGCATCTGACATTGCTCCAGGACGATAACAAAAACCATTGATCGCTCTTCTTTTCCTTCTTTTTTTATTTTCTTTTTTTTTTTATATTGCCCCCATTCACAGCCAGTTCCTGTTTTCATGCGTATTTGAATAAATATGGACGAAAAAAGGGACAAAATACCCCAGATTTTCCAATAAGTGTATTGTTCCCGCTTTTATGTCGAAAAGAGAGAAAAAGAGAAAGATGTGAAAAATAAAATCGTCTGATTGAAATAAATTTTTTTAAAAATAGAAGTTAACATTGCGATTTAAGTTTGATTTCGAGATTCTTTTTCATTTTGAGTAAGTTCTTAGATGATGCACGAATTTTTTTTTTCAGACGATTATTAAATGCTAAAATTAAAAACTATTATTACAAACTTATTTTTTGGCAGCCTTACATCTAAAATCGACAAATACGTTCAATCACTAGTGAGAAAAGCTTTAAAACCAGTTCGATAGCCTGATGAAACTTGGTGTTTTTGGTTATCGCTTTTCAACTCCTTTCTGTTTTCATCTCCAATGGATTTTGATTTTTTCAGCACCTTCTTCATTGGTGTTTTGTTAAATTTCATATCAACTTTGCTACTTTTTCACATATATATAAATTTACGACCTCTTAAAAGTATAATATTCCCTGCATTTTTAACAATTATTCTAAATGTATTTACTTTATACATAGGGTGAGTCTGAACATAATACATAACTTTTAAGAGAGGTAAAGCACATCATAAGAATTAAAAATTGCATGCGTACCCATAACTGGAAATGTCATCGTGCTCCGCTAGGGGCGTTTCCCCTATTAGGAACTGCTTTTATGTATTCCTTTAAACAGGAACTTTTATTTACCTAAATTATCTTGATTTCCTGTTTTCTTATTATTATTGTTGAAAATATCATTTAAATTAGTTCACTTTGAGGTTTTAAATCGTAAAGTCAAGCTAGTTATTATTGAGTAATCGTTGTCAAATTAGCCGCCAAATCTTTAAAAACTATGATTAAAGTTCTGATACTGGACCAATTTAAATGCCATTTTCGACATTTATCATTAGAAAACATGAAATTAAGATAATTTAGGTAAATAAAAGTACCTATTAACAGACACGTGACGAAAAAGTTCATACAGGAAATCGCTCTTAGTAACTTATTTCCAGTCATTGGTTCCTATGCAATTCTTAATCCTTGCCTTTTTCAGACCTATTAGAAATTATAGCATGTAATGACTTTATTTACAATCTAAATATCGAATCATAATTATCGAAATATCTAATTTGTATATCTTGATATATTAAGTTAAAGATGAGTATTTAATTAAAACTAGGAGGCTTCGCCCCCTGCTCGCTGGCGCTCGTCAACCCCCGGAACTGCTTTCGCAGTTCATTTCGGATTGCTTCGCAATCTAATGCTCGCTTTGCTCGCTCAATAGATACGTTCTTAACGTCTAGCTTTTGTATACTTTTTTGAATATTGAAGTTCCGAAAACTTTTCACTGTAGAAAATTCTAAACCTGTACATTTCAATATTAATTTGAAATGGTAAACAGTTCACATATTTTTCTTAATCACACTATTCTAAATTTCAGTTGTTGAGAAAAGTAACTGTTGTAAGTTTTGTTTCAAAGTCTTTCCCACCAGAGGGCTAAACCATGTGTTGTAAAACAATATGAAATAGTAGTCTGCTACTGAACGCCGGATGTAAAGCATCGGCTTTATTGAAGATAATTTTGCATTTTTAATTCTCTGAAGGGCGCCACCCTAATAATATGGAATTTTGTGTTTTCATCAGTGTTCAGAAGCAGAACAACTATAAGTTCTTTATTTGATCACAAAAATATAAAATGTATAAAAAACAAAGAAAAGAGTAAGAAAATGAGTATAGAAAAAGTTAAATTAGTTAAGTTAAAAAGTTAAAAAGTCATAGAAAAAGTTAAAATTATAATATAGTATTTGTCAGTTAGAATAAAGCTTATTGTTTAAGTCATTTCTAACAATTCAAATTTCTCCGAGGCAATTCTAAAGTATAAATTAACGTAGTATTGTTAAATTGAAACACAATATTTTTAGTTTTGATGTCAACAATACAATTTAATTTTTCACAAAAACGATTGCTTCCATTGTTAAATTCAATTTCAACAATTCAAATTTTTCTGAGGCAACTCTTAACCTCTAAATATTATTTTTTATGTACACATTCACAATGTAAACATCAGTATTCAACCACAAAACAACTTAAAGTCCTCAAATTTAGCATGAAGTTGTGAAATGTAATGAAAGAGGGTCATAGCAATAATAAAAGTAGAAGTAAAGTTAGTACTGTAAAATTAAAACAATATTTTTAATCAATGAACCAAGTTCTTCAAGAAGCAGTTGTAGAAGTAGGTTGTTCATTTAAAACTTTTTATAGAATTTCTTTAAAAACACAATTGTTAATTTGGGCATTTGACGATACAACACTTATAGAACTGAAGGATTTGTTACGTCAAGCGCTCAGGTATCATAATTTTGATCTAATCGCGCTTCTATGTCATTTTGATTTATGTTGCTAAGTTAACTTTCAATAAATTCTATGGCTGGCAACATCATTTTTATTTTTTAAGTTGTTTATTTTTATTTCTTTTAGAATTCGTTATTTTTTTAGCGAAATGTTTTTTAACATAACAGAATTCTTTGCCGACTGATATATGAAGAAAATAAAGTAAATATTTAAGTGTTGTGAAAAGAATCTTATTTAGCTGCACAAAGTACTTCAGTCAAAATTTGGGAGCCACGTAAGAGAATTACATATAATAGATCAGAAACACATCATTAAAAGGCAGAATGCTTTGGTGTTTTCAAAACGTAAACAAAACAAAGCAAACGTTTCCACCGGCGGAAAAGAAATACAGTCAAAATTTGGGAGCCACGTAAGAGAATTATATATAATAGATTAATTATAATTTTTTTAACGATTTAATTGCGGAAACTAATACTAATATTTTCAGGCATATTTGGAATATTATATATCTGAAACATACCGGCCTATAGTAGATAATTTATAATAAAATTAATTATTATAAAATAAATTATGCATCTTTTAAAACTAAAATATGCAGTATTAACTTTATATTCGATTATACCATTGTTTTTATGCTAGAACGCAATATGAAACGATCATAAAGTATAATGTAAAATAATTTTCTTATTGCTACTTATTGCAATTTTTTTTTCAAAAATAATCGAGTCAACGAAGTCTCTTGCAACTCTAAGTACCTGTTAAACTTATTCCAATTTACGATGAATTAAACTCCTGAAAAACTCCTCATTCATTTGGGCTAAAACAAAGAAATGGTTGGCGGTTGTTATCTTTTTAAATGACGAAGAATTTTACAGAAGCGAGAGAAACAAGTCATCAAAATTGATTGATGATCCAAGAGAAAATTCAAAGATGTTATTTTCAAAAAAAGGATTGAGCGAATTTGTAATTAATTACCCTACCATTTAGAACGGTAATCGAATGTTTTGTCACATAAAGACATTTTTTTGAATCAGGTGGAAGATGGAATTGTGTGATAGAGCTGAGAGTTTGCAAATTTACGTAATGCTTCGAAATAAATTAAACGGAATTAACGAGGAGAAGGGAAAATCTCACGGTTAATAAAGAATTTCTTTTCTTATTTTTCCGTTTCTGGTTTACTATCCTTTACCATCTATATAAAAGAATTTGGAACTGCTGTCTCATATTCTTTGAATTCTATTAAAAAACTGTACACAAGGTATTCAATTTCGATACTTTTTTACAAAGTAATTTGCAAACCATCTGGATATGGATTATCTATATATATATTTATTTTACTTGACACTAAAAACGCGTATATTTCTCTATCTAAATTGGCAACACTATAATGATTTATAATAATTCATTTTGTTGTCTAAAGTAATTATTTAAGCAAGGTTAAATAATTAGTGATACGTCAAGTATTTATTCAGATTCATTTTGCTAAGTTGTCTTAAGTGATAGTTTAAGAAGTGTTAAATAATTAGTTACACGTTAACTATTTATTTATATTCATTTTGTTTGGTAGTCTTAAGTAATAATTGTAAGTAGTGTTAAATAGTTAGTTATACGTTAATTATTTATTTAGAATAATTTCGTATTCTTATCGAGAAAAAAAAACTTATTTATAAAGTAATTATTTGGATTTATTTCTGATCCTTTCTGAAAACGACTGTAGAAATGTTAAACATAAACGGTGCTATGATGCCTCATACTGTCATGCTAATTATTGGTGACAGAGCTTGCTTTTTTTCAGCAATAGCATATATATTATTCGATGCTAAAGTTATGGCTCGAAAGGTACGTAACGAACTATTGAGAGGAGTTGTCTATCTTATCTTACGACAGAGATGGAAATAATTTTAGCATTTTTGCTTCTGCAACTATGCAGATCTACGCCGAACTATACCATTCTGCAATTATGCAGATCTACGCCGAACTATACCATTCTGCAACTATGCAAATCTACGCCGAACTATACCATTTTGCAACTATGCAGATCTACGCCGAACTATACCATTCTGCAACTATGCCGAACTCATGTTTATGGTGGTTTGTGAGATTTAATAGTTACCGGATAGATTTTAAATTATCACTAAAATTCAATACATCGAGTACTTTGAGAATAATATGCAGACATCTTTTGAAAATAGCTAAAATTGAAATTACTAAAGCGCAAGAAAACCTCTTGCGAAAGCTAGTTTTATTTATTGAAGACAATTTTTAAAAAAAGCAAGTTTGCAATTTTTTCTTAAATAAAATATTTGAGCAAACGATTCCTAGATTTTAGAAATGCATTATCTTAGCATTTTCTATGAAAGAATGCAAAAGTAACTATTCAATTTTGAACAACCAAGATACGTTGTTGTTTATTTATTTTGAATTATTTTTAAACTAAACATATTTGCAATTTTTGTGAGGAATAATACAGTTTATGAACAGACGATTCTAAGAATTAAACACCATCTACACACTTTCTTTGAATTTTCTCTTAAAATATAAAAAAGTTAACTTTTCTACTGTGTTCCGCTCAGATACTTTTTTATAAAATAATTTATGAGCAATCTTGATATAAAAATACCTTATTTATCTTAAACTATCATTATGCTGAATAAAATTTCAAGCTATTCTGAGAATGTTTCTGAGAATTTAGAGCTACAACTTATACTATACAGAATTCTTTGGGTTTTACTTCAAAGTGTAAAGAAAGTAAATGTTCTGTTCTATACAAATTGACGACTTGGTTGTAAAATTATTGGTAATATTGTATATGATAGCGCTTATTACTTCTTATTTAAAATTATTTTCAGAATGAATAGATTTGCAATTTTTGTAATAGATAATAGTTTTTTTTATTCTAAAACTTTCATGCTTTTGGAATTCTTTTTAGATTTAAGCTTCGATTTGTTTACAATATGAGATAGCAAGACAAAATTTTAATTTAAATTTGTGTGTGAAACCTTCAGTGCAAAACCTTAAAGAAAACTTTAACTCCTTCAAAAGCTGAACTATAAGCCTGAACCACTCATTTGAACACATTTTGTTCACACATTTTGCATTTTAATATGCACTCGAAGAAAAGCATTTCTCAGGTTTCGATCGACCGTTTAGTGCCAAATGCACTCGAAAACTACTTCCACTACAAAAACACTGTAAAATACTTACTTAATGTCCTAGTCGACTCAATCATTCTAAATCTAATGACTTATCTAAAATTAAATCGATGCCCGGCAGTATTATGCGAAAAAAAATAAGATTTATCCTATAGAAAAAAATTTCAAACATTTCAATAAAAACCTTTTTCTATCAAGTTCTTCAATTGTAAGCAAAAAGTTCCTATTTGGAACTGTCGTTGAAAAAGTAATACAAAAAATTCGTTGAAAAATCATTAAATTTATAAAAATATGCAAATTTGAACACTGAAATTGTAAACATATTTTTTTTTACATTGTATCGAAAATAATAATTATAAGAATATAAAATGAAACATATCATAAAATTTTTAAATAATTTCACTAAAATATGCTAAAGTTTTCTCACATATTTATGACAAAAGATGTTTTTGTTGTTTGTTATTGTTCCAAATAGAGGGATACAGAAAATCACACTGAACTTTAGTAGAAAATGAAAGTGCTGCCAATTTGCCCCCATAAACATTTTCCACCAGTGTTGAAAGAAAAAATAAGTTAACTTCCATACAGTGGCCTCAAGTTCGTCTGTATCAGAAATGAAATCTTTTTCTCTGAGAAATCTTTCCTTTTTTTCTTTTCTTTTTTGTCTGCGTTTTCAAATCGAGTCCAATCATTTCCTAATCCCGAAGCAAAATTAGTTGGGACTGGGAAAATATATTTTTCCTTTCTGTTATTAACCTTCTAAGAATAGCAATCACCAAATAAAGAGAAGGGAGGCTAGTAATGATATTAATGAAGGAATGGCGTAGAATATTTTTTATTAAGGTCTAATTTGAACTTAGTAATTGAAAATATTTTCTTTATAATAGTTGATAAAAGTTTCCCAAAATGAATACTTTTCCTAAAAGGAATAGTATTTCTCCTAAAGTGAGACAATTTTGTAAAAGCGGTATTTGTTTAAATACAAATTCTTTTTTTTTCTTTTTTTGGTCTGAGGTTTTAGTTATATTTTCGCTACTGATCCATTTATTTATTTTTTCATTCCATTCATTGATTTATTTTTAATTGCTTTAAATGTTAACTTTTGTTTATTTATTCATTCATGCATATCAATATTCAAAAAACAATCCTGAAAAATTACTATTTGGTTATCTAACAGATGCGTTACGTTTTTCTTCTCAGTACTATTCGATAAACTATTCGATAAAATTGTAAGCGTTTTGCTATATTTTTATTAAAATAAAAAAATTATCTTAGAGTTAATAAATATTTAGATCAACGCAATGTTATGCTGAGTGTTCAATTCGTACAAATTTCTTTTTCTTTCTTTTTTTAAACTTATTATACAATGAAGCACATACAGTTTCAAACATAATAAAAGAAAAGATATAATTCTAAAAAAGATGTTCATAAAACTGATTAAATGAGATTCTTTAACAATCTAAAGATTACATAAAAGAGCTATTTTTTAACAGTTTTAAGATTATATTGGGAACAGTTTCAAAACAATTCTTCCTATTATTAAATTAAATTCTAAGAAATAATAATTTATTAGTTTAAACTAACTAATTTTGAATTATATTAACTAACTTAACTAACCAACTAATTTTGAATTTGGTGATAAATTTTGTAGCATTGCGCAAATTATTTTAAAAACCTTAATATTGTGTCTGAAAATGAAAAGGACAGAAATAACACTGTAAATATCAAAATTGATACTTTCATAATAAATTGATATATTATTTTATACTTAACAATTGCTAACAAAACTTATTGGCGTTTATTAATTGGCGATTATTGAATCGCTTAATTATGTGTTTTATTTTGTTTCCGTGAGGTTTCAAAATTATTCACAAACTAATTTAATTAACTTTTGCATTTTACTTTTTGGCGAGAAGTTTTGTATTAATTATTTTAAAAACCTTAACATTTTATTTTGTTCCCGAGAGGTTTGAAAATTGTTCACAAACTAATTAAACTAACTTTTGCATTTTACATTTTGACGAGAAGTTTTGTATTAATTCCGGTGGAGCAATCAATGATATATTAAATGCGGTAAACTAAAATACGTTAAATGAGTCTATTGATGAACTAGAAGATGTTAAGTGTGATTAACTATTAATGAAGAAAAGAATTTGAAGAAGTCTATTGACAAACTGAAACTTCATTGTAAACTATTGATAAACTAAAATGTGATCTACTGAAAAATCAGAGAAGTATTAAACAAGATTTTATGAATGCTCGTCCGGTGACAGAGTGGAAATATTTTAAAGTGACTAATTGTAAGGAAGAAAAAAAAGTTTCTGATATCCAGTACATGCGTTGAATAAGTTGAAGGATATAGACTATGAGCAAATGTAAAAGCTTGTCTTATATTTTTGAAGTACATGAAATACTGCTAACAATTAGAAATTGATTAATGTTACTCAATAACTATGAAAGCTGTTACTTATTAGAGATTCTAAACCTTTACATATCTAAAATCACTACATATCTTATCAAATCGTTGACGACCACATACACTCAAAAGAGTAAATACTTGTAAAGTATAGGACTGGGTCTAATCCACATGAGAAAAAAAAGAATATTATTGTTGCGTTAGATTATTTATATATTTATAAAAGTGGTAAAATTAAAATAAATCATGATATGTATGAAATTGTTGGCACACTTCCTTTTATATAAAAAATAGTCTTATTATTTACGAAGCACATTCTTTTGCAAAGGCTTATTGAAAGTGTTAAAATTATTACTATTACTTTTTTGATCTTGCATTTTGTGCGAGAACTTTTCAAAATTTGGCAGCAAATCTCAATGGAGGATCTAAATATGATTAATAGTTGCGGTGTTTATTTTTGATAACAGTGGTGAACCACATAAAAACGTCACACAGACAACATTTTGAAAATGCCTTGTCTATGTCATCATTTCCTGGTTACGTACTCTATATCTCCTTATACCCACTCGTAACAGTAAGTTTAAGGATATTTCCTTATTGAGATGTTTAAAACCTAAACCGGGTAAGTGACAACAATCAGTTTCAGAAGTATTATGGTAGGGGAAAAAATGAAAATATACATTTCCTTAAATACATATTTCCGACAAAAGTTTATCGTTTCCAAACGCAATTCCAGTTTGCTCCTTAATCGCAGCATTTGAAAGCGGTGAAAATTACGTTTCATATCACGTTATCATCGTGTTCATTAAAAGATGTTGCCCATTAAATTAAGAGTTTTGTGGGAGTGTAAGTGAAGGAGGAGTTCTCTAAAGATTCCTCTTAAGTTTAAAAAATTTATTTAATCAGTTGCTTACACGGGAGGCAACAGGTGTACCAAATAAACAGCATGTTAAGTGCTGTATTTAATCTATTAAGATGAAAATAAAACCGGAAAAAAACTTTTTAATTACCTCTATTGGCATTATATCTGCAATACATTTTTAATGGTTTTGTTTAAAGACATCATACAATTTGTCCAAAATGGTTTGTTTCTCGAA
Source organism: Parasteatoda tepidariorum (assembly GCF_043381705.1). Classification (NCBI taxonomy): domain Eukaryota; kingdom Metazoa; phylum Arthropoda; class Arachnida; order Araneae; family Theridiidae; genus Parasteatoda; species Parasteatoda tepidariorum. Next base: position 93,626,934 of record NC_092204.1, on the reverse strand, counting down.
TTTTTAAAAACAGTGCAATTTATGAACATGCAATTTCGCTAAACTCTTTTTTTTATTTGAATGTTTAGGTCATAAACCCGTATTACCTGAGCCTGGACCCAAGTGCCGCAGATCTTGCTCACGCCACCGGTCTCTTCCTCAACAGCAACGGCTGGAAACGAGCCATTGTCCTCAGAGACGAGTCAGCCTTCTACGAAACCTTCGCCCGCACCCTTCACAACAGCAACTACGTCCACAAGAGCGATCTTCAGCTGCAACTCAGTCAGCGATTCAGCAACACCAAGCTGTTCGAATCAGTGGCTGATATCATCCGCAGTGACGTTCGAGTAGTGTTAGTGGCATGTGGAATGCAACTCGCTGAGAGGATATTTCAGCAGGCCCACAAAGCCAATCTCTTGAACGGAAGATGGATTTGGATTCTAGTAAGAAATACTTTCCAATTTATTCGTTCGATTTAATCTTTTTTCAGGACTTGTATGAGAGTTGCTCGAATGAAAACCGAGAGCATGTGATAGCTTAAAATTTACATTCGTAATTCGAACAACTCAGAAAGTTGACAAGAATGCGATGGAGATCGCGTATAACTGATTAACTAGTTCTGATGAGAGCATTTTCAAGTGAATGTAAAGTCATGCTAAAGGAACACAGTAGCACGATTTATAGAGATTATTGGTGATTGCAACATTTCTTAATTCAAGTAGGTACTACCCAGTTGTCACTGGTCGCAACTCTTTGATCACCTCTATAGATTTGATCAGAAACCGAAAATGATCATTGGAGATCGCTAGGCTCATTTGTCCTGAGTTGAACAGATTATATTCAATATTAATAAACACCCTTCATGAAAAATTTTATACCATTTATCCTAGACAGCTGCCGTTTTGTTAATAAAAGTCCCCATTATGCGCAACTTCTTGCTCAAATCGTATTATTTTGAGTTTTTCTGCACTAGACTCATCCGACTTCAGTACGATTTTGCATTCAACTAAAATTCTCTCATGCGAATTGGTTAGTTAATAAGGTTCAATTGGCAATTCACTCCTCTGACCTTCTTTTTTGATACTACGGTACTGTATTTCCAACGTCGCGACATGTGTACACTCAGAAAGAAATTCATGTGTATATTAAGTAAACTTAAATTATGTTAGCTACACTAAATTATTAAAAATTTATGATTCGATGATTGTAGATAATTGATTGATTAAAAATAATTGATTACTTAAAAATAATTGATTACTTATCTATCGTTCACAATTTTTTCGACGAGGTCAAGGTGAACCCTGAAATAATTATATAGCCAGTTTTCTTTCTTTATTTATTTATTTGTTTGTTTGCTTATTTGTTTGTTTATTTATTGAATGAAAGAGCTAAATCGTATTGATTCCTAGTCAGATACGAAAGCAAGCGTCTATTATGTTTAATTTCTGTCTTTAAAAGCATAGTTCTATCAAACCTAACAAAACTTTATAAGTTTTTTTTTTGTATACGTACGAGTTAAATGAAGAAAAAAAACATATAAATTCCAGAAATGATATATTTGATACGGCAAGACCAAACAGCCTGATAAAGAGAAAATAAATTAATTCTTTTCTTAGTTTTTATGTGAGGAAAGATAATATTACCACCTATTTTTATTTATTTTATCATTCTGGAGTGAGATTTACTTATCCGTGTAGGTTGACATGTTTACCTAATGAATAATTTTGAAAATCTTTCTACCACTTTTTATTTACTTTTTAAATTTGGGGTCTCATTTACCTTTCTGTACGAATAAGTAAGTTAACATAATGCATTGCTTAAAAGCAACACGATTCCAGAGTGATGCTTTACGTAAATCTGTTTCTATCAATGCAAAAAATTGGCGACATTCCATTTTTTGAGCCAAATGTTCATTTGTCATTGTATATCCGTTAATTGTCAGAATTTTACAAAATATAATTTCAGGGTTTATTTTTGCAAGCTAAATCGAATAGAATATAAAAGCAAAGAATCTTCAGAAAAAATTTCGTTTTTGCGTCAGAATTAGCATATTCCGCCACAGTTACAGTTAACTGCTATACAGAATTTAAAAGATTTTTTTTAGATATTTCCATAATACTTTACAGAATGAAAATCTCATCAAAAATTCGAAAGTTGTATGGGTAATCCATTTTTTTTTCTGAATGCACATTTTTCCCCCAGTTTTCGTTAATCTTTATTTTTCGCACTTTAAAGGCTTACTTTGAAATTCCTTATGTGAAACAAAAGACTTTTCTCAAAAAATTAACTTTTTTATAAATTTCAAGTGTTACCCAAATAAACTTAAATTTAATCCATCTGATATTTTTTTTATGAAATATTAATTATTTGTTCAGATAATCTAATTGCACTGACTGCCGAAAAATTACTTGACGCTTATTTTATATCTTTTACTATATATCTGAAATAACATTATCAGTGCTACCAAACAAACAAAAAATATTTCTCTTGTTGAGGAATTCTGTCGTGAATAAGTTACTATTATACTTACTTTTATATTGTTATAATTATAAAAATTTAAACGTCTACATACATCCCCAAGGGTTTGAAGAGGTAAAAATCAGAACTATGGATTTACAGATTTCACTAATTAACAATTTAAACTAAACTGAAATGTTCCTTGGAATTTTCACCTATAATAGTATTTAAATGTAGCAGACATAAATAACACAAATTAACTAGTGTTACATTATCTCGAATGTAACTCCTGAAAATTTTTAAAAAGCAAATCATTTAGAAGACAGAAATAGTGCTTACATACCTAAGAGGAAGTAGTATATGAAATTCCTCAAGCATTCCAGAATGTGTGGAATGCTCATTTAGAAGTTCGTCCTTAAACTGCTCAAGCAAATTTTAGAATGAATTGCTTCTGAAGCAATGCATCTTTCCTAATGAATCATCAACAGCACATTTTAAACAGAAGGGAAAATGTCTTGCCAAGTTAATCGTTTGCACTGTTCATTTAGTTTCGAATATTATCGCTCTCCTATTATATTAAACGATATCATTCATCTACGGATATTGTTATTAACTCATTAATGCCACACCATAAAAAATGATATATTTACTAAAAGTACCTATATATAAAATAAGTGACAGCACATACATCAAAGGGTTACTACTTTATATTACTTACCTCTTTTCCTCGAAAAAAATCATTGTAAAAAATGGTACCAGTGCGGAAAAAAATTACTTTGATTAACTTTTAATCTAACAATCGGATTTTTGCGTACTAGGACTAGGTCTTAATGCTACGAAGGATATATTCCAATTTGGCTAATTGGTTAGTGCAGATAATATTTTAAGAAACGTAAGACACAAAAACGTACATTCTTTGAAGAAACGTGTCTTTTTTTTCATGGAATATGATTCCTGACCCCCAAACAATAGAGGGTAGCCGCAGTCATGGAAATAAGGTCCTTATGATATGGTCAGGAGATCAGTCGGATTAAGTTTGGATCCCTTAATGTTAATTTTACTTTTTGCGTATTTCACCATATCTCGATACCTTTTTAGCAAATAAAAGACTTTTTGCACACAATTATAAAATTCGTCTATCCAAGAATAATTTCACTCAAAAAATAATTTTTTTTTATTTCGCTCATGCCATTAAGATTAAATCCTAGTTCGATAAAATCCTATCACTAGATCAAAAGTTGTTCAAAGTGATTCATTTGTTTTGATTTTTTGCTCACTTTACATTTTAGTGCTTTTTTACACTATTATATTTGGAGTAACCTAATATTTATCAGGTAAAATATCAATGGATCGCGACAAATGTGTTACAAGCCTTTGGTGCCAATGAAACTTGATAAAAAATTTTGGAATCCTCATCGAAAATTAAAACAAAAAAGTATACTCGTTGGGGGAATTAGAAATCAATACTTAACCGATGAAAAACCAAAAACGCCATCGAAATCTGACAAATTACAGTATAGGAAGGCAAACGTCATAAACAACAAGACAGGTTTGATTGCTGAAGGGAACAGAGGAAAGTTGATGGTCGATTATTAGAAACTCCTTGAACTTTTCGCCTCTTAATTAAATCAGTTTTGTTGTTTACTACATTACTCTTTCTCAATTGAAATCTGATAGATATCGATTGCGTTTTTTTTTTCATTGTTAAAATATTAATACGGTTTTAATAAGAACGGTCTAACCCTTTGAAGCAGAATTTTTATTAAACATATTTTTCAGACTTTTTTCATTACTTTGCATTAATTTAGGTCAAAATAAGTAAAAAAAATATTACATTTAACATTTTAATAATTTATGGTTATGAAATACAGCATGAAACATCTGTGTCTTTTTCGACGTTAAAGGTAAAACGTGGCTCACTTCCGAAACTTTTTCACATTTCCACTTATTTAGATTTAAGGGAGACAGTTATTCATTATTAAAATTTCTGCAATTTACAAAATCAATTGTTGATAAAAAAAATTTCAAAAAAATTATATAAATGTACGAAAATTTGAAAATTTTTTTTTTAGATTTCATATTTTAGAACAAATATAATTCCGATAATCCATCACATTTTTTAATAACTACTAAACAGTTTTTTTTTTAAATTAAAAAATACCAAACTATATTTTGCCAGTAATTGGAGCTACAGAAATATATATATATATTAAAATAAGTGTCCCATATGCGTCAAAGGATTAAACGGAACGGAATACCCTGAATAATTTTATGCATTAGTGATTTGGACTAATTACCCTTTTTTTGAAAGCTTTATCTCTGTGCTTTTGGCCCAATCTCTTGAGGTGTACAGAGCACAAAAAAATAAACGGACCACCCTGAATAACTTTTGATCTTATGACCGGATCTTCACGTTCTAGGACTCAATCTTAATGGCTCGAGGGGATGACCTCAAACATGCTAATTGATAAGTGCAGACGATATTTTAAGTTACGAAATCAGACATAAAAACGTACTTTCTCCTTATAAGCATACCTTTTTCTTCAAGGATTTGGCCGCCAAAATATAGGGATAGCCGCAATCTGAGAAATATGGTCCCGATAGTTCTGATCAGAATAGCGGTTCAAAGTTTGAACTCCTTAATATTAATTTTACTATTTGCGTATCTCAAGAACTTTTAAAGCGAATTAAAAAAATTTGGAACTCAATTATAAAATTCGTTTATCTAAATATAATGCCATGCAAAAAAAAAACAATAACTTTTAGTAAATATTTATTATTTTTTATTTAATAATAGTCTGAAAATTTTTGAATTGTAAGGTATACAATTTTTTGCCTCTTCTTAAAGAATATTATTTTATACGGCAAAATACAAAATTTGAGTAAAATCGGTTAAAAAGTTCCTAATAAGTTGAATTTAAAAAAAGTCAGATAGATAAAATTCGATTTCTTAAAAACTATTCTACCAATTACAGTGAGGAAAAACCGTTCACTGTACAGTAAGGAAAAAAACGATATCACCTTGAATAATTGTCATTATAATAATCGGATTTTCACGAACTAAGAACCAATCTTAATGGTTCAAAAGGTTAACTTCAAACATGCCTATTACTAATTAGTCTAAACTATTTAGTTACAGACTTGAACCCAAAAATATTTTTTCTCTGAAAAAAATACACCTTTTTTTCCATGAATTTGAATTTTTTATCTACAAAATATGAAGTGGTAAATGCAATCTGGAAACTATAATCCCATTTGTTTAGTCACGTGTGTAATCGAATGCCCTGATAGTTAATTACATTTTTTATATTTTTAGTTAAATCTAATTAAATGAGTTAATTCAGGAAATTCTCACACTCAGTTATAAAAAATCGGTTACCTAAAGACAGTTTCATGAAGAAAGAAAAATTTTTTTAATGATTTTTTATGATTTTATTAATTACAGTTGAAATGATTTTATTTATTAACAGAAATTTTGAACTAAAAGAAATTTCGAAAAGTATAGCATGCAAATGTTTTTAATCTATGTGATAAATAACTAATTACCAAGTTTTAGCAAAATCTTGAAAAATTAATTGAAAATTCACCTATTTCGAAATTATGTAACTCAGAAACATTCTACCTCTTTTGTTCAAATTTTGTATTTTGTCACTTAAAATTTCATATTTTAATTTTAAAAGTTTGTATCACTTACAATTTCATATTTTTTTTCAACTTCCGTAAAATAAAATAATAAATAAATAGTAAATTCTAACGCTCTAATAAAATTTAAAAAAATTCCTGGAAACTATTTCTGCGTTAACGAATGTACAAGAAGTGGGTACAAGAACTTTTTAATCAGTTTTAATATAATTTCTAGAAATTACTGTTAGATATTAAAAACATAAAAAGTGAAATTAACAAATTTGAAGCCCGAACTCTTGACCTCTTTCTTGATCCTCTAATGGGACCATATTTTCCATATTTTAGAGGTATAAATTCGAATTCATCGAAAAAAAGGTATATTTATTCAGAGAAAGTACGTTTTGTGTCTGACTCTGTAATTTAATGGTTAGTACTAATTATGAATAGTTATATTTGAAGTTAAGAGCCGCGAAGAATCAGTGGTAAAGGCACTGAATTGTCATTGTGAAGAATTGGAATTAAATCCCAGTGGTGGTTTGGAAGCCCAACCAGCTTCATATCGATGGATGCCAACTTGTCTGGGAAGTAAAGACGGCCTGTGCGCAGTATTACCACAATCATGTCATTGGTCATGAAATTGTGGGCCCTTATGTTCCCTTGGCCCACAACGGGCAGTAGCGAGAATCTTTTAATTTAACCCTTTGGACTTTGTTAACCCTTTGAACTTTGTTAAGATTAGATTTTAGTATGTAAAAAATCCAATGAGTAAAGCAAAGGTTATTCAAGGTCACAGCCACTCCAGATCTAATTTCTAAAATTTCAAATTTAAGTCTGGCCAGATCTCGTAGTTATTTTTGTTTTCTCAAACACTTCCTCATGACACTTTATCTATAAATTAATAGTAAAATGATACATAATGCCCAGATATTTATCACAGTGCATTACCTCAGACATAATGCCTCGTGTAACAATACATTTAATGAAGAAATGCTGAGTCAAAGCTTGTATGAAGACAAAATTACTTCCATCGCTTGGCGAAAGAAAATGGCGTCGTTAGTTGCCTTCCTATTGTGTCCAGCGTCTCCATTATTGCTTCTTTTTTCTGAATGAACCACTCACTTGATTTATTGAATAACATCATCACTCTTATCTGTAATGCCTCGTGAAATTAGATTGCTATCAAATCTATTTATCACAGAAAGATTTAAACTTATTATTTGTATTCCTAGTATCTATTGGTTGGATCGAAGCTTGTTTAGTTTTATTACAAAACAAATAGTTGAGCTTTTCCTTCTTTGAAATTGCCCTCTCATATTTTTTTTGGCGGTGGCAAGAATTTTATTCTTTAAACTCGATTTCGATTTTTTAGTTGACTTTCGCTTAGTTTGCTTTGAATCTATTGTTAGAAACTTTCAATAGCCCAGACATTAACGAATAATACGCTCACAAATGTTGTGGATTTTATTTGGTTATCTGTTTATTTACTTTAAAAAAAATGAGTTAAGGAACTTTATTGGAGTGTGTAAGAGATATTCTTTGGCGCCAGTTATGATCGAAGAAGAAACTTCCAGATGGATCCGTATCCGGATACTCTAACCACTATGGAATGTATATGCTATCCGGGAAGTAAGGACCATCTTTAATGTATATTTTAAAGATTCTTGTCAAAAATAAAATGCAAAAATAACAAATATTATTTGAGAAAAAGCGCTATCAAAATCAGCTGAATCACTAGTGAGGAAAAAGGGGGAAACAGTGACACCAGTTTGACTAACTGACAAAACTTGAGAATATTTCTAATAACCGCCTTGGAGTCTCTCAAACACTATGTAGAAACTTTTTTTGGCGATTTTGGAATTTCAATTATTTTTATCTAAAAAGAAGAAAAATAAGCCAACCTTTAGCCTATGCTTGCGTATGTTAGAAAAAGACAATGATTCCTAGATTTTTTTTTCTTCTCCTTTGATTTTTACCATAGTAATTTAATTTTAGAATTATGCTCAAATACACGATGTAATTTTACATGAAACAAAATGTAAGTTTGAATACAAATCTTGTTTGTAAAATTTTGAGTAAAATATGCTTTAGGTTTGTAAAATTTTTAGTAAAATATGCTCTTCTAGGGTTTCTAGGGGAATTATCTGGGTATTCTTTCAGTGGTCAAACTTCTTAATTTCAGAATCTCCTAAAAGAACTTTTTTCCATATTTTTCATTTCAAAAATTTTGCTTTTATTTAAAACTATAAAATGTTCCAGATGTAAACTTTTCAAATTTTTCGGAATTTTCTTTTTAAAAATTGAAAGTAAGTGAGTTTTAGTATCTTACGTAAGGATTGTTCCTACCCCTCCACAGTCATTGTCACCGAATTTAAGCAAATCAAAAACACTCCTTTCTTTTAGGTGCTTACGTTATATTTAAACTACCCCCTTTCCAACTTCTCATTGTTTTATCCGACAATAAAACAGGTTTTGTTGTTTTCAGTTGTCCTTCCTCAGTCGTAATTCGTCATATTTTGCTAGCAGTCTGTGTCTTCTAAGCTTAAATATTTATTCATGTCTCCGAATGTTGATACTTTTTTCATTTTCATTTTCGACAAAGATTCTAAGAATGTACATTAAAGTAAGTCATAATGGAGCATACTGTGTATGTAATTGTGTTATAAGAATTATGAAATATATTTCGTTTTAAATCCGGAAACATTATTACTGGGGTAAAAATATTTCACTGAATTCTTTTAAGAGTAAAGATTTGCTGATATTTTTTCATCCCAATAAAAAAAAGCATTTAAATCGGTAACTTTATCTAGAATCCAACTTTTGCATTACCATTTTGCACTGAGTTCTGAAATCTGAAAGCTAAAACTCGAATTATGCGACGTGTAATAATGCATTCAGTAAAGTCACATAGTCTCTGTGCACAGAATAATTTCTGTCGCCAACGGGATAACAAAATGCTAATGATACATTCATAAATAATGAGAAGAACACGAACTTTAGCTTAAAGCACGAATCACGATAGATGATTAATACTGCTCGTAGCAGTGAATCTTTCCAAATCCCATCGCCAACGGCTGTTCTGGGAATATGTCTTCAGTACAACTATTAATCTTTTACTGGAAACTAATTTATAAACCTTTTACTACTGTCACCTTGTCACAGTTTAGTTTGAAAACACGAACTTATTTTCAAATCCCGTCTGGTTTAAAATAACTCTTAAAATGAACTCTTAATAAACTCTTAAAATTTGTTAAATCCAGGCTAAGTTTGAGTTTCTTTTTCACCTTCTTAACTAAGGGATTTCGTCCTGCTTTTCCCGCTAACCAAGGCTTATAAATGATACCCAATCATTAATTTTTGACTATAAAGTAATGATTGCATCGAAGCTAAACATGCTTCAGTTGAAAGATCTTAAAATAAATATTCTATTGTAATAACGCAAGTTCTACAGATTTCGTTCCTAGTTCTATTGCGATAAAATTTAAACTTAATCATTTTGTTCGATAGCCATTGCAACTTGGTATACTGATTTGTTCTTGAAATTCATTTTCAATGTTTGGTTACTATAAAAAAATTCTTAAAAAAATTTTCCTTGAGTAATTATAGCTAAATATTTATTCTTCTATTATATTTTATCATAATAAATTAATTCTTAATATTGTTATAGAACTATTTCATATTCTTTGTCACATACGTTGGCTGAACGCAATTCATTTTGAAAGTAAATTAAAAAGGAAACATAACTCTTTTAACTTATAATAATTGGGTGATTAAATACTTCAATCGTAAGACATTGCGTGATAAAATGATATCACTTTATGCAGGGTTCGTTTAGTCCTTAAAAAAGTTTAAAAAGTGAAAGGAAAATTAAGAAAATAAAATGTAGTTTGATAAGCTTTGTTTTCACCACTATGCTTAATATTTCTAACTAAATGTATCTATAGTTCGTTCACCAGAAGTTGAGACTTGGCTCCACCTCCTGGGACGCAGAGTTCATTTCAGCGCGGGAGTTAGAAGAGAAACATCTCCGTTGTTGAAATTGAGACAACCCTTAATTTGCGCCAAACACAAAAAGTGAATTATTTTTCAGTCATTACTTTGCTTTATCATCTGCTATTATACCTTTTGTTACACTAGCTAATTAAATATAGTTTAAATTTAAAAACTGTTGTTCTCCCAGCGAAATGGTTCATAAAGGACAAACTATTCACTCAAAAGAAAGAAATATCATAAGAAATGGTGCAAAATATAATCAAATTTATGAAATATTTATTGTTAAAAAAATGCACATAAAGTTTGCGAAATAAATATTTTTGCCAAACGATCGCCAAATAGCAACATTGTTCAAGTTTGCTCACAACCTTCTCCCAAAAATAGCGAAATAGTATCGTCGCATACCACGTGATGAAGGCGGAGCCAAGTGCCAACTCCTGGTGAACGAGCTATAGTCATGAAATCCGCGGTAAGGAAATTTTATTTTAAGGATACGAAAGATCGCTAAATAATAACACTTTTAGTTCTAAGCCATTAATTATAAATCAAAAACACAATGATAACAGTGAATAATATTAAGGAGAGATGATAAATAAATATTACTTGTAAATAATGCTATTAAATTAGTGATAAATAAATAATTTCCAAGTAAATACCGTTTTAACTATTTTACCACGTTTATATCAACTTGCTTTCGTGTATGTCTGGTGGAATTTTGTAATCGATTTTAGACTAATTTCCCGACTAGCTACAGACTTCAGATTTGGCACATAGTTCAGAATTGGATGACAATGCATGAAAATGAAAAAGACATACAAAGTAAAATAAATTTAAAATTAAAGAAAAATTTATATTTTCGCGATTGTCTTTTGATGTCGATTCGATTATTTCAAATTAGTGTCACAGGTCAATTGAAAAGTTTTGTGTACAGTGAGCGAAAACATTGAGATTTTGGAAGTGAGTACAAAAAAAAATAAAAATAAAAGTAACATTTTTAAAAACCACGTTTTTGTAGTGGAGAATAATAATTAAAAAACAAAAATTTGAAAAACGAAAAACGTGGGGTGCATAAAATACATAACAGTAACAGTATGTGTGTTCATGAGAATATGTGTATGTATATCTGTAATTGTATCTGAATGTGTATGTGTTTTGCATGTGTATGAATAAGAAAATGTGTATATGTATGCGTATATGTACTGTTATGTATTTCATGCTCCCCACGTTTTTCGTTTTTAAATCTGTGGTCACTTATTTTTCAAATCTGTGGTCATTAATTGACTTCCAATAACAGGAAAGGAAGAAATAAATTTTTTAAATTTACAAAATTGCCAAACTTATGATATTTGTAAGAAACAGGGTGATCCGTAGAGACTGTCCTTAATAAATATTCTTGCAATCCTTATCAAAAATAAAAACAAAAACTTACACAACTGGAATCGCAAAAACGTGATTTTATTTTATAACCGTCATTGAATAGCCGTCCCAATTTTTGATTTTACGACTACCAATGTTCAACTCCGTAGCCTTGTAATTTTGAAACCGATCCAAGAAACAAGGGAACTCCTGGATCAAATATTGATAAGGACTTCGTGGAGGACTTTTTGATGAAACTAAACCGCATTTGTGAAGCGCATTTTGAAAACCACGAAAACCTCCCACAGTTAGCTTGATGGCAAGGCGACTCTCCAAGACCCGTCTATCACAATGGCTATTTCAAATCAGCTTTGTGGTCAGTGCGAACCGTGTGCGGAATTCGAATCGACCCGCCATCGCTGGAATTCGAATCCGGATCACCTCATTGGGTGACGAGCGCTCCATCCTCTGAGGCACCAAGGTGTACAAAGAATCTCCACGTCCAAATATTACTATCTATTAGTATTATAAACATTTAGATCTCTTGGTGAACAGAAGTGATTTTTCGAAGTAATCATTTTTTAGAATAACATTTATATTCTTATAGCATAATATTGTTCAAATAAATTTGATGAGTTCACAATCATAATTTAATACTTACGCTAATAATATCAGTACTGGAAAATTACTTTAAATTAGGAATAAAAAAATATTTAAAGGAAAACAATTCGCGA
>NC_092204.1:93599842-93614294 GCF_043381705.1 Parasteatoda tepidariorum | reverse complement strand
TTCTAATATCGCCCAGTCCTAGTTATAAGTCATTCTATCTCTTTTGATTTCCATATTTCATATTATTTTTCCTTTGAAATTTTTAAAAAATTTAAATGTTACTGGGATGACTATGCGGTTAAGTTACTGAATTCTGCGATACAGAAGGTATCAAGTTCACCAACTGGAATCATTAAAAAAATCGCAATGCTTATTAGAGAATAGCAAACAAGCATTTATTCGAATTAAAACTGATTTCTGGCGTGACTTATGAATGCTCAAACAGTGTTTGTTAGTGCGGAACTGTCTCAACCTAATGTTTCTATTTCTTCCTCTATAAAAATACAAATAAAAATCAATTCAATCCATACTCCTTCATCTAAGTTATTTTAGAAGACTACTTGAGTCAATATTATTCAAATTATAATAAAATGCTGTTTAGCTTTGTAATTGCATGATATAAGAAATTTGTTAATTCATTGTTTACGTCTTTCTTTAAGGATAGATAAATATTTAAGCTTGGGCGTGTTTAAGGCAATGAAGTGCACTTATGTGTGCTAAATAGGTTGCGCAGATTTCTAAAAGACATTTCAAAAAAAGAATGAAAAATACAACCGGAATTGAGGGGGAAATTTAACTCGTTATCTCCTTTTTTCTAATTGTTTTTTTTTATTTCCAATGGCGCATTAAAAGACAATTGAATTTCAAAAAGATAACAATAAATCTATAAATGAAAGCTAGCAGTCCAGTAGCGGACCCAGATTGATATCCGAGAAAGAGCAGAGCATCTATAAAGGTCCATACAAATCCATCTTCTCCTGGAGACATAACATAAGGTACAAAACATAACATAAGGTAAGGTTTGTCTCACATAAGGTACAAAAAGAATCATTGACCACGTTGATGTGACGTAAATGTTTATTCAGGCAGTCGTGCCCAGATATCAGATGAAACATGGCGACAGATTTCAATCTAGGCCATTGAGAATCTGTTAAAGCCATGGTTTATTGGAATTGTGATTTTTGAGTTCTCCACGAAGAGGTAGGTAGGTAGGTAGGTATTTTACTTAAGTCACACTAGAACTGCACTATGGGCTATTGGCGACGGTCTGGGAAACATCACTGAAGATGATCCGAAGACTCTCCTGATGAATGGCTCTCCTGCTTTGGTACTCCAGCAACTAAATACCAATACGATCAGTCCACACACGAAGTCGAACACTTTACGGTAGAACAATTTAACGAGGACCGATACAGAGCACCCTCGGTCCATTCGCAGGCTGATCAAAGTGGTCACCCACCCCTTCACTGACAGCAGCCAGTGATGCTTGACTTCAGTGATCTACTGGGAACCATGTCTTTACGATCAGTTCACTGCGGAACTCTCCGCGGAGAGAGTCCCTGAAGATGCTCTTTATTAGACATTTGACATTATTAAAAGGAAGTCTAGAACTTCGCTTCCGGATTAACTCATGCCAGAATTGTAAATCATTTTGCCCCATAAACGTTACCCGGGGTGCACCAAGAGGTAGATCTAACATTGCACCCCTCTGGGTGGAAGAAAAATTCCTTTTGGCAACAGTGGCCTCATGACTGTTGTAAGGCTAAAATATTAATTTTACAAATCACAACAGCCATCACAGAAAAAGGGGGAAATTTTAACATGTTTCCGGCATGATTCAAACCTCAAATCTGCTTTGGAACAATTCCTCGCTTTCTCTGTCTAATTTTCTTTGCCAAGGAAGCTTTCTCTTCAAAAACAGACAGAAAAAAATATATAAATAAATAATGGCTTTCTTTGGTTAAGTGATCTCACCTTTTTGCTAAGCGCTGTATAACATGTAGGTAGTGGGTTCGAATCTCACCGTAACACTGGGTTTATCTTTGTGATGTTCTTCTCTAACACGTTCCATCTGCTCTTCAACTTGGCAAGGTCCCGCAGTGGACTGATCGTTAAGACACGGTTCCCAGCAGATCACCGAAAACAAGCATCACTGGCTGCGGTCAGTGTGCGGGTGGGTGACCACTTGGATCAGCCTGCGTAGGGGCCGAGGGTGTGCGGTATTGGTCCTCGTTAAACTGTTCTACCGTAAAGTGCTCGACTTCGCGCGCAGGTCGTCGGGCTACCGAAGCGGGGGAGCCATCCCCTCCGCAGAGGATCAAAATTGTGATGGAATGTCTTCGGATCATCCTCAGGGATGTTTCCCAGACCGTCGCCAATAGCCCATTGTGCAGCTCTAGTGCGACGTAAATGAACAACAACATCAACTTGGCAAGGGCTTATAAGCTGTAATTTGTTATGAGTTGGATTGAGGGTTTTGCAGAAGAACCTTGTCAAACTCACAGTTTTATCCACTTATAAAAATTAAATGAAAAATAGTAAGAAAAGAATAAAATATTCACGGCAAATAACTGTTTGTATTTCTCCTTTGAATAGATTGAGAGTGCCTTCAGCTCAAATATTCCTGGAAACCGGGTTGAGCACCGTTTTCCTGCAGGGGTGCTAGGACTCCGACTGCGGAGTCATATTCTAGACCGTACAGTGGTGCGTTCAGCCGTTCTATTTGCCGCTTCTGCCTTGACCCATCCTACAGACCTCACGCCCTGGACATCTGACGCCTACCTCCTCAACTACAGCATTCCAATCTCTTGCTGGTTTGGCCCCGGAGATCGCAGAGAAGCTTTCGCACAGTTCATCTTCAAGTAAGTCTGTTCTGTTCATTCTTCTTTTAGTTCACAGAATTTAAACTGGTGCCCTCGGCAGAACCTGAATATTTATTTATAATCATTGCTGAACAAAAAACTCAATTTTGGGTTTACGACTATTGATGCCCAACTCCATAGCCTTGAGATTTTGAACCCGATTTAGAAGACAAGGAAACTACAGAATCAAGTGTTGGGAGAAATTTGCCTTCATGGAGGACTTTTTGATGGATAACCCGCATTTGCGTTACATGGAGAGGAAAGCCCTGAAAACTTCTCATGATTAGCCTGATGGCAAGGGGACTCTAAACCATGATTCGTCTTCCACTGAGGATATTTTGCATCAGCACTGTGGTCGGTGCAAGCCGGATGCGGAATTCGTATCGACCAGCGATCGCTGGAATTCGAACCCGGTTCACCTCATTGTAAGGCGAACGCTCTATTCCCAGAGCCATCACGTCTCGCACCTGAATATAATGAAAAATATTATTATAATATTCTTGAAAAAAAATCTGAAATTTAAAATTCCGATTCGAACCATCACTTTCAAACGCGCTCCAATTGGGGAGATTCTTTCTTAGATCTGTGTAGTTTTTTGATCGCTTTTTCTGTGGTCATTGCTACGGATTTCCACATCGTTAAGAAAATCTTAATATTTTTAAATGATATTATTCTGGTGCGCTTTATTTGTGTCCTTTCCAAAGTGTCTCTTCGATCGTGTTTTCGATAGTTATTGTCTGATTTCTACATGATTTTTTAAAATCTCGATATTTTTAATAACATATTTTTACGACAACTGAGTTTCGAATCACGAATTTTAATAATCACTTTTGATGTGCTTTATTTATGCCGATTTTATCGTAAATTCAAGCTATTTTTCGATCGTTTTTTTTCGGTAGTCATCTCTCTGTATTTCCACGTGGTTTTGAAAATCCTGATATTTGTAATGTGTACTATAACGACACACGAATCGCGTATTAAAATTAACACTTTATTTGTGCCGATTTCATTGCAAATTTATGGAATTTTTTATCGTTCTTTCGGCAGTAATTGCTACGCTTTTCCATGTGGTTTTGAAAATCTCAATATCTTTTATACGATATTTGTATGACTTCCGAGTTTCAAATCGCGCATTGTAATAGTTACTTTTGTCGTGCTTTATTGGTGACGATTTTATCATCCATTCAAGCATTTTTTTTTTNTTTTTTTTTTTTTTTTTTTTTTTTTTTTTTTTTTTTTTTTTTTTTTTGCAGTTCAGTAAGTAAATCAGTGTGAAAATGTCTACGTGGTCATCGTTTATCTTTCTACAAAAACTATAAAAATACAACTCGAAACCAGCCAGCAGGAATCACATCTACGCCGTATTTTACCATTTCTGAAATTTATTTTCTGTTTGGCGATTGAATTTTATTTCAGTGCTTCACCCGTTTTTTTAAACACGTAAAGAAAATAAAAATTTGATAACTCCCCGCGTTATCTTTATTTTCATCGCAAATATAAGTCGTTGAACCTTGCGAATTGGGGTAATTTAGTTGCTTCGAATAAAATTCAGATTCTATTGAAAAGAAGAAAACGAAACTATATTTAGGCTGCGCTTTAAATTACGTGGCAAATGTTACGTTTTGTTTAAAATTGTGTTGTTGTTTTGATGCTAAAAAGGGGGCACAGCGTGATTATTATTGCAGAATGTAATTTAATTAAAGCAAACCATTAGTGCTAAATATAATTTAATTAAACCAAATCATTATTGGTAAATATAATTAATTTAATAGTTCATGTTTATTGCGTATATGTATTCATTACAGTTGATAGGGAGGAAAAGTTTTTTGTTGGCTAATATATACATATGTATATATAATCAAGAATGAAAAACTCGAAAAAAATTACAGTTAGGGTAAGCCAACCAGTGAAGGAACACTACCCAGTGAAGGAACATTTCATATATATTGATTAAAAATAAGAATTTGAAAGTTTTTCTTTAGATTGATTGGTAACAATAGCTTAGTGCCAAACAATAGGAAGTCATCTAGCAATGTTTTGGATTACCCGGTCAAATAGACCTCTCTGGAAAAATTTTTGAATTTTTTATTATCTCTGCAACACCTTGTTTCTTTGAAAAAATTATAAGGTGAGTGTTTGTATTTATATGTTTGAAGTGGAATTAATTCCATGAAATAGTTTTATTTTTCTCACCGTGAAAAGGAGAATTCAAAATATAGTTATTGAAGTTACGTTTTATTTTCTTTAAGCATCATAGCATAATGAAGTACTGAGATAAGGGGGCGTTTATTCACTGGATCACCAAACGATGAAAAACCAGTGAAGGAACAAATGTTCCATTACCGGGTTTTTTTCTAAGTTAATGAAAATAAAAGATAAACTTTAATTTTCTTGTATCTTTAGTGATGTTTCGCATCAAAAGTATGTTAAAAATATGAAAAACAACTTCTAACCAGTGAGGGAACAGGCATGTTCCTTTACTGGGCATAAATTTCCCAGTGAATGAACAGTATGTGTTAATATGCTGACACTTTAATTTTCAATTCATGATTACAAAAGAAAGTTAGGAATTAAGTTAACAGTAATTTCAAGAATAGGCTTGTTTTTAAATATTTGTATGGCTTATAAATTCATAAAGAGCATTAAAAAATAACCAAAATGAAGTGTTCATTCCTGGTAAGAGCTGTTCCTTCACTTGGTCTTCTTACTACTTGCTATTTGAACCTCCAAAACTTTAAAACAATACTATGTAAATTCTCTACAATTTTTTTACATAATTTGCAATTAGTAACAAATATGTTGACACTGTCATTTAACAAAAATTACGAATTTTGAAATTAATATGTTTACCCTATATATTTTTACAATTATGTACAGTAATTATATTTTTATACTTCTTTTATTATTATAAAATTATGATAAAAGAAGATGGCCTGGGTCAAACATCTGTTATTTGAAAATAATTCTGGGAAGTAACTGACATTTCAAAGGTCACAAGAGAAGGACGTTTGAAATTTTGAATTCAAATAATTTTTATCTGTTGTGATGTTTATGACAGATCCTTAACTAAATTATATTCGAGTTCACTAATCGTCAGATCATATACTTGATCTTGATCATAACACTGATGTTCTGAAGATTTGATTAAAAAATTGGATCATAACTCTATCTTGAAAGAAAGCAAAATCGTGTATCCAGGTATTTCCGAATAACCAGACATATGACACAATACTTTTTTTTCTTCCAAATTCTGTTTGATATTGACCTCGAATAACTTATCGATTCTCAAATGGAAACTTTGTTGAGAAAACGATGGGTCATTACATGGGTGTCGCAGGGTCTAGTTTTTGAGAAATTTGAAATCAAGTTTCAAAGTGACAATAGTTCTAAATTGTTCACGTGAGAAAAAAAAATCCCAATTTTTCTAGTTCTGGCTTTAAAACTTTTTCTTGTTTCAAGGAATAATGAATTTAAATCGATTGTAGGAGTTAAGGATTGTAGAATTGCAATTCTTTAGATTTTCAATGTTTTCCCCATTAATTTTCGACTACAAGTATTGAAATGATGTAGAAACTGGTAGAGAATGTATGCCTAAACCAAGTGGATATTTCTTTCTCTTTCATACCACTGTAGCTTTAAAAAGGTGTTGCTCTATTATTCCTTGACATTCAGATGTTAGCATTTTTATTATATCACTCTCTTTCAATCTAAAATTTGGCATTGTACTTAATAAATTCGGTGAAATTTTTATATGTTATAAAATTAAATTAAATAACTGCTCAATACCTAAGATGTTAAATGTAAAATATGTATTTTTTATTTATGTATGAAACAAAAATTTACGAAATATTTAAACTTTTATGTATATCCCATAGATATTTATCAGCTTAAAAATAAAGAATATTAAATTGAAGCTGTTAATATTTTAGTTTTTTTCACTTTGAATTAAATTTTTTGAACTAAATTTAAAAGAATTACTAATAATTCTAATTATATGCTTTAATACTTTATAAACAAAATCCTGTTCATGTAGTTTTTCTAAGGAAAGAATTTTCATTCATCTTTTTTTGAAGAGGGAAGGGGTGGATTACTAAGCCGCATATTTTACATTTGAATAATGTTATGGTATTATAAATGATATACCTCCTGATAAATGTGAAAAACTGTAAAACACATTTAGTATTAACTCTAAAATTGAATGGCGGTGAAAGGTGATGCAACTCCATTGAGAAAATTATGATGCCAACAAAGGAGCGTTTAAGACTATTTTTCGAAGGCTCCATCGTAATATGAAATGATGCTTTTTTGAAAATTTTATAACTGCTGTTAGTTTGCCACTGTTACTCATGACTGTTTGATCAAGTTTAGCCTATCTAAAACCAGCCCTGTCTACGCTTATTTTGGAAATGGCGCGAAACGTCAATATGGAGAATAACCATAGTTATGAGAAAATGAAGAGCGTTCGTGGTCTAATTTTTTTAATATTTTAAAACTTACACCAATGCTGCATTACCTGGGCTCATAAAAATTTGCAAAAACTGAGAATAAGGCCAAAAAGAAATATGTCTGATAAAAATGTCGTCCAATTGTTGATTTTTTAATTTAAAAAAAAATTTAGGTTCCCAGCAGATTACTGAAGTCAAGGATCACTGGCTGCGGTCAGTGTGCGGGTGGGTGACCACTTGGATCAGTCTGCGTAGGGACCGAGGGTGTGCAGTATTGGTCCTCGTTAAACTGTGGTACCGTAAAGTGCTCGACTTCGCCCGCAGGTCGTCGGGCTACCGAAGCGGGGGTGCCATCCCCCCCGCAGAGGATCAAAATTGCGATGGCATGTCTTCGGATCATCCTCCGGGATGTTTCCCAGACCGTCGCCAATAGCCGATTGTGCTGCTCTAGTGCGACGTAAATTAATAACAACAACAAAAAAATTTATAAAGTTTATAATATCTAAGTTAGTTGTCTGTTTTAAAGCTCAGATAATTCTTCACGGCAAGATTGTATATATAGTTTAAAATCGTCGCATTGCTTCAAGTGTAAGGCACTTAAACAATGACTTTTATTATTTTCCTCAGCAAAAGAGCTTCGAAAAACAGCTTTAAATTGCGGGTACTCTGTACTCCCTCTCAACCCCGTTCTTCTCCAACGACGACTGCACTTGTGTAGCATTGAATCAGAAATCCATCAGTTACATAATAGAGAGAGATCAGTGGGTTTTCCTTTTATCAAACATACACAAAGCTGAGCTTGAAGTGTAATAAATGAGGTTGATCCTCTTTTCTTGCTTCAGTGATCACATTACATATGAGGAAACATAAACATTCAAACAGTTAAGAGACTCCACCCCATTCCTGCATCATCGTTATGCCACGATTCAGAAGCCAATCGGGTTTGAGACACACGTGTGACGTCGCTTGCAGGTATCCAATTAAATCTGACCTGAAAATTTATTAGGCGTGATACTAAAACAAGCCTAAATCTTGTTACGTTAACCCAAGAACCCAATTATTATTATGGTAGGGCCTCGAACCATTAAAATTTAATTTTAATCTGTGAAAATCGGATCATGAAATCAATAGTTATTCAGTATGTAATACTTTTCTATTTATTTTCAGTACACTTAAATTGCAATAAAGTCTTAAATTGTTAGATCATAACATAACAGAAAACCAAAATCATTTTTCTACTAGCTCGCAATCTCTTCACAAAAGTTTTTCTCAGAAATACAAAGTTTACATTCAGATCCTCAAATCGAAAAATATTTTTATGCATACATATTTGAGTGAAACTATTTCCCGTCCTGGCTATTTCAATTCATCTTGTCATTTTGGATTCAAAAGACATAACTTGCTTTTGTGCATCGCCAAATGAGTGGTATGAACCAGAAAAATGTAACAGTTCCGAACAAGCAACAATGTTCCATTCCTTATATAGTCTGCCACCGAGCCTTGTTATAAAGAAAGAAAGCATTATATTTTTTTAAAAAAAAGCATTATTCTCCAAAGATTGCTGAAAGAATAATAATTTTACGCACACAATCCATCAGTTTTAACCTAGGAAGACGTTATAGTTTATGGAAGAAAAATAAGTTGAGAGGAAATTTTTCCGTGTACTTAAAGTAGTGAAAGAAAAACCATCGATTATTTGCAGCCGTCTATCTGTTTTTAGAGGGTAAGAAAAGAAAACCGTCGAAAATTGTTAGTCCGAATAAGCTTTTAAAATAACGGGAAAATCTCTCTTTCTTAATTGTTGTTATCAAATATTTCTTCCTGATAATTTAACGGTGAAGTTTTTCAGTTTTGTGGCAGAGTACATTTTTATTTCAGATGAAATATAAATTCAATTTTAAACTAATGCTACTAATGTTTTGGTATAGAGCAAGTCTCATACGAAGTTAATTTCTTCCGTGAGATTTTTAAATAACAATTATTTACATATATTTAAATCTTAGTGAAAGAAGAGGCCAAGTAATATCTCAGTAAATTTGTGAATATAATAATAAAGAAATAAAATAGTGATAAAGAGATAGTTTATCACAAACAGGAAATAAAAATCTTTGGAACCCTTTAATTGTGATGCCCGAAATAATCTCGGACGTAGCACAGGTGTTACAAAATGTCACGCCGAGTATTAATTAGGTTAAATTTTTTTTTTTTTTTTAGTGCATCGTATTGTTATACCATTGTATATATATGGGGAGAAGTTTATTTCGTCTTCATCTCTTTGTCAAACCCGAATCTATATCGGGAAAAGTTAATTTAGACGCAATTTCGAACAATAGTTGGCAGAACTTTACAAACAATTTCAGAAGATAAATTTTTGTGTTCAAAGTGTGCGACAATTTTTTTTTTTTTTTTTTTTTTTTTTTTTTTTTTTTTTTTTTTTTTTTTTGTAAAATGGTTCTAGTTCTTTGAAATGTTATATAGATGGTTTATTTTTCGAAAAAATAATTGAACTAATTTTTTCTTTAATCTTTAGGAAATAATACTCCAATAGAAGCGAACTTTACCATTGCCGCATTGAGGGGCAGCCGTCTCAAGCGAATATGCAGTGGCTACAAAACCTTAAAATTTTTATGCATTTAATTCAAAATATCAATTTTTAACTAAGTACATTTTGTTTTGCACTAAACATTTGATTTCTGAAATAAAAAAAAATTGACTCATTATGTACCCAAATCATCAAAATAACTTGACAGTTAAAAGGTTTTGAAATAGTCCTAAAAAGCGTGAACGAATAAATTTGTCTGAAATTATATCATTCCAAAATGCATCGTTCGGGAAAGGCAGCAAAGAATAAGAAATCTTGTTCGGTTACTCAACATTATAGTCTATCTAAATTATACGAAACTGTATGAGTTGCAGAATAATACCTCAATAATTTAAACTTAAATAATAACTAAAACATGAAATTGTTATGGCAACTTTAGAGTTTTCAATACCGTTTTAAAATAAGTCAAAAAAGAATTTTCTAAAATAATAACATTTCAAGGTGGGTTGATCATAAAGGCAAACAAAGGTTAAGAAATCTTGTTCGGGTATACGTCCAAATCATTTGAAACAGTATCAGTTATAGAATAGTACATCTATACACTATATATTTAAATACTAACTAAAAAGGAAATTTTGTTGATCGGTATGAATTTTCCGTAATCAACATGGAATGATGTTCTTCATGATCAACATATCATTCCAAGATCATGAAGGACAACAAAGGTTAAGAAATCTTGTTCGGGTATACGTCCAAATCATTTGAAGCAGTAACAGTTATAGAATAGTACATCTGTACACTATATATTTAAATACTAACTAAAAATGAAATTTTATTGATCGGTATGAATTCCTTATGATCAACATGGAATGATGTCCTTCATGATTAACATATCATTCCAAGATCATGAAGGACAACAAAAGTTAAGAAATCTTGTTTGGGTATACGTCCAAATCATTTGAAACAGTATCAGTTATAGAATAGTACATCTATACACTATATATTTAAATACTAACTAAAAAGGAAATTTTGTTGATCAATATGAATTTTCCATAATCAACATGGAATGATGTTCTTCATGATCAACATATCATTCCAAGATCATGAAGGACAACAAAGGTTAAGAAATCTTGTTCGGTTATGCAACTAAATCATTCTAAACAGTATCATTTATGAAATACTGCCTGTATAAATTAGATACTTAAGTTATAACCAAAAAATGAAGTTTTATTGATCAATGTGAATTCTTCGGATACCATTTAAAAATAGGCCGAAAAACGACTAAACGAAAATATTCAGATATAATACCATTTCATGTTGATCATGAAGGGCAACAAAGGTTAAGAAATCTTCTTTGTTCAGCTATACAGCATTGTAGTATAAAGGATTCGAAATAAAGTTTTCCTGTCATTTGTCACTTTAAGCTATTCGAGTTTCATCAGGAACTTAATCTTTAAAATCTCCTGTCAAAAGGGTTTCATTAAGATTTAAAGAATGTAATTAAGTTACTTTGTAACAATTAATCTTATGCTTTGGAGTTGCAAATTTAAATCTTTCAGAGGCTAAGTAAGTACTTTACTTCTTGAAATTCTATTGTTGAAGCATTACATCACACTTTTTCAAAGTCTCTTAACTATTCTGACTAGTTCAAAATGAAATTTAAAGCTAACTTTATTTTTTTTTAAAAGGAGTAAATTGAATAAATTTCTGTTTTGGTAAGTAATACATGGAATTAAAAGATGTATAGAGAGATGTTTTCTAAACTATAAGGTGTACCGGGTGTACCGATTGGGCGCAGTATTAATGAATTCGTTAAATCAAATTATTAATTTGACACGAATTTAAATCAGAAAATTGTATTAATTGGTCATAGCTTCCTAACTAAAATTAACTTGGACTCAATCAAATCGAATTAGCTGTCCTAAAGTTTGTTTCATATTTGGAATTCGTAATTCAAATATTGATCAAAATGAATTCTTTTAAATTAATGATTGGAATTATGCATATTTAAATCTTTTGAATCACACAGAATTTAATTATTTATTTTAATATTGATTTTAATCATTAGTTTCTATACAGTTAATTCCAATTAGTCGATTTAAATCAGATGTGACATTTTATTTTGAATGAGTTTACAATTTGTCACTGTCTTAAAAACCTAATGTTAACAAATTATATTGAGTTAGCAACTACTATTTCTTCTAATTATTTTAAATATTTAAAAGTATTCCATTTTCTTTGCCGGTTCCCTTATATATATTTTTTAAAGTTTAATAACTTTGAATTTTACATTAATCCTGTTAGTTTCATACCATCTTGTTTACTCTTCTTCAATTTTTTTTCTATGCATTCGCTGCACTAAAATCTTGTTTACTCTATGTTAAGATTTTTAATAGACTTTTCTTAGTCAAATTTTGGTAAATTTTGAAACAATAGTTTTAGAAATAGAACAACAGCCGTACATCAGAAGTTGTTTGTAAATTCATTTTCCTGATAAAAACCGTTTACTTATTAATCAGGACGTGAAAATATAAAAATTCATGCATACAGCAAAACATAAGATGTAAATTGATACCTTCTTCGAGTAAGCTCCTTCATTGTACAAGTACAGTAAAAGCTCGATAGAATGAGCATTATTGCGAAAACTTTGGTATTACAAAAATTTTGCAAGTCATCGTCAAAATTCTGATAATAAAGGTACAAAAATTGCACGTTTATAACGAAGTAAAAAAATAATAGCATTCCGTTATAACGATATTTTGGGGGGAGGCATTTTTCTGATGTTCAAGTACGCAATATTATACAGAAGAGGGGGAAATGGAAGATATTTTTTATTTATTCTGATGATTTGTCGTTGTTGTTGTTGCTCATCCTCTCTGTCTGACGGAGTCAGACAAGATCCACGAGTTCGCTGACTGAAAGAAAGTCGAAGACTAGGAGAGGATTGCTAAAGAGATCCTCCTTAGAGAGTCCCATGCAATCCAAGAGGTGCTCTGGAGAAGGCTGATGAATTTGGCACTTGGTGCAGGTGACGAAGGTTTTCCTGCCCTCGTTGAAAGTGAGAAACTTGATGCGACCGCTAGCAAGCCTTGATAGAACAGTTCGGGTACGTCTGTCACACGGGAGGTCAAGGGACAAACCCGGTTTTGATCCCTTGTACCAATTATGGGTTGGGGATGTTTTCCACTCCTCCGAGATTTTTGATTTTTCCAGACAGTATAACTCCAAAAAAGTAAGTATGGGAGAGGGAGTTGTTGTAATCCTGCAACCCTTCTTAGCAAGAATATCGGTCATTTCATTCCCGGTGGAGATTCACGTGAGAAGGTACCCATTGCAAATGAACATCATGATTAAGTGAAATGAGCTTCAATTTAAGCTGGATAGAGGTGCTGATCCTGTCACCCACAAGAGGCCAATTACTAAGATGGTGGAGAGAACTACAGCTGTCAGACAAGATCCATAGGTCACCATAATCCTCTTCGGATAGAATAGCTTCTAATCCCAGGTCTATTGCAATCAATTCACTTCTGAAGACAGAGCAGTGATTAGGATTACGATGAGAAAGAGTCAAATTAACTTGAGGGGTTTCGATATAAATGCCACTGCCGGCAAGATTGTCAATTTTACTACCGTCAATAAAAAATTTAACGCCATTGTTAGGAATGTGGCTCAGGTTTTCTAAGGTCAGTTGTCTAAGATGTTCTGGGATGTAGTCTTTCTTGTTAACATGAGAACTTAAGTGAAAGTGAAAGTGAACCCTGGGGAGTCCTTCTGCTGGATTTAAGTGGCATTGTAGTGAGTTGGGTTCAATCCTTCTTACGATCTTAACACTTCATAATTATAGAGCAAACGTGTAAGTGACCAACGGCCATCATCTTCCTCGGACATTCTTCTGCTGTTCTTAGGAAACCTGCAGCACACATCTGCACCTCTTGTTAAACGCATATCTACCCTTTTTTTTTCCTTCTTGATACCTCGAATCAACGTATTGATCCTTGACATATTCAAATCGACATTCAGTGTTATTAACGGCA
Source organism: Parasteatoda tepidariorum (assembly GCF_043381705.1). Classification (NCBI taxonomy): domain Eukaryota; kingdom Metazoa; phylum Arthropoda; class Arachnida; order Araneae; family Theridiidae; genus Parasteatoda; species Parasteatoda tepidariorum. The sequence continues at coordinate 93,600,592 of NC_092204.1, read as the reverse complement.
GCAAAAACTGCTATTGCACTTCCTTTTATCTTTAGGACTTTTTTTACTGCTATTTAACATCAAATATGTGCGTTAAGATATAATGACAACCTCGCTATAACGAATTTGACATTTGCTTCTATATACTGTCGTTATAAAGGACTTTTACTGTATTTGTTTATTTGTAATTAGTTGCATTTTCTCCAACTGTGTTAAGTGGAACATTTCAAGTCTAATTTCATATATTTTAAACACATTTAAGTTACTTATCGGGCGAAACTATTTAAGTGAATATTTATTTATTATCTTACTATTCATTTAGTATTTACAATGAAAAGAGATTTTTAAAGCAAGTTGAGCAAAATCAAAAACTGAAAATTCTTAAATGCACAAAGAGTACTAAAAGCTTCTAATATCTATCTTCTAATATCTTTCACGAAATTCTCAAAAAATCAAAAATTACATCTTTAAATTCAAATGCCTTTCCAAAAAAATGTCTTTATGCTTAAGTGCCTTTTCTGAATTTTACCCCTACCTTAAATTTTTTCAAAACTGTTTACTTGTAATCACGATTACAAGTAATTCATAATTATTTGCGTATTGCCTAATTTTTCCATGTAGAATATTTTCATTCTAATTTAATGTATTTTAAGCATATTTTAGATAATTATATTACAAAACTATTTTCAGAGATACTAATTTATTATCTCCACAATCTATCTAGCACTTACAACAATAAAAACGTCTTTCAAAAAAAAAAAAAAAAAAAAA
>NC_092204.1:93500537-93599827 GCF_043381705.1 Parasteatoda tepidariorum | reverse complement strand
CTTTAAAAAAAAAAAAAAAAAAAAAACCTCACGAGTTTTTTATTGTACAAAAAGTACAGTGAGTAGCTCTTAAAGGATATATCTTTCTCTTTTAGATTACTCTAGGGGGAAAAGTAAAAAAAGATTAACAATTTAGGCTTATTTTTAGTCTTTTTCAAAACAAGTTTTTTTGAAGAAAAAAAAAGATTTCTTTCTAACTAATAGACGCTTGTAACAAACTTTTCTTTGTTAATTCACGAAGATAGATCGTTTCAATTAAGCCCTGAATAAGGCAAATTGTATGACTTTAAATTTGTTTTTATTGTAAGAGTAGTTGCGTTCAGTAACGTAATTAACTAATTCCTTTTTCTTTTATAACCATTAAGTACATTCCTTTATAATTTCTTTCATTCAATACCACTTACTCTTTCTCCTAATTAAATTTTTTAAATTGCAAATAGTATTAAAATTTCGAAGAATCCTTTAATAGTATCACTTAAAAGTACTTTCTAATGTTTTTATTTAAGAACTGTAAAAAAAAAACTATTTCCGTCAGATTGCTGGTCTTACTCTTTACATTTTATATAAAATAACATTATTGTCACATTTTCAAATTATGCCAAAAGGTTCTTTTGTTGAAAAGCATAAATTTTTATGTTGGTAATAAGAAGCTTCTTTGCAATGTGCTTTTGAAATGCATTCTTCATAAATTTTCAATGTATTTCTCTAAAAATAATACTGAGGGACAGTTAGATTAAAACTAAATCACCTTTGGAAAAAAAATGTGTAGATTATTGCTATATAAGTGTAACTGCTTCTGCACCCCAGTGGACAAGGTCAAGAAAACTGGAAGAGTCACACTAGGCTTTGGTCATCTGTGATGGGCTGGCACGCCTTTGAATTTAGTTAATTGCTATATTGCCCTAAGCCTTTTAACTAAGAGCCTCAGCATGTTGTTATCAATGCTATGCTCAGTCTTATAAAAAAATTATCAGTTTGAGCATAAACCAACTTCTTTCCTTAAAACCGTGAAAAAAACTTATTTTTTTCAATATTTGCGCACTGAGCCACGGTGGCTCAGGAGATAGATCTCACTCTTCCTAATGCGGTGGTCCACGTTCGAATCCCTACGATAGCTGGTAGATACGAATTCTGCTCCCGCACCGACTGCAATGCTGATGTAAAATATCAACATTGGTGGCCGATGGATCATGTGTTTGAATCCCTTTGACATCGAGCTAACCGGGGAAGGTTTTCGTAGTTTTCTTCTCCGTGTAACGCAAATGCGGGTTTCTGTTTAGATTGTTCTTGAGAGACATTAGAAAAATGGAATTCTTTCATTGACTTAGAACTCTCCATTGATATAAATTAAATTGCAGGCGATACTTTTTGTCAAATATTTTTAAAGATCACATCAATGAGGTTTGCTTGCATATTGCTCTCATTTATCGAAAAGGGAATTTATCGCATATTCTCTAACATTTAATTACTTTTATTCATTAAGTCAGATAAACTCAATAATCAACAGGTTCGAGGTAACATAGGTGGAGCAAGTCACCACATTTGTATTTCTGAGTAAAAATCTGACACCACGTGATTATTATTTTTTTTTTTTATAATTATGCTTTTAAAACGTATTTCTATGAAAGTAAATTATTTAAAATCAACGATAATTGAAATAAAAAGCTTTCAACTGATAAGCAAAAATAATGGTGAAATAGTACTAAATCGCTTACAAGAAAGGTAAAAAATTGCCAGTCTATTATTGAAGTCAATAATGCTTGATGCATTTTGTGTACCAATTGAAATAAGAATAATAAATTACTTACTAAAGAGCAAAATTAATTGAGAAATGATCCAAATACATTTAGGAGAAGCATAATAAATCCTCGTACTATGATGCTCAACAAATTTTGAAAGCAAGAACATCGCCTTACTATTTTTTAATTCCAATAATGCTTAATTAATTTTGGATAATAGATACTAACTGAAATTAAAAAATAAATTATTACATAAAACCGAAATAAAAGGAAATATGCTACTCATTCGTTTAGGAAGAAAGTAAGAAATCGCCATAACATTACTAAAGTGAATGATGCTTAATTAATTTTGGTGCAATAGGTGCTAATTAAAATAAAGCAAATAAGCTATGTACCGAAAAGCAAAACTTATGGAAAAATGATAGTACAGTCTGTCTCAAAAATTGAAGCACACAGCGAAACTTGCTAATGTTATACAATTAAAAAATATGTGACGTAAAAACGGGAAAATTCTTCAATTATAACCGAAATGAAATTTAATAAAAAAATATTGGTCAATTAAAGTTAATGATATTATTTAATAATGGAAATTTTAAAAATTTTGTTTAAAATGTCTGTCTCTCTTTATGAATTTCTAAGTCTGATGAAGTGACATATTTCCTGCAAAGCGTGAAGACACATACTGCAAATGATTTCTAATAAAAAACTCCGATTCTCATAATAACAAGATATCTGCAGTTTTGAAAATTTATAACTTAAAATCTGAAGGAAGAAAATTTTTCTGAAAATTCCAGCACTTTAAATAGATTAAAGCAAGGTATTTCTCAAGTGTTGAAAAAAAAATGATGATTTCGCCCTAAAACGAAGATATTGACGACTGCATGCGTCGCGCGTTCGCAAAGTCAGAGATTATTACCAAGGCAAAAATTGTCGATTTAAAATATGTCAGTGTAACACTGTCTAAGGAAATCATTCATAGATGTATTGGAGAACACAAATGATTGCATTGATTGAATGAAAATAGATGGTCCTGTCGACTCTAGGGTCTTTTTCAAATACACCATTTTGAAAAAATTTACAGCAAACCATGTCTTAAACAACACCGTAAATTGGCAAGAATAAACTGGGCAGAAAGAATCGCATGTTGTTTGGCAATTAATGATTATCTGTACTATTCGGTGATGAGAAAAAATGGATCTTAGATGGTCTAATCGACGGTAATTCATATTTACAAGAACCTTCAAAAAAGAGCTATGGAATTTCTTCAGATGGTAGCAAGGGGACAAATCGCTAATGATTTGAGGAGCATTTGGTTTTAAATGTGCAGAGATTCTTGTATTTTCTTAAAAGAACCCAAGCTGAATCATATCAAGATACAATGAGGTAGCATTTACTCTCTTTTCAAGACGTCTTTCAAGAAAACGATTGTATATTTCCATAAGAATGCGTCATTATATGTTTACCATTCAACAAAAAATTAGCTCTCTCAACAAAATGTTTAGGTACTAGATTAGCCTGCCTTAAGCACAAACCTAAATCCAACTGAGAAAGTTTAGAGCATTTAAACCCACCAAGTAGACAGAAATAATGAAGAATTTAGCACTATTAAAGAACTTCAAGAGTCTATTGAGAAAATATGGTATTCTTTCCCACAGAAACACATCAGAAGCTAATTCATTTAATGGAAAAACTTATATCCGATGTTGTTAAGAATAATAGGGTATCAATAACCTAGTAAGATTATTTTAAGACAGCTAAACTGGGTCAGTTGATCAAGGAATAGCACTTGTGCTTAAATTTTTGAGACAGGCTATTATATAATTTTTCTTATTTCATTTATCCAAAAAATGATAAAATAAATATTTTTCAACAAAATATTTGTTTCCTGTTCTTAATCACATCACGGGAAAATGCTTTTTTATAAGTCTTCTATTGTTGCCTTTAAAAAATCACACTGTTTTGCCTGTGCCTAAACTTTTGATGAGACGGAATGTAATTCGCTTAGGAGCAACTTAAAAAATTTCCATACTATTATTGACACCAATGTTGCTTAATTTTGATAATAAACACTTTTGGTATTATGGTAATTGATGCAATTTTAATAGATGCCAAATATACTAATATGGGTACAATTAGTATGTTTAGTACCTATTAAAACTGTATCGATATTGTACAGTTTCAGTATCGATACTGTGGAAAGAGATCTTTTACGGACATTCGAAAGGTATTAGTACTAGAGAAAATCGCATGATTGTGGTAAATTTTGACTATCTTGAGCTTGCCACTAGCAGTAGCCAAGAGATAAAGAATGCTGTTGATCTTTATTTTGACAGTAATCATGAATCGTAAGGAAGGGTTTCATCAGGTAAAAAATAATAATCAGGATCCCGTTTCAGGCACTGATGCAATGGCTCGAACAATTTTTTGGCCTGGCTCTTGTCTTTTGATCAACGCTGTCTGTACTGTCTTTCAGCATTCCCGTCCACCTTATCTTCATAATTATCCGTCGCCATGCCTTCTGAATTCCTATAGAAATTACAGAGTGTATCTCCGCCCAGGCAGTACGGTGAAAATTGCTTGTAAAGATGTTTTTATCACCCTCTAAATTTTTGCCTCTGACTTTCGAAACACTCTGTATCGTGGTCCTTGATATATATTTTTAGAATCCTTGTCAAGGAAGTATACGCATTAAAGGTCGAAAATTAAAATTTAGACAAAAATCACTAAAATCACTCTAATTGCCTAATATAACTTGGAGATGTTTCTAATCATCACTTTTCACTCCCGCCTTTTTCGGTGCAGATTCCGTAGATTTCTAAAGAGGTTTGATTTTTACTACACTGGTTATCATAAATTAAGGAAAAATCACAAAAATAGCGATAACTCTTTCAAAAGTAAGCCAAACCGTGCAAAATTTGCATATGTTGTCCACTAAGAGTAGCTGAGTAAAATTGCAATATGCAAATTAGTGGCGCTGCACTCGGCTTACGTCATCTGCCTGGAGCATAAAAGTCCAAGTTTGAGAGAAAGCACACAAATTTTACTGTGATTGCGACATTGAAAATCTGAGATAGCCAATTCGTAATAATGACCTCTAGGCATCATTTGCCTGAAGAACTACGATGGAGAGCCATCGGGAGACTAGAGGCAGGGCAGAGTCAATCAGAAGTGGCCAGATGGCTAAATGTGAGTCCATCTGTGGTTCATAGACTTTGGAGGCAATTTCAAACCACAGATTCGGCATCTAGGAGGTTCAGTCAAGGACGGCCAACTGTTACGACCAGTGCCGATGACCGATATTTGACATTAAGTGCACGCAGGAATAGAACCGCTACTCCGACACATCTTAGATCCTCTCTTGCTGCAGCCACCGGAAGGTTGGTGTCAACGTCAACTGTGCGCAGAAGGCTCCACGAAGGTGGTCTGTATGCGAGACGACCAGCCATTTGCGTGCCGCTCACATCACGCCATAGGAGAGACCGTTTGCAGTGGGCCCGACAACATGTCCACTGGACGTCAGATCAATGGAGGCCTGTTCTCTTTACGGATGAGTCCAGGTTTAGTCTAGAAAGTGACAGTAGACGTTATTTGATATGGAGAGAACCTGGGACCCGTTATCATCCATCAAACATCCGTGAAAGAGATGCATACGGAAGAGGCAGTGTCTGTGTTTGGGGAGGCATATCCTTAGGAGGGCGCACATACCTCCATGTCTTTCCAAGGGGAACCGTGAATGCTCAGGTTTATCGAGACAACATCCTTGATGCTTATGTGCGCCCATATGCCGGGGCAATTGGTGATTGCTTCCTGTTACAGGACGATAATGCAAGACCACACAGAGCTCGCATTGTTGATGATTATCTTCAACAGGAAACAATTACTCGCATGGAGTGGCCAGCTCGATCCCCGGACTTGAATCCTATCGAGCACGTTTGGGATGCTCTAGGGAGGCGTGTATCTGCCATCAATCCGCCCCCTCAGACCCTTGCCACGCTTGCAACTGCTTTACAAGAGCAATGGCTCTCACTTCCTATTGAACTGATAGACCGCATAATTGAAAGCATCACACATCGCTGTTTGTGCTGTATTGCTTCTAGAGGCAATCATATTCCATATTAAAGGTACTTTTTCTATTGCAAACCGATACTTCCAATTTGTTTATTTTATACATGTGCTAATTTCTATACTACTATTAATGTCTCTACTATTAATGTCTGATAATTTCTTTTTATGTTGTTTAATACCTTACTATATGTTGTTTAATACCTTACCATGTGTAATTTCTTGAGTTATCGCGATTTTTGTGAATTTTCCTTAATTTATGATAACCAGTGTAGTTAAACTATTCATTTGCGAACCCTATCCCAATTCTGAGTCTCAATTTGTGAGTTTACGACTATTAATGTTCAACTCAGTAGATTTAAACCTAGCCCAGAAAACAAGATAGCTCCTAGATCAAGCATTGAGACAAAGTAAACTTCGTGAAGGACTTTTTGATAGAATTAACCCGCATTTGCGTTACATGGTGAGGAATACCATGAAAACCTCATTTGGTTAGCCTAATAGCAAGGAGATTCTAATCCATGGTTCGTCTACAACTGAGGATATTTTACGCCAGCACTATAGTCGGTGCGAGCTGGTTGTGGAATTCGTATCGACCAGCCACCGCTGGGATTCGAATCCGGTTGCTCTATCCAGGCTCCTCGGCTGCTTGGAAGGCGAATGCTCTATACGAGCCACCGCGGCTCCGATCCCTAATAATTGAAATGTTTCAACTTTATTTTTGACGAAGATTCTAAAATTATACATTAAGGGTGATCTTGTAGTATACCAAAGCGAAACAGGGTTGCCAAATTTTCTGGAATTTATCCGATTTAGGTTTTATTTCATTGTTAGTTTATTAAGGTTGTTTAAAATGGTTGTCAATTTTGAAAGAATATTACGGCTTATAAATAAATAAAAAAAATTAACCTGATATATATGTTTCGATGTTTATAAATGCTAATTAAATTTTTAAAACTTAACTGCATACTTAATTATTATTTCACTACCACTTTATGTGTTGAGAAGCCCTTCAACGTCAATCTTTTTTGGTAGCACTGGAAATATATTTAAATCAGAAAATATTAAGTTACATAATTCAGAAAAATCAAATTTAGTATGAAGCGAAAGAAATGTTAAAAATAACTTTTTAACAAAATAAACTGCAAAAAAAAAGTTAAGCGTTATCTTTTTAACTGCATCATAAAATTTCCGCTCAGAACTTAAATACTGAACTAATAAAGATGTTTCAACTCGTCGAAAACAAAACTGTATCAAGCAATGGAGGCACTTGTAAAGAATCTCAATTTCCGGTTTGGAAAATACTGGCTGGTTCTTTAAGAAACCATTTACGAACGTCGCCTTCAATTTCCTGTAGTCAAATGAAGTCAGAGAGCAGTTAAGGAATAACTTTCTTAACTTGTCTGTTTCACCTCGTGATGCATGACGAAATCAATATAAAAGTCATTAAAAAGGCTTCATTCATTCTGGGGGGGGGGAGAGAGCAACCTCAAATTCTGAAGTTTGAATTATTCAAATGATAATTGAAGGACTTAGCTCCCAAGATGAAATATTTTTTATGCATACGAGTATATTTGTGAGAGAAAGAATAAATTTGGTTCTTTTAGATTAAAATATTGCGAAATAAAGTTGAATTTGATTGTTTCTACTGCATTGAAGATTAATGTGATATAAAAATTTTTACAGAAAATATGACTTTTTGTTTAAAAGATATTTCGTTCATTTATTTTAAAAAGATCTTAATAGCATATTTATCTTCGAGAAACTAGAAAGGATATTAATCATTAAAGAGGAACATCACTAATATATTCGAATTTGGAAGATAACAAATTCTTTCAAAAATCTATTTTCACATTTTTTTATACTAAAATATTAATTCAATTAATTTCTTGCTATCCATTATATGTAAGAAAAAGGTGAGAGAATTCATTTAAGTGGCAATTTAAGGTTTTAATGTTTCCCACCAATATGTGAGAGAATAATAAATTTGGTTCTCTTACAATAGCGTACAAAAGTCTTTAGGCAAACTGAATTTTATAGATGGTTGATTGGAAATGCAATAAACAATGTATAATTTTATTCTTAAACATTATTTAATACTTATCAACCAGAAAGCAAAGTTAGCTCTTTGAAAGTAACTTTAAATCAAATATAATTTTCATATTAGTCTGGAATTTGTTTTTCGAGAAGCGATTTTCTTACATCTAAGAATTGGATGAAAAATACAATTGAAAGATACAATTTTAACAAATAAGTATAAGTTTTGCATATTTATTTACGGAAATCGTGATTTTAACTTACATTTATTATTGACATTTATTTTTGAAGAATTTATTCTTACAAGAATCGAATTATACATAAAAAAAAAAGAAATATTCAACTGAACTGAGTGCAAAGATTTAAATTTAATTCAAAGAAGATTACATTTTCCAATAAATTGCAAGAAAAGTAAAAATTCTGAAATCAAGTGTAATATATATGTTGGTTTGACTAAATAAAACGGAAATCATCTCTACAAAAAAAAAGCATAGAAAGGTTAAAATGCCTTTCACGCGTTGACCAAAACCTTTTGCACGCTACTGTATATTATGAAATTGTTGAATTTGATTGCTTCTAATGGGATAATGATGTAATAAATTAATTTGTTTTGAAAATAGCTTAGTAATGTATTGATGTATAGAAAATTTAATAAAGTTTACAAACAAATGAAGCGATAACGAATAACAAGTTCTAATTAGAAAGGTAAGAATATTTATAAAAATAGCACATTTTCATAGAATTTTTTTAAAACTTTTGTAGAATTATCAATTTTTGAAATTTCTTTATTTCCTGACAAACCTAGAATAAATTTGGTTCTTTTAAACTAAACTACTGTGAAATAAAACTAAATTTGATTGACTCTAGTGTAAAGATGAATGAAGTGATTCTTATGAAAAAAGAAAACAAAAGCAGAGTGTTTTTGTTTTTAAGAATATTTCTTTCATTCATTTTAAGAACAGCATAATAATTTATGACTGTAAGAAAAACTTCATAAAATTTTTAAGCATGAGAAAGGGGTGAACTCAAGTAACATATTCGAATTAAGAGTGCGAGAAAACTATCAATTTTCTCGATTGAATTTTTTATGAATTTCGCTATAAATCGATGAATATTTTTTGTTCCCCTCCGAAATGTGAAAAGGAAAATAAATTTGGCTCTTTTTAGAATAAAATATAATGAAAGTAAGTTCATTTTGATTTTTTTCTGTGGTTAAGACGAATGATGAGAAATTGATTTGTACGGAACATGGCAAGTTATAAAAATTTTCGCCCTTCATACATGTTAAGAAATGTTTAACAATATATTTAGAAATGAGAAATTTTATAGAGTTAATACAAATGAAAGGGAATATCCGCAAGTAACTTATTCGAGTTAAGAAAATGGGTGAATTCGTTAAAGTATCGCGTACAATTTTAATTATAATGATAAACGTAGTTTCAAAAGGAATTTTAACATGAAAACAACAAATAAGCTCTTCAATTGTGAAGTATAATTTACATAATATAAAATATGCGAATATGTAATATATTCGAATAACATATTCGAATTTCGAAGGTAAAAATATTTATAAAAATATCATTTTCTTAGATTTTTTTTTATTGCAACTTTTGTAGAATTATCAACTTTTGCTTAAACGTGCGTTCTCGCTATGGAGGTTGCTGCTTTTTAGTTCATTGAGAATGTTTTCTTACTATAGGGGTTGAGATACAGCTACTTCATTTTGAACGCTTTCTTACTAAGGGGGTTACAACTTTTTACTGTAATTTTTATTGAGAATGCGCTCTTACTACACTTATTAATGGTAACTGAATGACACATAAAATTGACTTTTTGTACAACAAAAATATGCTAAATAAGCGAATCGATGTATAACTCAGTGAATAAATAAAACAAGATGCCAATGAAGTAGCAAATCAATATAGCAGGATAATATAAATCAATAAATAAGGAAACCAATAAATCAACAAACAAGTGAATCAATGTGTTAAAGAATAAATCAGTGAACTAAAGCTCTGAGAATTATCGGATCAACAAATAAATTATATAATGAATTAATATATAAAACCAATGAATGATAGTATCAATGAATCAGAGAATCAATAAATCAAGGAGTCAACGAATCGATGGTGCATAAATTCAACGTAACAGTTCGATTGAGTCACTGATTTTTTCATGATTCACTTATTTTATATTTTATTTTATAACCGTCATTGAACAACCGATCCCATTTTTTGGTTTTACGACTGCTAATATACAACTCTGTAGTCTTGTAATTTTGAACCCAATCCAGAAGACAAGGGAACTCCTGGATCAAGTTTTAAAAGAAAATAGCCTTCGTGGGGGACTTTTTGATGGAACTAACTCACATTTGTGTTACATGGAGAGGTAAACCACGAAAACCTTCCACCGTTAGCCCGACGGCAAGGGGACTCTAACCCATGATCCGTCCACCACTGAGGCTATATTGCGTCAGCACTGTGGTCAGGGCGAGACGGGTACGGAATTCGTATCGCTGAGATTCGAACCCGGTTCACCTCATTGGAAGGCGAACGCTCTATCCCCTGAGCCACCACGACTCTTAATTTACTAATTAATTTATTTATTTCAGTCAATCCACAGATTTGTTATTTCGCTATTTCCTAGATTTAATGACTGATTCCTTAATTCATTTGTCCACTCAAATTTACTAGTTTGATACGTTGAAGTCCTCATTTATATTTTCGCTTAATTCATCAATTCGCTCATTTTTTAATTTATCTATAGATTGATATGCTCATTCATTTATCTGGAGATTTATTGATTTCCTCATTTGCACTTGGAGTAAAATTCGGTTACTTTCCGTTATAAGTGTAATAGATGCGTACTATGCATTACGGAGAATAACATAAGATGAAATTTTACTCGGGGTTTTTCTTAAGAGTTTCTTCCTAGTAAGAAAGCGGAGTGACTAAGAACTCGAAATTGAGGCAACTAAATATTTCACTTTTTAAAAACTGAGTTACAGTGAGTTTAACAGTGATAGATTAGTAAACTCAGTTTAGAAACTAAGCTATTTATGGTAACATATAAATACTGAGTTAAACACAAGTTAACTTTTAAGACAGGTTAAAAATCGATATATGATAGTTTAATTCAACTATTTGGAAATTCCCTTGAATATTTTTAAGTGTTGGTCTTTATTCGAGGAGACTAAAAATCACTTCTGAGCAGTGTCCAACAAATAACAATTTCTTCCTTCTTTATGAGGCATTTCAAAGATTTTAACCCTTCGCCCCTATTTAATAGCAGGAGGTTTTTCCGCATTAGCTTTCCAATATATGTCCATAAAAACCTATTAATAAGATTTGCGTTTTTTTCTCCACATATCGATTACCTTTTTTATGGTCTGTATATCAACTTTATTGCAGTTAGAAGCGAAAAATAATAAAACAAATTGATCATCTTCGTTCGAGGTCGGATGAACTCTTGAACGAAAAAAAAAAAAAGAACTTTATTGAACCCTGTTGAAAACTAAAGCCATATATCAGAGAAAAAGAAAAAAGTTTAATCTTGATATAAAAATTCACCAATGAAAATGCGTAAGAGATTCTTCTAAACTTATCTCCAAGACTTTTGTTTTCCATGCGAGTTTAATTTTTATGTAATTTTTCCCATTCGCATAAAATTAAAATCTAAGTATGTATAATGTTTAGAATTTTGATGCCTTTTAAAGCATAATAAAATCTTTATTGGAACTTATAGGACAGTGGTTAAATTTCCAGTATTGGTTATCAACCAATACTGGTTAAATTTCCAGTATTGGTTATCAACCTATCAGTGCTTATCAACCCTCGGGCCGGATGCCGCCCGAGGGGCCGCATCCGGCCAACGAAGCCTTTTTTTTGTGGCCTGCGAACTAAAAGATATTAGTTGTCATTTTTTTGGGAACAATTTTCGTAAAAAATCTATATGGGTTTAAAATGCTTTTCTCGTTTAAAAAAAAAAACATAATTTCTTTGTTTCTGTGAAATTTAATATACCAACTATACAAAAAAAAATATTTCTCAGGTTTTACATCCAAGAAAATATTTATTCAAATGCAAAAATAATAGTGTATGTTACTGTTTTTTTTTTTTTTTAATTATTTTGTGAATATAATTTAGCATGTGCGTATCAGAAATTTTCTGGAGAAAATTCTTCGATTTAACTTCTTGAAATCACTCATTTTAGACGAAATTATTTACATTTGTAAATTTTAAATTCAAAATGTAAATATCTATTAATTTAAAATGTAAATATCTATTCTCTGGTGGCTGCAAGCAGACAAACCTCAATTCTCTCATTGAACATTTTGTATGCTACTATGTAAGTTTTAATGCCAACCTTTTTAAAGTTTTATATATTAGCAATTAGATATCTGTTGAACATTAATTGTTTAATACATAGGTACACATTAAACTTATTGTAACCAGAATTTTTTAATATGCAATTAAATATTTTTAAAAAGCTACTTCTTATTTTAATTTGCAATTCAATACTTTTGTTTTGTACAACTTGATAAGAATCTGACAGTAGTATTTAATGTTCCTTCAAACATAAAAGAGTCCTATATAAAATTTCGATAAAGTTGCTGTCTGTCTTTTTGACTGGTGTTTTTAATTGTGGTGGAAGTTGGAAGTTGAAAACCCCCCATGTAAGTTGGAAACCCCTGTTATAGGATATAAGGACCATTAAGTCAAATTCGCCAATGCGTAAGAACAACTCCAGATTCTGTTTCACATAGGTCGCAGAGCACCTATAATATGCAATCTGATACGAAAATATCTTGGTCATTATTGATAACTATAATTATCGAATACTGTAATATCGCGATTATTATGGATAAAATAATAAATCAAAGAGGTACTATCACCAATATTATACATAACGATAATTATTGAATAATTGTGGTAGTTGATAAACTATATTTGAGTAACGAATATATTGAATAATATAAAAACTATATAAGTTACTTAAATTAGAAAACATCGCGATACTTTGTTATTGAAACTTATCGCTTATACGGACCAATGTTCGTGTTGGCAACCATTCGGAAAGGCAATCGTAAACACATGGTCCTTATCACCGATAAGTTCCACCTTATTTATAAACTGACTTTTTCAGTTCGTTTAATTTTGTATGTGTTATTATCAGTGTCAGAAATGCCAGCATTCTCTAGAATGCCTAGTCATTGTATAGAATATATGGCATTTTTAGATAAGGTATGAAGTATATAAAAATTTTTATTATGTTTAACACTAATACGTATGTATGTTGAAAAAAACGATGAAATTGCTTTATGGCGTTAGCAACAAGAATTGGAAACTAAAATATCAAGCGAGTGAGCAGTGATAAGCATGGAAAGCAAAACAAATACAATGTTATTTAGTGAAGTAGTAAGCCATGTCCTTCTAAGACGATATCCAGCAAGTCATTATTTAAATTAGTTTAATTCCTGTTGTATCTTCGAGCTGATTCAAAAATTATTCGTGTATATGTAGATATTATTCCGTTTCGAGCGGTCGTTCAAAAAACCTCGAAAGGTATAATTAATTATAGTAATAGATACTACAGCTTTTGGAGTGGTCGATATCTAATGTACTATAGATATTATGGTAATAGATTTTTACGATCCGCGAAAATGGAATAATGCAGAAATGTCAAATCAATCAAAAGTTTCACAAGATGCATATATTCCTTATTTTTCGAACGTTATTTTAAAAAGAATATTAACGTACATGCTAAACATAGACTAAACATAGAAAAAATCCGAACAGCGAGCGTAGTGAGCTCGAGTTGGGAAACAATCCGAAAAAACTACGGAGCAATCCGTCGAACACAGAAGTGGATGGGCCCCATATACTTTGCTTTTGAATGCCTAAACATTTCATAGAATGAAAAAGCTCTAAAGGCAAAGTTTGAAATATACAAATTGTTATGATAAATGGAACAGAACATAAATTGTTCAACTTGTGTTTTCTGAAGCTACTTTTTTTTAATGGCAGTTACTGAACTTTCATTCCTCACCTCGGAAGATGCCGGAAGTGTTGCTCATTTAATGTTACCCAGTGGGCACCTGTGAACCTAAGTCACGAGAGCGAGTAATTTTACCCACGCCACAATGCCACAAATACCCGTTCATAGGGTAGGCCACATTCACACATCACACACAACAGAGGACAACACATAGAAAGAAACATCCATGCCCAGAGCGGGATTCAATCCCGTAGCCATTGGCTTCGCAATAAGGCACGCTAACCGCTCGGCCACCTGGCCGGCTTTCTAAAATTACTAAATTTGTTAAGTTTTATTGTAGAATAAAATATTGTATCTTGTATGGTAAATTTATTTTTAAATCTTAACATAGCTGAATGTGCTTTTCTAGGTCTTTACAAGATCAAATTCACTTGAACATATCGAGTCAGCCGTTACCCATATTCGACATCTACAATCTAGTACCATACACTGGATACCAAATCCACCATGTGACAGTGACTGAAGCTCCTCGGCGTTGGCGGCGTATCGGCAACGTGACCGGTGGCCGAGTATCTTTGAATGCTGTCCTCTGGCTCGGTAAGAAGAATGTTGGTCCACCAAAGCTCAGTTGGAAAAGATTCCGTGTAGTTACAGCTGTAGCACCCCCCTTTGTAATGCTAACAACAAGAATCTACAATGATTCCTGCCTAGTTGGACTGCCATGTTTACAAGTAAGGCCTGAAATATACTATTTTTAATATTATTCTGAATTGTCTGCAACGGATTAGTATCGAGCGCAATACGGCAATCAATACTGAGTAATTTCCTTTTTAAAGAGCCAATCTGGAAATTCTATTTGTAATTGAGAAGTTCGATATTGAACATTAATGGGTTCATGGTGTTATATTTACTCAATCACGGATTCTCTGCGACTTTTACTTAACTATTTCTCTCACGTCTACCACCAGTTATAAGGCAGAAACTCTAATAACCAATTTAGTCGACGTTGCAAGTGGTTTCATGGAGTAGCGTATACTTATTTTCATCGTGTCAGTTACTAAATATCTAGACATCAATTTTATGAATCATGTCGTTCGGAAATTATAAGGGGGTGTAATGGGCAGTTGTAAAAGAGTTTAGAATATAAATAATGAGTTACAATACGTATTTGGATCAATACAATACGGATACGTACCGATGTCATTGCCGTAAAAGTTCTCTAGCTCACCAGTAAAATGGAGTCTTCTTATATACACATCAACAGAGGTGGTGTGTACGATCATTGGATCTGTCAAAATACAAGGGTGAGAGGGGATGCAGCCAGGACTCAAAAAGATACAATGGTGAGTCATTTTCACTCAGGAAACAGAACTGTGTAACAGCTTACCGCTGGGACTGCTGAGTATTGCTGAAAGGACTAGAAAACTTATGAAAGTTGGTAGAAAACTGTACGAGGAGTACGATGGTTAAAAAAGTTTAACATTCGTTAATTCGAGAATTATTAATTGTTGCTTGTAGTAAAAAATGCCATACGGGCCACTCTACAGATCACAAAAATATATTTACGAGATTGAAATTTGACGTGTTGAAAGGGTCATTTTTGTTTGAGCTTAATGGGAGGGTTTTTTCGAAATTCTAATTTGTTCGAAAGTAATGGCAATTTTGGAAAGGTTTTTTCTCAATTTTTTTTTAATTTTTTGTTTTAAATTTTAAATAATGACTATTTATCTATTTTTGTAGATCTTCATATTTAAAGCTCAAGCTTGACTTCAAAATCAGCAAGCAATTAAAAAAATATAAAACGGAGTTTCCTAAATCGTACCACTTTTGATTTCTGAATATGCATCATACAGAGAACATCTAGCTGATAAATTATAAAAAACAATTTACTAGAAGATCCATACAGAAAAATCAAGTCGCTGTGTACTTGCATTAAGATTTTATATAAGTTAATCGATTTTCCAAGTTTTTAATGTAATTTTTGAACATTCTGTGTAAGGATATAAGCTACAGTAATCTATGGATTATTAAATATAGCATATAATTGTTAAGCAACTTATTCTGCTAAGTTTTACTTGATTCTTTGCTAGCTCGCTGCTCTTTGATGATTGGAACAACACTTTGTTTAAAACAAACGTTGCGTAGTTGCCAATCCTAAATCGTACTAGTATGATTTCGGAGCAACATATTAACTTCAACTACTGAACAGATTGAATTTCAAGTACTGTACTTCAACGAAGCTTTCTAAAATAGGCTCTGAACGATTTCACTAATTATCAAAATCTTCTGCTCGTGAGTGAGTCTTATAATAAGATTGAAGTTGAGGCCGTTTTAAGTGATTTAACTGTTCTCGTGCATTAATCCTTGACAGCAAAAAACCCCCATTCTATACGTGAAATCAATCTGAAAGAAACGAAATTATTTGAGTAAATTTAATAAGATTTAATATCCTTAAGATGTGATTTAAACTTTCTCATTCCAAGAAAGAAAATCTAAGAGATGAGCCATCTAGTTAGTCAAGTAGTGATTTAGTAATTACTGGATTGATTGACAGACCTGTCTCACTATGTTAAAGGCTTCAATCAAACCAATTTCTTTATTTCTAAAAATTAAAAACAGAAGAATATGTTATAAATGCCACAAAGAAGCAGTCTTAAAATAGCAGTACATATAAAAATCACACTTGAACTTTGTAGCACGTAAGATCATGTTTCTTTAACATTTTATAGCCTTATAATACTGTTCTATACATGTAACTGTCAAATTTATTATCTTGCTATTAAACAATTGTTTTGGGTTACACCTGGTCTTCTCATTCACTTAATCATAAATACTCAATATTTTTTAGAGTAATACGTTTTAAGGACCAGGCGGTATGAATTAGTCAACTAGTTTCCTATACCACTTGCAAACTTTTCTAAAACAATTAATTTTCAGTAAATACTGCAGAATATTATTACCAAAAAATTACAAAAATAACTGAATGACTGTATTTAGTTAGTGAAATATTTTAAATGTAATTATCAGTGATCTGTGACTAATAAAAGTTTAAACGAGAAAAGTGATATGATTTAGGCAACTCTCCTCTAATAAAAAAAATATAAAAGAAGGAGAGATTAGACGTTATCAGATAGATATAAATCTCAAGATTCATATTAAAAATTTTAAAATATAAAAGACTCGAGAGAGTTAAAAATTATTTCCGATTTGAACCATTATAAATATAATATATGGTTATAATTATGTATTATTAACTAGTAGAATTACTTCTCATTTATTACAATCCATTATGCAGCCCATTCTGTATTCCTATGTTGAAATACTTTTTTTTCAAGTAGAGCTGATTTTTTTAACAAATACAGACCATGATTCCTATCGAGTGACGATTAACATGTTAAAAAAATGATATCACAGAAAATTATGATAATTATATGTTTTATAAACAAAACGGTCTTTTTATTTTAAAAAAAATATCCATATCATTATTGATATTATTATCAATATCAATATCATTATCAACATCATTATCAATATCATTATCAGTATCATTATCAATATCATTATCATTATCAATATCATTATCAATATCATTATCAATATCATTATCAATATCATTATCAATATCAAAAATATCAACATGAAGAAACAAACAATGATGAATGAAAAACAACCACGGGGTCGATGAGCAGGGGTGGAGACTCCTAGTCTTTTAAATAAAGGCATTCAATGATAAATAAAAATATACTTTAAGAAGTATATTTTTAGTCATCATTGAATGTATGTAAGTATACTTTTCAGTTACGAAGTTTAATTATGAATAAAACTTACGCCTATATTTTCAAATTAAAGCATTCAATGACACGTGATAATTACACGTTTACTTAAGACATTCAATGATGCTTTATAAAAAATAATTGCAGGTGAAGACGAAAGTGAAAGCAGAACTGTCCCGTATTTTCTCGGATTATCGTGCTGGTCGACTTCTGGAGTACATTGATTACAACATTACATGCTGTGCTGGAATTTCCATAGATCTTCTGATATCCCTCTCCGAAGACCTCGGCTTCACCTTCGATCTCTATCTCGTAGCAGACGGTTTCTTCGGCACACGAAGAGGAAATCGCTGGAACGGTAAATTATTTCTTCTTTTTTTCCATTTAGAGCTTTCGCCTTCCAATGAGGTGAACCGAGTTCGATTCCCAGCAATGGCTGGTTGATATGTATTCAGCATCCAGCTTGCACTGACCACAGTGCTGACGTGAAATATCCTCAGTGGTAGACGGATCATGGGTTAGAGTCCCCTTGCCGACAGAGGTTTCCAACTTGCATGAGGCCGGGGGCCGCAATTAAAAACACCAGTCAAATGGCGGGCCGCAACTTTATCAAAATTTTATATAGGACTCTTTTTTTGTTTGAAGGAACATTAATTATTACTGTCAGATTTTTAACAAGTTGTACAAAACCAAAGTATTGAATTACAAATTAAAATTAGAAGTAGATTTTTACCTGAAAATGTTAAATTTCACAGAAATGAAAAAATTAGGATTTTTTTTAGCGAAGAAACGTACTTTTAGCCCATGTAGTTTTTTACGAAAATTGTTCACAAAAAAATTTCAAGTAATATATTTTAGTTCGCTGATCACAAGCCTTCGCGGGCCGCCAGTTGGTAACCACTGGGTTTACCGTTCTCGTGAGTTCTTCATGGTCTTCCACTCAATGTAACACAAATGCAGGCTAGTTCCATCAAAAAGTCCTCCACAAAGGCAAATTTCTCCCATTATTTGATCTAGGGGTTCCCTTGTCTTCTGGATTGGAGTTCAAAATTACAAGGCTACGTAGTTGAACGTTAGTAGTCTTAAACCCGAAAATTGGGTCGGCTCTGTTCAACGACGGTTATAAAAATAGCGATGTCTCATGTAGCCAGTTAAGCTCTTCAGGTTGGATCTTGACTTTTAAAAAGTTAAGCCATAGCTCTACTAGCCTACACTTTCTATCTTGTAATATAGTATCGATACTTCATAATCTTCGCAGGTTAGATGATCGCCTTTGAAAAGTCGGCTTGGACTTATCTATAGTAGGTTATACTATGTATATCTTGTAACAGTATTGATACTTCAGTGAGTCACCTAACCTTCTCGGGTCAGATTATCATCTTTGAAGTGATGACTTCGCATCCCTCTACTAGCTTTTGTATTGACATTGAAAAATTCAGCTCTTTACAAATGTCGCAGGTATTTTGTAATGCCCCAAGCTGGAAAAGTCTTCAATATTTTCTAGTTTATCTTATACATTTTAGGCTTATTAAAGTTAGCCTATATGCATTAGGACTATTAAGAAAATGAGCGAAGAATTACCTCATCAGACTGATACCTGAATAAGGCTATTTATAATAAGCCCTCACAAATTCTTATTGGAAGCTGTCTGAAATAAATCAGGCTAACAGAGAAATATACTAACTTAATTTTATTAAAGCTTAATATAGGTTGCAGGGGTGGCAAACCTTTATACACCAACGTACCATTTTTTCTAAAAAAAAAATTTTAATGAGGTCATAGACGTGCCGTCAAATAATTTTGACTTCGTGATGCGTGATTGTACGTGATACGTATCACGATTATACGCGTAATTAAACTTAAAGTAACATCAGTGTGACTTCTGTTGTTGCAGATTGGATGACAAATAACTTATGTTAGGTAGTAAGATGTTAGTTTAAGCAGGACTATTAAAAAAAAAACTTTTTGCTAGTTGTTTATTGTGGCTTGTTTTTTATGGTTATTAATTGTTTTTTTAGAATTAATTGTTAATTTTTTTATTAATAATTGTTTATTATTTTGTTTGTTTTTTGTGAATTTTAATTTAATTGTTACATATTTTTCATAGTGTAATAACATTTGTGTGATAATAATTCATAGTGTAATAGCAATTGTGATCAGTGGCGTGCCGAAAATATTGTGTAGCGTGCCATAAATGGCACGCGTGCCATTGGTTCGCCAACCCTGGCCTAAAGTATGCTGGTGCGCAGTGCAATAAGTCTAAACAATGTCGGGCTGATTAGAAAGAACTATAGACTTTTACAATTAGCTTGGCACATTTGAAAATGTTAGCAAAGAGCCAAGTTGTTCCATGAGTCAATGGCTTATACATAGTGCCTGTACTTCATAAAGCCGCCTAAACTTCTCAAATTAAATTATTTCTTATGAGGAGTAGACGAAACCATGCCTCTATTAGCCCAGTTTGATCACAATAATCGTGATTTTTCATAAAACTGTCTTTATGTTGGACAGGGCTTAACTTATAACTATCTTGACTATTACGTATCGTGCTGTAACAATATCTAAAAATGGGTGGATTTAAAGCAAGGCTGTTTCCTCATCGTAAATAACGCCCCCATTGTAAACAACCATAAGAGTGCGAATTACCATTCGAAAAATTAAAAAGTATGTTTATGTGTGGCGCTAATTATTTATATAAATCTCAATCCGGTTCGCATTTTTTATGAAAACCTCAAACTTCTTCAAAAATTCATAAAATTTCTTTTAAAAAAATATTAATATTCAAAATGTTATCAAATATAAATATTTTGTCATAAACACCTGAAGTTTTTAGCCCATAATCGTATATATATAATTCTCTTACGTGGCTCCCAAATTTTGGCTGCATTTCTTTTCCGCTGGTGGCAACAGTTTTCATTTTTAAAGAAGTACTTTGTACAACTAAATAAGATTCTTTTCACAACACTTAAATATTTACTTTATTTTCTTCATTCATAGAGAAAACAGTCGGCAAAGAATTCTGTTAGGTTAAAAAACATTTCGCTAAAAAAATAACGAATTCTAAAAGAAATAAAAATAAACAACTTAAAAAATAAAAATGCTGTTGCCAGCCATAGAATTTTTTGAAAGTTAACTTAGCAACATAAATCAAAATGACATAGAAGCGCAACTAGATCAAAATTATGATACCTGAGCGCTTGACGTAACAAATCCTTCAATTCTAAAAGTGTTGTATCGCCAAATGCCCAAATTAACAATTGTGTTCTTAAAGAAATTCTATAAAAAGTTTTAAATAAACAACCTACTTCTACAACTGCTTCTTGAAGAACTTGGCTCATTGATTAAAAATATTGTTTTAATTTTACAGTACTAACTTTACTTCTACTTTCATTATTGCTATGACCCTCTTTCATTACATTTTACAACTTCATGCTAAATTTGAGGACTTTAAGTTGTTTTGTGGTTGAATACTGACATTTAGAAATGTGTACATAAAAAAAATAATATTTAGAGGTTAAGAGTTGCCTCAGAAAAATTTGAATTGTTGACATTGAACTTAACAATGGAAACAATCGTTTTTGTGAAAAATTGAATTGTATTGTTGACATCAAAACTAAAAATATTGTGTTTCAACTTAACAATACTACCTTAATTTATACTTTAGAATTGCCTCGGAGAAATTTGAATTGTTAGCAATGACTTAAACAAAAAGTTTTATTTTAACTGACAAATACTATATTATAATTTTAACTTTTTCTATGACTATACTCATTTTCTTACTCTTTTCTTTGTTTTTTATACATTTTATATTTTTGTGATAAAATAAAAAACTTATAGTTGTTCTGCTTCTGAACACTGATGAAAACACAAAATGATGGGCTTCATCAACAATCAAAAATATATACATTTATTTTACAAATTCCATATTATTAGGGTGGCGCCCTTCAGAGAATTAAAAATACAAAATTATCTTCATCGAAGCCGATGCTTTACATCCGGCGTTCAGTGGCAGACTACTATTTCATATTGTTTTACAACACATGGCTTTAGCCCTCTGGTAAGAAAGACTTTAAAACAAAACTTACAACAGTTACTTTTCTCAGCAACTGAAATTTAGAATAGTGTGATTAAACAAAATATGTGAACTGTTTGCAATTTCAAATTAATATTGAAATGTACAGGTTTAGAATTTTCTACAGTGAAAAGTTTTCGGAACTTCAGTATTCAAAACAGTATATGAAAGCTAGACGTTAAGAACGTATCCAATGAGCGAGCAAAGCGAGCATTGGATTGCGATACAATCCGAAATGAACTGCGAAAGCAGTTCCGGGGGATGGCAAGCGCCAGCGAGCAGGGGGCGAAGCCTCCTAGTTTCTGAAAAATATACGAAAGATAAGAATGACGTATTGTACTTAAAAATACAATATCGATATTCACATATGCTTGCAGACGAAGTTGCTCAAAATGTTCGACGCTCCTACACGCGTTGCAGAATGAAGTCAAACTATCGCTGGAATAGTAAGATTAAAAAAAATTTCATTTAAACACAAATGCATATCATAATACAGCTCTTAAATATTAAAATATTTCATGTTTATTCAAACACTTTTTTTCTGAAATTTGAAAAGCTTTTCATGAAACATTTTAATCATGGCAATCATTTATAAAAACTATTCTTTCAAACATAATACAATCATATTCATTTACAACCTTTTTTAAAGAGAGGTTTCAGAATTACCTCCCTAAGAGGTATTTAAGAGTAATTAAAAGCGTAAAAAAAAGAGTTTCAATGTTGCTTTAAGCACCAGATTTTTTTAAAATTCCTTTTAAAAGCTCTTAAAAAACTACTTTGTATTTAATTCTTCAAATGTTCTGCACAAAAAAAGAAGAAAAAGCATCTTGAATTCTTTTTATTTTTAATAAAACCTTGATTTCTTTTGTTTACAAGTAATACTTTAATTATATTTAAGAGCATGCATTGTTACTTTCTTTTTAATAGTCTAAGATTTAGTACTATAAAGTATGAAATAAAAACAAGAAACTCCATTTTTACTTAAGAATCTTTTTTTTCCTCTTTGATTTTTTTTAATCTTACTTATAGACCAGTTGTATGTATGTGTGTTAATACTTAAAAAAAATTTACTCTTCTAAAAAAACCATCATTTATGGAACTATAACACCGTACAAATTTTCTGCTACTTTTAATATGTTGCTTTTTACTTAATTAATTGCATGGAGTCTCAAAATAATAGATGTGAACTTTACATCAAAACTAACATATTTTGTTGTAATACTAAAACATGCGTCGCCTATTATTTTTTGGTACAATTTTGGAAGTAACATGTTGTTTTCATAGCAGAAGATTCAATATAGCTGATTTTATAACAGTTACAAAATAGCAGTTACAAATAATTCTAGCTATCTCTATTTTCTTTTATTATTATATTATTAGTTATCCGTTTCTTAAAATACGTTTTAGGAGAAAATTTTCCCCGTTATGTATTAAATAAGAATAACTTTAAACTTCTAACTTAAAAAATGTAAAGACTTTATAAGCTATTAAAATAATATTTTCCAAGTAATAGTTGTTTTATTTAATATTCCTTCAGGAGAGGTAGCCTACTTTTCAAGATTTCGAATATCCCAGCGATCTTAGCTTTTTTTTCTTCCTTTTCGCGTCAGTCTTAGTTCATGGCATTTGCTTAACTAGATTACGTAATGCCGTTTATCTTAGTCGTAGCATAGCATTGAATACTATTACGAATTAGTAAATATGTGTATAATTTCGTGAATATCCTTTTGTTATGAGGCTAAATATCTCAAACGGATCCTAAAAAAATAGTTTACTTGGAAAAATTGCTAGAGAGTCGCGTAATTCTAATTTAATTTAAGGAAAAAATAAAGCCTAATGTCTTTCTTTGAAAAGACTCGGTTGAGTGACTTCTTTGTTGACTTGGCGATAATTTTGACGACTTGGCAATACTTTGCCATCATGTTGGCGACAATAAGGTAGTTCTGAAAAATTAGAGTTTCAAAGCGATAGGACTAATATTTAAGGAGTTACACGAGAATTGTCTAGAATCATAATGAAAGTTTCGGGGTTTCCTCGCCAAGCCCATATAGATAGAAATGTGCTGCTCAGAATAAAGTAGAAGAGAGTAGTAGCAACACCTCCTAGAAAGAACAGGCCTCAGCACGGGTTACCATAAATATCCCTTAGTAGTCCTAACGTAATGACATATTCTGTATTTTCAACCACTGCGCAGCTTAATTCCCCTAACGTAATGACTTCTTACTTAATTTTTGGCTACTGCGCAGTTAACTTCGTCACATCGGACTACTAAATTGATCCGTGCTGAGGCCTTACTACTTCTAGGAGGTGTTGGTAGTAGTCTGCTTGTGTCCATAGTTGTATTATAACCCGAGTTAGTTCATTGACCCGTCTGAGGTTGTAAAGTCTGTGTACTACACTGTTATTTCAGCTGTAATTGAGTGTTATAAATAGCTGTATTTTCTGGAAAATTCTGTTAATAAAGTTTTTGGAGTCTTAAGGACTGTTTCATTGATCTCCAATCAAATCGAGTCCTTGTGCTCCGCCCAATACATGGTTTCGAATGAGTTCGAGGCGTATCCTTATATTTGTCGTAACCAATCAGTATGATCCACGTCGAAATGTGATAATATACCTATAAGAATAATGTGGTTTTTGTTCTTTGCAGGCATGACATTGGACTTACAGACGGGTGCAGCGTACATGGCCTTCTCTGCGTTCAGCTTGACTAGTGAGCGAGCCCGGGTCATCGATTATTCCGTCCCCTTCTATCACTCTGGAGTGTCCTGTCTCACCTATTTCCAAGACAGAGATGTTCCACTTTCAGCCTTTCTTATACCCTTCAGGTGAATATTTCATCAGTCAGTTTAAATGAAGGGGAATGTAAAACTAAAGGAAAGAAACTTCCTGTATCATAACGAATTATATAAATGCCGACCCGGAAGTCCATACAATATTTAAAGAATTAGCTAAATAATAATTAAGATAAACTGAATTTGTTAGATTTGGTCAGTATTTAAAATATTCGCAGCGTGGTTATAAGGTCTTATGCGTTTACTTAAATTGTTTTCATACAGCGGTGGTCAAAATTATTAAATCAAATACAAGCATAACATTTACTGAAAATTTCATTGTTCAAGAAAAATCTCTCGGAAAAAGTAGAAAGTTGATATGTATGAAATTAATGTGGCTTTTAAAAGCTTACCAGTGCACCATTATCTTCCACGCGCAAATGGTATTAAGATTGAAAAATATAAGTCCATCATGAATTCTTATTGAAATTTAAAGACTTATAACTCTTGACTTTCCTGATAATGAAGTTAATTGAGGTTTAGGAACGCTGGCAGTACATGAAATCTTGGACATCATTCGTGGTAGCCAAGAATATGAATCAGTATACTTCAGATCATGTACCTGCGTTAGTCCCTAAAACCCTTCTTATCCAATAAAATATTGCATTTCTGACACCGCATTACAATCTGATTCGAGATTTTCAGAAAAGGAATAGAATTTCATTACAAAGGAGCACAGACGTACAGTTTCGAAACAACAATCGTGCTAGACGAAAAACCTTCTACTTTTTGGTGTATAGTGATAGGACACAGAAAATGGCTTTAATCTAATAGTGCTTCACTTACGTGTCTCTAGTATTAGAGATTCTGAGTGTACATTTTCAGAACCGAATGTGCTTATTAAGACTCTTTTTTTAAGAATTCTCTGGAACGTCTTTCCCATTTGAATCATTTCTTTGGTTAAGAATCTTTCTACTTTCTTTCAGAATGTTTCTGTTCTTTATGCTAGAAATTATGTTTTTGAGTTTAAATTCTGACTTTTCTAAAAAAGAATTTTGATCGAAAAATCAAAATGTCTGACTACAAAACTACTGTCCAGATTTGATTCCCTTCTAAAGTACTTGGTTGATTCCTGCAGGGCAATAAAATAAGTAGACTAAAATTAACACTTTACAAGCTTTAATGATACAACGCTTGTTACGGCTGTTTCAGATTTTGCCGTGAGTACTTTGCGAAAGTTATTAACAAACCTACGGAGTTTTCTGTCTCAGTCCGGGATCTGAATTTCGTGGCCACTCTTTCCCTCCTGTCAGTTAAAAGTGTAAACAAATTTACTCTGTAAAAAAAACTGAGAATTCAGCTAATATGTCACCAAGATAAACAAGCCCTTTTATGAAAATATTCTATCGTAATTAGTAATGGACTAACTGGGACAGAGTATGTGTATCTCTCTTTTCTTATCTAAACCCTTAAGAGTACATATTTCTCCAGGTATCTTTTCATAAGTATAGTTTATTTATAATCGTCTTCATAGTGGAAACCGCAGGAAATCGAAATAGCTAAGTCCAGACTTAAGCAAATAATGAATCCTTAAATTGATTTTAAAAAATTGAACCAAATCAAACCAACCTGGAAATTTGTAACATAGTATTTAACACCCATTTTCTTCAACCCTTAATAATCATGCTCATCACTAACAAACAGAAATTAGTGACTGTTTTCGATTTCACCACCAAATGGTGAGTCCTGATGTGACTTATTCATCCTTATGCGTCATATTTCGATGACATTGTATACCTTTTTTAAATAATTTTTCCAAACAAAATCTATAAAATATAGCTCCTTAATGACCTCTTTTTCAAATCAAACCAACCTGGAAATTTGTAACATAATATTTAAGACCCATTTTCTTCAACTCTTAATAATCATGCTCATCACTAACAAACAGAAATTAGTGATTGTTTTCGATTTCACCCACCAAATGGTGAGTCCTGATTAGATTTATTCATCCTTATGCGTCATATTTCGATGACATTGTATACCTTTTTTAAATAATTTTTCCAAAAAAAATCTATAAAATATTGCTCCTTAATGACCTCTTTTTCAAATCAAACTAACCTGGAAATTTGTAACATAATATTTAAGACCCATTTTCTTCAACCCTTAATAATCATGCTCATCACTAACAAACAGAAATTAGTGACTGTTTTCGATTTCACCCACCAAATGGTGAGTCCTGATGAGATTTATTCATCCTTATGCGTCATATTTCGATGACATTGTATAACTTTTTTAAATAATTTTTCCAAAAAAAATCTATAAAATATAGCTCCTTAATGACCTCTTTTTCAAATCAAACCAACCTGGAAATTTGTAACATAATATTTAAGACCCATTTTCTTCAACCCTTAATAATCATGCTCATCACTAACAAACAGAAATTAGTGACTGTTTTCGATTTCACCCACCAAATGGTGAGTCTTGATGAGATTTATTCATCCTTATGCGTCATATTTCGATGACATCATTGTATACCTTTTTTAAATAATTTTTCCAAAAAAAATCTATTAAATATAGCTCTTTAATGACCTCTTTTTCGGTAGAGATTCTAAAAATTTCTTCTTTGAAGATGTATTGTTAAAACACATTGTTAATAATAACCAACAATCGTATGTAAGTCACGAACTTCCTTTTCCAGTGTCATTACATAGACCACTACCGCCATCTTTTTCAGAACTTTATAACTTAAAATCGATACTCATTAAACCTAAACTGATAATAATCTCTAATAATCGAGGCATAAAGATATGAGTTAGTATCTTAAATATCTAATTACGGGCATAACTAGTTTAACCTTAATTGTATCCCTCGTTTAGGAGCATTTACAGCTATAAAAAGAAATCATGTTCTTTTCTGTGGTAGTGTAAATTTTGAATACTAAAAAAGCTGATAAAGCATATAATATGCCAGCATTTTATCTGTTAGAAGCTATAAATAAATAATGATCTAGACATCATTAGAGCACTAATGATTTCCCAATATATCGAGAAAAACTGATTTCCAGTTCACAAAATTACTTCTTAACATAAAATGTTTTGTCGATATCTAAGTTGAAGAAAACTGGGTTAAGTAATTCGATCTCCTATGTTAGAAAATATTTAGTATTTCTTTATTGTTTTCTTTGGGTATACTTAGATATTAGAAAGATAGGCAATAAAAATATTCTTCGATTGTTTCCTAAATATTGGGTAATTTTTTTTAATACTTTTGTTAAACTTTTGAAAAGGCTTCAGTGATAAAAAGTAAACTATTCTGCTTACTAATATAATGAAATATATTTCTGGGATTATAATTCTTTATCTTTTTGAAGTAAGAATGTTCGTTCATCAGAAAATACCAAACTCTAATTTAGTCCATACTTTTTTGACATTTTAGATTTAAAGCATTCTGTGAGGCGAGGGCATAAGTCAATGCTTCACATGTCTATGTCTCTAAATATGGGTGTCTTAAAATTGTAGTGATAAACGTTTCGAGCAGTGATTCCCGAAGTGGTCTACATCGACCTTCCGGGGTTGACGACAACCTGGGGGTCCATGTCAGTGAAAAAAAATTGGGGGTCCATGAAATGAAAATGGGGGACAACGATAGTGGATCTCATATAAGCAGGTCGAGACTTTAATTTTGGCATTTCATGAATTGAATAATCAACATACACTGATAGTACCTATTTACTTTCACTATACTACCTTATAATATAAAGACATATATCTATCTACATTCAGCATAATTTATAAAAGTAGCTATGAGGTAAGAATTTTATTAAAATTTAAGTTATTAGGATTATTTTCTGATATATGAAACTGAATTATTAGAAACTAGCAGTTGCCTGCAGCTCCGTCCGCATACGTTTTTATTTTCTCTGAGTATAAGGTTTTATTTTGTAAACAAAAAAGTATTTTTCCGCTGTAAATTGGTTTCCGGTAAATTAATTGGATTGGTAAATTTTATTTGAATTTTATTAATAAATGCATAAAACTAACATGCGTTTTTTCTTAAGTTTTTCACACTAGACTTCACTACAGTTAGAAATTTAAATCTTTCACAGTGAGTAGCACTATACCAGCTGTCAAAAATACATTTGAAGTAGATGAATTTACAAAAAATCAATATCAGGTAAGCAGGGGGGTTTTTCAGTTTCGGAAAAACTGAAAAGCATGGCAAGGAGTGTACGAGACAAAAAAGTTCAGGAACCACTGGTTTAAAGGAAATGAGGTGGTGCATTATTAGAATTGAGGATTGCATAACAATTCTTCAGAAACGTTAATGAAAAGTGATAGCAGACTTGAAAAATTTAAGAAGATAATTAATTAATAACATTTATAGAACGTTATAGGGTGTACTAGATGGACGCAGTTCTTAACATTACGTAAGAATATGTAACATCAGACGTTACATTTGTCTGACACTGATGGAGCATTTATTACCAGACAGGGTCGCAGATTGGTATTTTTCTTGACTGCAGTACTGCAAATCAGTCTTGCCATGATATTTAATGCAGACTTATCAGACATTAAACAATAACTAAGAGTGTTCCTAAAAGATAAAACTTATGGCTCAATTAATCAGAGAAGATTAGCGTAGTGGAGGCACCTAGATGCAAGATGCACAAGCGTACCATTGCACACTAGTAGCTTTGCTAATTGGATTTAAGCTACTCTTAACTACCCTGAGACTGTTTTTTCTTTGTAAAAGGAACACTCAACAGTATAGAGAAATTTAAAACTTTCACATAACATCCCACACACCAGAGAAAATTTAGTTAAATTATTGACTATTCTGGGGAAATGTAATCAAAATACTCTTCTTTGCAAAGCAACTGGGAAAAGTTTCTCAAAGTTCCTCCATTTAGAACTATGGTTGTAAGAATCAACAGACTTATCTGAGAAGATATTTCACTTAAATACTGAAGAGGGTTCCCTTGTTAATATAGCTTTCCACTTTTTCTTATGTGCCTATGCATAGTTTTAAACGTTAGACATTAGGATAGACCGAAAATGTCGAAGTACTCGACTTGTTAAAGTCGAAATGCGAGTTTTCAAATACCATTAGTAAGAAATACGCAAAATATTTTAATCTGCCGCCTGAATATGGCAAAGAAAAGTTGAACAGGTATATATTTTATGTATCCTTTATAAAGTCGTGGGAAGTATATTTTCCATCAACTTCATTGATTTTTAAATGTCAATCAATGGGAATCTATTTTTTCACTTATGATTTGTGCGGTTGTTTGTTGATAACTTCAAAAAATACAAAAAAGAAATTACCAATAAAAAGCTTGGTTGACGTAAATGTGATTAAAGATATAGGTATGCTTGGAGTTAAGAAGAGAGGTCAACACTGGAGCGCTATTTTCACTTCGGTGTTATGCATTTGTTAATTTGATCATTTCTTATCCTATTTATTTGTAGTTATAAACGCAGAATTTATAAATTCTGTTATTTATGTGCATGGAAGCTTAAGACTATGGCTAATTCTTTTCGGCGGGTAAAATTTTGAAAATCCCACCCACCTTCCCACCAAACAAAATGGTCTTAAAAATCAAATTAATTTTCGATAATAAGTTAAATAAATTTCTTTTAATAAATTAATCTCAAACAACCAATATTAACACCAAAAGTAGAAAAAATGGTCATATAAAAAGGTTGATTTGCTTGCGAGGATTGAGAGGTTGATAGATTTGCTTGGAACAAGCTTAAAATTTATTATTTCTTAGTTAAAATATATGTACAAAATTTTAGAATTATACCTGGAATGAATTAC
Source organism: Parasteatoda tepidariorum (assembly GCF_043381705.1). Lineage (NCBI taxonomy): Eukaryota > Metazoa > Arthropoda > Arachnida > Araneae > Theridiidae > Parasteatoda > Parasteatoda tepidariorum. The sequence goes on along the minus strand of NC_092204.1, from coordinate 93,569,556 downwards.
GACTCAATGGCATTCTCCATCTCAATGGCACAAAATTTAAATTGGTTCATTGACATTCAGGTGGCATAGTGAAATCTTTCTGAATTGATATCTTTTGCCTCTTCAATGAATCAATCTTAAATTCAGTGCCATTGAGGGGGCAGATATTTTCTGCCTCTTCAATGAATCAATCTTAAATTCAGTGCCATTGAGGGGGCAGAAGATACCAAGTTATAATTCGAAAATTTTGTGCAGATGTTCTCGTCAAAAAAGGATAAGTTTTAAGCACATTTCGCATGCGAATCAACGAAGTTTATGATCTCTTTTATAAATGTTTGAATATAAAGGCTTCTTTTAACCAACCTTTGGCATATTGAAGAGACAGAATATATCAGTTCAGTGTTATAAGGTTTACCATATTCTTTAATGATGGTAGTTGACATAAGATTCTGTTAAACTTTTTCGACCCCACCCAATTGATTATGCTTTTTAACTATATTTCTGATCAGAATTAATGCCCATACATATAGTTAATGATTGTCATTTTTTCAGTCCGGAATTGTGGATTGCCATCTTTGGCTGCCTGCACGTAACATCGTTGTTCGCTGCAATCTATGAGTGGCGTTCTCCCTTCGGTCTCAATCCATGGGGAAGAATGCGAAGCAAAAACTTTTCATTATCATCTGCATTGTGGGTTATGTGGTCTCTACTTTTCTCTCACCTGGTCGCCTTTAAGGTAATGTCCAGTCTCATATTGCTCTAATTTGTGATCTTGGGGGGAAGCTCTACTAGTCTTACTCTTCAACTTTTATTAACTTCATTTAATTTGTTTCTGATCATTGCATAACCACTACTTTACCGATGAAAGGCTATATGTTACCGATATGTTAACATTTAATCAAAATAAAATTCGAATCATACACCTGATAGCAGTTTATAAATCCGAAACAACTGTTTAAGTTTAATTTTTGTTTCTGGAGTTAGTATTCCGAAAGTTATGAAACCTTACAACTAAACTTTTAGACTAAAAAGTCAAAGATCTCAAGTCTTTTACCCCTTAATCTGACCATTTTGAGATGCATTTGCTTCTATTGAAAGTTTAAAATTCTAAAATATAGTTTAAGTTCTATTTAAATTTCATATATATATATATATATATAATTTGAAATTAGAGCTTTTTTCCGAGTTTAACACACTCAAACTGTAACTATTTTATTTTTCTTATCGAAAAAGAATCATTCGAAATATATGCTTGAATTTTTATTCCGTTGGGGAGGTGAACTGACAGAAAACAATTCCAGATTCCTTTAAAATCAGAGACACTATTTTTACATCAGTTTCTAAGAACCACCTGTGTACACAATCGATATTAATTATGAAATTTTCCATACCTGATAATTGTTGACAAATAGGTTCACTCTAATTACGAAGTGCAAAGATACTTAAAAAAGTAAAGTTTAAAACTTACAGTCTAAAACTAGCGCACACTAAAAACTAGTCTAAAAACTAGAAACTCGATTTTTTTTTCCCCACAATGATCGATGAGAATTTAGATTGCGGAGAACGTTTACTCGAAAAACTGTTCTTTATAGTATATCTGAAGAGGAAAGAAGAAGAAGAAAAAAAGATGCTGTCTTCGAAAAATATTTCACGCCTTTTTAAAAATTCGATAAAATTCTTGCGTTTCCATCTAGTTTCTCTGAAGCATGAATATCATAAATCGCGAGGAACGGAAAGAGTTTATCATCTGTTGCCACATTTGGCTGCCAATTTCTCATTTGTTTATTTGAAATGCTTCCACGTATAAATTTTTTCCAGATTGAGGGAGACATTTTGATCTTCAGTCATTTCTTTTTTATTTGTGACACATCACTCAGATACATTATTTCTGTATTTTTGTCTGAGCCTAAAGAATATATTTTTAGTAAAATAATAAATAAGTACATTTCTTTAATATTTAGCCGCCTTCCTTACCACTCATTTCATCAATTTTGAAATGTCCTAGGAGGTATATTATTTCAGCTTTTAAAATTTCTACTGTAATCCATATGTTAGCAATTTCAGTTCCAATAAAGTACATTTGAACAAAGTTAGTAACACTTTGCCAATTATAGAGGAAAGGCGTTGTCATTTGTGTTATACTAACGCACATCAAAAGAGAACATGTCTTGACATGTCCTATTGTATGTTTCTTCATGTTTTCAAAAGGTTTTTAATTTCAGAGATCGATGATGTGATGATGCTATCACAACACTCTCCATTTACAACCTTTTGGTTATTGCCTTATTTTTTTAATTACTTTTCACTCCATGTCTAACGCATAGCTTTTAACTATAACCGCTAACTTTGCTGAGTTCTCAGACCTGCACGTTTCATTGCTGACGATCCTCTTAGGTCAATTTTCTTCTTGAGTGCTAACAATTTGTTTTCGTGGAATATAACATTTCTTTTAATTTGTTTTTGTGGGATATCTATTTCATTGAGAAACGAAGAAAGCTGGTTGTGTTCAGAATAAAATAAGAAAGAAAATAAGATTTTAGATAAAATAAGTTTGATATTTTTGTTGCTATCTCTAACTGAATTGCTAACAGAAATGAAGGTATTCCTGTCAGCAATTCAGATAGATATGACATACCCTCCAATATTTGAGATTACTGACATATAATTTTTCAAATGGTAGAAGCATTTTAAAACATATAAAATTTTTGCAAAATATTTATTAAGATTTAAGAGCATGACAACTACGGAAATTCCACAGTAGTTGGAGGATATATATTTATTTTCAATTTACCTGACAACAAGATCACTGAACGTAAGTTAAGGAAACTCTGTAGTTGATCATTCGACTCATAAACTATGAATTAAAAACTTGCTTATTTCTTTCTTTTCTTGATACATGCCGAATAAGTTAGCATAAATGAAAGAAAATACTTTTATGATTTTATTAAAATATAGATAAGAGATACAGGTTTACTTTGGAACTCTTGAAATTGTTACTATAGCATTCTGATTTCCTAAAACTAGCAATTTGAAGAATGTTTTATTGACTAGGGTTATTAAATCGCCATTAAAAATCATGAATCAATTAGTGATTCATAACATTGAATCACGATTAAAATTTGTGAAAATTGAGCCTTTAAAGGCACAATTTCATAAACGTTACGCTAAGATCTTGAAATTTCGTAAAACATTTCAAAATGTTTACAAAAACAATTGAGAAAAGTATCATAAAGAAACATCGATTATTAAAAAAAACTGAACACAATTAGCAAAAAAATTCATCTCTGGCAAAAAGTAATAATACAAAAAGAGTTTGCTCGCTCTAACAGTATTTTATAACGGCCGGAATAAAATTTTTTAAAACAATTTATCCGTCATATTGTATACAAAGAAAATTTAGGAACTTGGAGAATTAACTTGGTAAGTCCAATGTTTTTTTATGCATTTTTGACTGTGGACAATTTAGCTGCTACGATTGAGGCAAAATGACGTAAATGGTGTTTGAGTCGTCTCGTGGTGGTTAATTCCGTGCAAAAACTACATATAACTATCTCCCGTCATTTTTCATTGCTGTTATAGTTTATTTTCTCCTGTTATTTTGTGTTTCTTCACTAAAGAAGGTACTTGTTTATGTAACCGAGGCTAAAGTATAGGGTGTTCAGCGGAGGACTGACTGATTTCAAAATAAAAAATCTCGAAAACAAGAGACGATAAATTAATAGAAACAAACGGCATATTTATTGTGAAACCTGTAAAAACTTTCTGCAGAATTTCTAGAGTCCAGTTATTAAAGTTGTTTGCAGGTGGCGCTGCAGGCCATCGATAATCGGCCAAAGCGATCGATTCTAGAGTTATAACGTGAAAGGAGAGTGTCGTACCGGATTAGGAAGTTTAATCTATGTGTTCTATTGAACAACGTATTTCTGGTACTAGAACATCACTGATTAGATTATAATCATTATAATCCTACATTTGTATTTTATCAAGAACTCTGCACATCATAATGCGCCATCTGTTAGCGATTTCTGTAACTAAAATCACAAATTTATACGCAATAGACATACTGTTTGTTTTATTCCTCTATCACCGTTTGTTTCCGGGATTTTCAAATTTGTAATCAGTCAGGCTTTTTCTGGATTTTCTGTATGTCTAGTTTGGTATCTTCATTTGTGCTTATTTCATGTTGTATTGCTTTATCCATGCGTAATACAACGTATTCTCATTTGGGTGTCAGTTTCTGATTGTTTTTCTTTTGTGCAGGCACCCAAATCATGGCCGAACAAAGTGTTGATCAACTTGTGGGGCTGCTTTAGTGTCATCTTCGTATCTTCATACACTGCTAATATCGCTGCGCATTTCGCGGGTCTCTTTTTTCATCTGAGAGTCGATGACTTCCATGACGTTGGCGTAAGTAAACTCCAAAGTTTCTGACATTTCTGCGCAAACTCAAAACACACTCTCGAAATATCGATTCATAATGAAAGTACTTAGATCCTTAATGCGGTGCTAGTTTGAGGCAGCTTTAATAAGGTGTTAACAATCGAAAAGCCGGCTGCATTCTTATACGATGACACTGACGAGCTCGAGCTAGCTACGAGAACAAAAACTGCAAACAGAAAGAAAGAGTGGAATCATCGATAGCCAGCCCCACAGCGGCCGCAATAAGCTAACCAAAATTCGAAATGTTTTAAATCTTTTGTCAGCAATACAGATAAATTATTGCTATCACCATTAAGAACTAAGTTAACATCACTTTACAAAACTTTAGTTTGACATCTTCGGTCACCTCAATGGTCTAAAAAACACTTAAAATTCAAGAAAAAAAGAATTACAGATTCTATGGATTGACTTGTAGTCCGCTTCTTAAAAACAATATGCAGTACAATATATACGAAAAGTTAATATCGTATGTCCTCCCCCATCGATGCCGATATTGGATAATAAACACACATTTTTAGATAATTATAAACCACCACTTACTTCATTTTAATGTAATCCAAATACATTCGGTAATTACCCGAAATTCGGCGCCACTGAAACCTCAGAAGGTATTAACTAAAATTCTTTACTTACATTACTGACGTAAGTAACTCTTAAGCAATACTCTATATCGATCGACAAAATCTGAAATATTTTTGTTTTCCCACCTTTTAGCACATTGAAGGGGTAGAAAATATTATTTTATAGTATGGAGATTTTGCATGTTTCTTAATAATGACAGTTGGAAACTTTTCCGTGCCACTGCCAAGTGATTTAAAATACCTCGACTTTTTTTGGTCTACCCCAATAGGGATATAGCTATCAATAAAAAGATCACTCTTATATTAAGTAATTACCTTCGATTTATTAGAGTTACAAGCAAGAATTCGAATGATTGCTAAAAATTACTTCTGTTTCTGATTGAAAATTTGCGAAATATTTCGAACGAGTGAAATCTTTTGTGAATTGGGAATTAATAATTTCTGTAGTATCAATATCTCGTGCACGTCAAAATTTGTCCATGTGATGTTTTGTTCCCAAAATAGTTCCCAAGAACACCGTTTATTTTCTACAATTTTTACATCATTTTATTAGTTAAAAGTTCATTTTTCTACATCATTACCAATTGCAAGCGCAGCTTTGACAGTTTTTCTTTGCTTATGTTATATCAGCTCCTTGACTTGTCCTTGAGAAAGTATTGAACCAAATTTTCTCCTTTTCGTTGAAGCAGAATCATTTAAAGTCGGAAAAGTTCGACTTAATGCTTTATAGTACTACGATAAACGATGGCATATACTGTGAAACACAGATATAACTCCAACGGTAGAATTTCAAAGCCAGAGAAGAGGAGCGTTAAACAATGGCGTAAACATTCTCCACTAGTTACTCTTTAAGTCGTCGCTCTCCCCCGCAACAATTTCAATTGAACATCACCACACATTCTATTGTCTACACTTGATTTCTCCACCTTCTAGCGGAGAGAGATTCAGCGCTTTGAGAAAGTGAAATATGGGGCTGTGACATAGTATGGCACGAACATACGAATATAGTCATCGCATCGACAAAAATGCATCATCCGACTTAGCGATTTAAGTAGGAAAATTGATAAACGTTCAATCTCTAAAATGAAGTAGGTAGATACTACAGAAAAAACAGGTGTTTTTTGTATTTGTATTAAAAAAAAACAAGAAACCTTAATTAAATTTTAGGATTGCACTCGTACATCAAAACGTGATTTTTTCCCCCAATATGCCAAGTATATGCAAGATTTCGTTCCAAAATATGTTCCTGTGAGAGTTCATTTACAGAATATTAAACCCCAGCGAAATTTTGTCTTTTCATATCAGAGTAACTAATCCCCAGACATTGTTCAAAATGAGTATTTTAAAAGTGCCTAAACTATACTACACTATTCTATTTACAGCTCCTGAATCAGAGGACAGGAACGGCAAAAGGAAGCGCTTCGGAATCATATATATTCGCTCAAAATCCCCAACTGTGGCAGCATATCCAGAAGTATGGTTACGACGATCTTGAAAAAGGACTAGAGAAACTAAGGTAAATTTTTCGTTGAAGCTAAGGTGAGAATCATTCACATCATTCCAGGTCACTTGATTCTTGTTTTTGTTTTTTTTTTCTAGGAACAAAGAACTGGACATGCTGATTGGGGATACCATAGTTCTAGATTACATCAGAGGCAACGATCCGGGATGCAGCCTTCACTTGTTGGGACAATCTTTATTTGATGACGCGTATGCGGTGGGCATGCAGAAAGGCTTTTCACTTAAAGTGAGCTCTTCAATCATTTCTAGGATGTTTTTTAAAGGGCCATTTCCACTGCATGCGATTCGGGCACTCGCGGTCGAAGGAGAATAAGAACTTAATTTGTGAAATATATATTTCCCCGTCATAAACTCGCCAATCAGGTTCATTTCCTCTCTCGGCATTAACCGGAGACGCGTGAATCAGTGCTTAAAATAAAAAAGGGAATACCCAAAATAACATTTGATCCAAAGTAGTTCAAACGCCTGATCTCAAATATGCTAATTAATTAGTGCAGACCATATTTTAAGTTACGAAATCAGACAAAGAAACACATTTTATCTGAATAAACATAATTTTTTTGACAGATTTGGATTCTTGACTCTCAAAATATGGGAGTAGCCACAATCTGAAAGATGTGGTCCCAATAGTTTGGTCAAGAGAGCGGCGGAAGGTTTCGACCAATTAATCTTAATTTTACTTATATTTCTTCGCATATTTTTGATTTTATAAATATTTCGCCATGTCTCGAGAAATTTTTAATCGGATTGAAAACTTTTTGTACACTATTATTAAATTCGTTTATTCACAAATTCGTTATTCGTTTATCCAAAAATAATTGCATGCAAAAAGTAGTTTTTAACACATATTAATTATACATATTAATTAATTATACTGTTGTGTTGGTGTTGTCAAATGACACTAACAAGACAACAGTTATACACATGGTTAACTGTTGTGTTGTTGTTGTTGTTTGACAATTGCAGAAAAGTTAAACTACAAGTCAAAAGGGACCGAAGGCATCATAGAGGGTATGACGTATGGTGTGGCAGAAGTCGAATTCTTGGCCATAGATGGCTCCACTGGAAAACAAGAGCAATCGCACCCCCTCTGCCAAAATAGGCATACATCAACAACAACAACAATAATAATAGTTGAAAATTTTTGAATTATAAGGTAAGCAAACCTTTACACCCTTTTAAAGAATGCCATTTTAAATTACAAAATACAAAATTTTAGTACAATAGGTTGAAAGTTCCTAATTTAAATTTAAAGTAAAAATGAAGTAATTGTAAAAATCCTAAGTAAATTTTAAAAAATTCATTTCTCGAGAACTATTTGACTGATTTAGTTTCTATTTTTTGCACTTCACAGTAAAAAGAAAATAATAAGAGGGGAGAAGATTAATCATATATTAATGGTTCAAAATAAATGAATATACCTGTTAAAATCTTTCAGAAACGCATTTCGACATTGATTTTGAGATACAACGAGTACGGTTACATGGAACAACTCCAGAAGAAATGGTTCGGACGAGTGCCTTGTTTCAACCATTCCCTGCATCGACTGAACAAGCCTAAACCACTGAGTTTAAAAGCCGTTGCCGGAGTCTTCATCATGCTGGTCATTGGATTGTTGGTTGGCATTTTCATCCTGGTCATTGAACACGCTGTCTTTAAATATGCCTTACCTGAACTACGGAAGATGCCACCCGACCGCTTCTGGAGAAGTCGAAACGTTATGTTCTTCAGTCAGGTATACAATAATCCCTATAGCAACCGTTTTCTTCTTAGCTACAATAAAGAACGGTCCAATAAGGATCTCCAAGATCATCGAGAAACCAAAATTGTGATAGAGGAATATTAAACAGCGTGAAACTTATTTAAGTTCCAATTCATTCTCTTCTAATGAAGAACCTTTTTCAATGTCGAGACACAGAATGGAATTAGGGGCTTCGACACTGAAGAAGGTTCACTAAGGAATCAAAATTATACTATGTCTATTTATATGGCAATATTTCAGCTCTTTTCATGCTGTTGAACTTTATTCAGGTATGTTAACCATTCCTTCACTTCAAGATTGGGCTACCTAACTGGAACAATTAATTAATAGTTCATCCAGGCTGAATAGTGGCTAAAAATATAGTCCGAATAGGAGAAATAATACCAGCTGAGGCTCAATATAAGCTGAGTAAAGGCTATAAAACACCGAGTGAATCAGACAATTCTACATGGGATCAATCTAGACAGATTAGTGTTTGATAAAGGTATTTTTCGCTTGTATTTTTGGGCCAACGTTCTCAAATATTGGTCTTATGATGGTCCTCGTGTTATTGCTACTAAGAGTTATCCTCAAAATTTGATACATGAACATTTTACCTCTCTTTGTCTTTAAAAGGAATACTTGTCTAATTTGATAGATATTCTCCAAATCAATAGTCCCATCTGCAATCAATAGTCCAAATCAATAGTCCCAGCCCAATTTCTCAGGAGACCTTTTAATTTAATTCACATGAAGTGAGACTCCATTGTTCATGAGTGTATTCTGATTGAACGAAAACGTAACCGAGATTTAATCTTAATGGTGGTGTAATCGAGGGGTTGAATAAAAATTTTGAATCTTGAGTGGACAGAGCGGAATCAAAGACAAATGAGATAAGAAACCAAGAAAAAGTCAAACAGTTATAAATCCGATAAGTGTGAGGGACTTATGCGATAGGAATCTTCAGAAGACCAACGATGAAGTTTGGATAGGCAAATCGTGTGCCTATCGTCTTCTGTATCCGCTGCACCAACAACAGTCATTCTGACTTGGCGATTTCTAACAAGCAAAAAAGATTTTGTTCATCTTTGAACACCTTTTTGATTCACTCACAGCTTTCAATCGGATGTAAGCTGTCATCTACTGTCAGCTGATATTATTATTAAAAAAACATCAATTGTTTTTGTATTTAGTGCAAAGCTAATTTTTGCTGTATTCATCTATATGTATAGCCTTTCTGAAACTTCTGACTCACATTAGCATTAATATGATTATATCCAACTTGGGAGCTCGCAACTTTCTGCTCGCTGTGCTTGCCAACCCCCAGAACAACTTTCAGAACCAGCTCTTTTCAGATTGCTTCGTTCCCTCATTGAATACATGTATTCATGAAATCTACTTTTGTATATATGCTTTCATTTTTTTTAATGAAGTTCAAAAAAATATGCTACATATACACCCCGTCAAAATCTTGAGTTAAAAACATTTCATTCCATTTATATACATTTCGATGTTACTTGAATAATTCTTCTGAAACAAATAATTAACAGAATTATTTATATACAATTATAAAATTTTTGTGTTTAGAGACACAATAGCTTAGCCCCTCATTCTAAAATAAAAGAATAAAATGTATAAAAAACCAAAGAAAAAGGTTAGGAAAAAAAAACAACAAAGTAGGCAAAAATGGACGAAGTACACCACGATTAAAACAAAAGTTTAGGAAGAACCAAAAAGCAGCGTATTTCTGTTTAAAAACAAAAGCTTGCTTTATATGGACTGTTCAATTTTAACTTATCCTTTCAACCTTAGCTCAGTTAGTTTCAACAACTCGTTACTAACACAAGAAGTTCTATAGGTTTAGAGACACTTTGTAAATTTTTTGAACAGAGTAGTAGTAGAGCATACTTTTGTCTGTCTTTTCAGAAACTGTACAGATTCATCAACACAGTGGAATTAGTCTCCCCACATCATTCGGCAAAAGAAATTGTCACCAATCTCAGAGAGGGTCAGATTTTCAGCCTTTTTCAGAAAAGCGTCAAAAGAGTAAGGTTCAACTTTTATATTCCTCTTATGTCAGGCGCTGATGATAATTTAAATTATCATAAAATTTTTACTTAACTTTTTGTAACTTACGATAATCATTATAATTAATGACGCATGAACTTGTTACGAAATTCTTTTTGCATACGATATTTTATAAGCTATAAAAAAGCGTACAAATTACATTAAATAAAAGTGCAACCTTTTCTTCTTTCTCGACTACTATTTCTTTTCACTGTTTTAGACTAGAAAATATTCAGAAATGTGACACCATTAAAAAACAATTAACTTACGTAATTAATTTAAAATTATAGAAAAGTGAGCTTATGTAAACCTAGTATGTATGCATATATATATATATATATATATATATATATATATATANAGAAATTACTATTGGTTAATGAACTTGCTCGAGTGATTCCCACGGCTTAAAAGGAAAAAAAGATCTTTATTTAAATTTATGCATAGTTGGGCCAAAAATAGATTTAGAAACAGGATGTAGCTTTTAAAAGTGTGAGAAAGTATTTCGATTTGAATAATTAATTAGTAATAAAGTAGGGGCTGTTTTATAGCAAAGAAACTAACATAAAAAGATTAATAGAAGCTTTTTATGTTACATCCCCCCTCGCCGAAAAATTTTGACTAATATCTAAAAAATTTTAAAATTATCCCTTTGTAAAACCTTCCCTATGATGACACAATTAAAATAAAATAATAATAATAATATTTGTAATATCAACAAGATATAAAGTAACATGAATTATAAAAAAAAACACATTTGCACACAATGTAAAAAATGTTTTCCATAAAGTGTTAGAGGAAGAAAAAAAAATTGAATTAGCGTAACTATCAAAATGAAGTGTTAGATCTCCATTTTCAATAATTTTTTGTGATTAAGTTTTTTCAGTCCTTCTATAACAGTAAATAAAGTTATTCCTCATACTAACACAATTAAAATAAACTTTTCACTTAAGACAAGAAAATCTATAAAAATTTCTAAAAGATGTAAATATTCATATTCAACAACATGAAAGATAAAAAAAAACATGAAAATGCAAGTGATATGAGATATAAAAGTACAAATTGACACTTTTTATCAAAAAAAAAATTTCAATAATAAAATTTTACATTTAGAAGGAAGAAAAATAAATTTAAATATATGAATAGCACATATTTTGCTTTTCTAAACACCTTAATAAAATAAAAATTTAAATTTCACTTCTACAATTAATATAATATACACTGTGATATATAATGCAATAAAAAAAAGTGATTCCTTAAATAATTAAAATTATAATCATACTGAATCAAAAGTGAAAAAAAAATATATGACGGTAACACTAAATTTTAATATCATTTAATTGAAACAAATAATATGGTAAACCACTGAATAATAATATCAATAAATGGAAATATTTTCAAAATATAAATATCAATAGCCATAAATTAATTAGTTCAAAATTCGAGATATGAGCGTGAATGATTAGAATACATTCACGTTTAAAAATTTCACCTGGAGAATATCATTAAAAATATCAGAGCACGATTTGTCAAATAAGTATAATTGATATAAAATGTGTAAAATATTAATCCCCCCAAAGAAGATTTTCATAGCACTCATCCATTTTTTTTTCCACAAGATTTCACCACTAAGCACGATCCACTAAAGTTCACACACTGAACACAGCTCGCTTTGGCCAACATTAAGTGCCACCAAGATGAACTTCTGGAAATATAGAATCGCTGTCACTTTGAAATAGGCATTAAATCAAAAATATGGAACAGGTTTTTAGAGGCATGGAATTCTCGAAAAGGTGAAGCAAACGAAACATCTTTTTTTTTTCTTTCTTAATGTTTTCTCCATAGTCGCTTCATTCCAAGTGTAAACACGACAGTTAGTAAAAAGGGGAAAGTGTCGCCAGCCAGGGTCAAGGTTCATCCAAATCCAATCAATTTCGCAGCATTGGCAATAAACTGCTCAGCATTCTCTTCTAGTCGCTGAGAAGTCCACTTACGATCCGTTCGTTAATAGGCTCAAATCTTCCAACGTAGTAGAAGTGTGTTCTTTCAGTTAATTTTTTTTTCTTTCTGTTTTGAAGAAACATTTAATATTATCCTGCGTCCGTTTCATCAGTTCTTATAATCCTGCTCGGCTTGTAAAATGATGCAGTCGGACCGAGCAGGGAAACAGACACACGATTTTAATGAAATCAGATGTAATTTATTTAGATCATGTTCTTATGGAAAACCAGTGAAAAGTGATGTTAACTCCATTCAGGATCAGTCTTTCTGGTAGGGAAAATCTTGCAAATAATCCGAAAATGTCTCTATTTAGAGNATTTTTGGAAATAAATGTTTTGTTTTCTTTTATCTTAAATGTTTTTCTTACATTGAGTTAGTTTCACGAAATTGCTGTTTGACCAGTTTACTGTGAGTTTTTGTATTTTCATTTTTGTATTATATTCTCAAGATTTTGTTTGAAATTTCTCTTCTGATTTGATTTTATGCATTTCTTGTATTTCTTCCTGGAGTTTTTTAAAACCTTCGAGGTACTGAGAGAGCAAATTTTGGTTATTGTCTGGCTCTTTTAATAGAAAAGGTTTTGTTCTCTGGCTTCCGGAGCTGGTACCCCCTGAAGACGTCGGCTTCGGTGGCCATATTTTTATATCTATTGTTTTTATAATTTTATACATATATATATATACAGGTATAGGACAAAATAATAGGAACACCTGTGAAAGAATGGAGTCGTACTCGACTGTCCAATAGGCGGATGACAAGTGTCGCAAGAATGTGCCACCTAGTGGTGATGAAAAGCAAGGTATCTGTCTAGCATTTGGCAGTGTGAGATTTGCATGAGAAAAATCCGTTTCTAGCAAAACGAGATTATGTCTGACCTCTCTGACCTTAAAAGAGGCATGATAATCGGAGCTCGCCTGGCTGGAGCGTCTGTGTCCAGAACAGCGAACCTTGTAGGTGTCTCAAGGACCACTGTATCAAGGACTCTGTCGACCCACACAAAGTTGGGTAAGGTGTTTTCGGCGAGGCACAACAGCTGCAGGAAGTCGAAGTAGTCAGACCGTAATAGAAGGGTGTTGAAAAGGATAGTCGCTCGAAAACGCAAGACTACACTGCCGGTAATAACATCCGAGATGAATACCCACCATCAGAACCCTGTATACATGAAAATTATTCAACGGGATTGCATGCTGCTAACATTCATGGTAGAGTAGCTATTCCAAAACAGTTAGTTTCAGCGCGGAATGCTTTGAAGAGACTACAGTGGTGCCAAGGCCACCTAAAATGGACACAACTGCAATGGAAACAAGTCATCTGGTCTTATGAATCCTCTTTTACACTATTCCAGACCACCTGACGTGTATTCGTGTGGCAATCGCCGGCAGAAGCATTTCATGTTGATTGCCTGGTTCCAACCGTGAAACATGGAGGTGGTTCTGTGATGGTGTGGAGCGCTATATCTGCCCGTGGATTGGGCCTCTCGTTGTCTTGAGGGGGGTGGTCAAAGGGGACCATTACCGAAGCATTCTTGCAGATCATCTTCACCCTATGCTTCACACTCTCTTTCCGGGAGAACGTCCTGTGTTCCAAGATGACAACGCCCCTGATCACACGTCTCACTGTATTCGAACATGGTTAAATGAGCATAATGATGAAGTGGAACATCAAGCGTGGTGTCCTCAGTCCCCTGATCTCAATATCGTTGAGCCTTTGTGGGGTTTTTAGGAGAAAAAAGTCCGTGCTCGGTTTCCTCCTCCACGCACACTCTCTGAACTCGAGACAGCCCTGCAAGAGGGATGGCTGCAAATTCCAATGAACTTTGTTCAAGACCTTTATTTCTCAATCCCACGTCGAATGCAATCTGTCATTCAGGCCAAAGGTGGCCCAACTCCTTATTAATAAAATATTTTCATTTTTTCACAGGTGTTCCTATTATTTTGTCCTATACCTGTATATATATATATATATATATATATATAATAATGCGTGGTATATTTGAAAATGTTCTCTGATCGTCTGGCTAAAACTGTTAGCAACTCTTACAGTAACGATCATAAACAACTCTGAAAAAATATGTTTTGGAAAGATAAAAATCGAAACAAATTATAGCAGAATTACTTCCTGTTGAGTATTCCTGTCATAATTTGTTTACTCTAGGTTTACCTGAAAACACTTTTCTCTGAATTTCAAAATACCTATGGAGGGGAAACAAAATTTGTCTTGAAAAGTTTCCATGCTTATGGTTTTGGCCTATATCTGTTCCGGCTGTATACGATAGGTACATCTGGTATGTTTAAGAACGTCCTCCAGACATTTGACTAAAACTGTAAACAACTCTTACATAATGGTCGTAAATGTGGTATAAATAAAATGATGCTATCCTAGTATACAATGTGCAAACCCTCTAGCGGATAGCGTTTATGCCTAGTGGTCATATGCTATTTTCTATTCCTTTTACATGTCTTTGCCCTGTTATTTTTTACCACGTAATTTCGGAGCATCTCGTAAATTACCAAATATACATAATTTAATTAAAATTCATTGTCAATTTTTATGCTTTCTGCATTAATTTTATTGGTCGTCATATGATTTATGCTGCCTGAATTAATGAAAGTAAATTGAATGTGACGAATACATTGTAATTCAAATATACAAAAGACATGATATTTGATGAAGGAAATAAATAATTGTATAAATAAAGAAGCTCTATATGATTCATATTAGGAGAATGAATTACTTCCCCATCCCATGTCTGTTAATTATAAAAGTAAGCATTTTCTTTAGAGTGTTAACGCAGCCTTTTGTTTTGCAGAAAGCTAAGGAAGATGCCAGGAGAAGGAAAAGTAAATCACAATTTTTCGAAATGATACAAGAAATCAGAAAAATGTATGTAAAACAATTTTCAATTCTTTTCAAATGTTACATAATTATTCAATACATTATTCTAAAAGTCGAGAGCTGAGAAAAAATTATTACTAAAAGAGTAGATCTACAGAGTGAAAAAAAAGCGAAACACCCAGAATAACTTTTAATCTATTGAACGGATCTTCACGCCCTAGGACTCAATCTTAATGGTCCGTGAGCGTGACCTCAAACATGCTAATAAGTTAGTGCAAGCAGGCGATATTTTAAGTTATGAAATCAGACACAAAACATACTTTCTCTGAATCAACAAACTTTGTTTTCAACGGATTTGGATTCCTGACCCCCAAAATATAGTAGATAGCCGGAATCTGGGAAATAGTCTCCCAAGAGTTTGATCAAGAGAGCTGACGAAATTTTGGACCCTTCAATGTTATTTTCACTTTTTGCATACTTCACCGTATCTCGAGAAATTTTCAAACGAATTAAAAAAGGATTTTACACACAATTCGCGATCGCAACGAACTATAGGGGGCGCTGTTGTATGAGACGAATACCTGCGATTTCTATATGAACAGCACTGGAGACGTATTTAATATAGTGTTTAGCATTGTAACGTTCCTTCTTTATTGTGGCTTATTAAATTTAAAAAAGAAAAATGTTTGATATTCTTTCTTATGCAAGCGAAAACAAACAATTTATCTCTTTTTTTTAGAGAAGGAACATCCAGGAACACATCGGAAAAATATTTGTAAATGAACAAGAAAAAAAATATGTATCTTCTTATTAGAGTTAGAACCTAATGACTGCAAAATCGTTTTACTAAATTTAATAATATAACATGAAAGGCCTATTTAAACTTTACATTCCATAGTGTTATGAATGATATTACTTCAAACAAATGCAAAAACTATACATAAGCCCATAATTTTATATAATTTAATTTTGCAAAATAAGTTCTTTGACAATTTTCATGAAAAAATTTTAAGTTTCAATAAAAATCATTATTTATAAAATAAAAAACGCAATATAAAGAATGCTTACGAAAAAAAAAAGATTCTAAAAATTCCTCAAATTAAAATAATAAACTTTCATGTTTTTTTTAAAAATTCTTAATTGGACGCAGAAAACCATTTTATAGAAAATTATCATCAAATTAGAAAAAAAATTTCGTACAAGTAAATTTTTTATTATAAAAATCATAACATCTGATATCATAATATCTGATTTATAAATCCGGAGAATTCCAAAATGATATGTTCTTCGTTTGAAAACTTTATTCTCAAATATTATATATATAGATTATCCCTTTATTACTTTAAGATGACATACCACACAATAAAACTTTATAATTGCAAAATCTCGAAATGAATTTCAATATGTAACTTAAAAACTGAATAGCTGAATTTTAGTTGAATTTTTATTCCATACTTTTCTGAATCATATTACTTCAAACATTAGAAAATGCAAGAAGTATGCATAAACACATAATGTTATACCACTTAATTTTTCAAAAAAAGTATTTTGACAACAATTTTTATCAAAAAATTTATAAACTAAAAAATGCAAAATAAAGAATTCTTAGGATAAAAAAACGATTCTAAAAATTCCTCAAATTGAAAAATAAAACTTTCATATTGTTTCTATTTTTTATTCTTATAGTTCTTAATCAGACATTTAAAAAAAACCATTCTGTAGAGAACTATCATCAATATAATAAAAAAATTACTTACAAGCAAATTTTTTATTTTATTATTAAAATCATAACACTTCCTTTATAAATCCGGAGAATTCCAAATGAAATGTTCTTCGTTTGAAAATTTTATTTTCAAATAATATATACATAGATTATCCCTTCATTACTTTTAGATAACATACCACACAGCAAAATTTTCTACTTTAGAATGAGTTTCAATGTAGTAGGATTCTTTGTTTACCGTATTTTTAAGTTTTCTTTTTTATATCTACTATACATATAAAGTATGATTTTTTGGAAAAATGAGACATAATTGGTCTAGACTAGTGTAGCTTGATCTAGTGTAGGTCTAGATTAAAGTAGCTTGGATATGAATCTATCTCTAGCATCATGTTCAAATATTTTATTCGAAGCCTCTGTCTCAAGTATGAAACACCTTTAGTGTTTCTCTACGCGTGAATTAACGTGTGATTTAATATCATCTTTATTTAAGTCCTACAACATAGGGAAAGGGTATACCAGGCAAAAATTCGAATAAATGATTTCTAATTAATTCGGAGCTTGTAAGTTTTATTTTCGTAAGTACGAAACTTTTCAGTCTTTTTCTATGGAACGGTTTGCTTCGCTTTTAAGATCCTTCATATGCAACTAAGCACTCGGTTGACAACTGTTAGCCGCCTGGAATAGGACAAAGAAACACGATCATGATTTACTAAGTCTTCTAAACAATGTCTAAAGGTGATTGCATTTAATATGAACAGCAGATATTGCTGGTTGACAGGAATTTGTTGAGCAAAGACCGAAGACAAACTTTCAAGCTTCAGACTACTTTTAAATCATTAACTGGAATTCTTTTTGTGCTATATCCTTCCACGCTGTTGCAAGACTTAAGTGAGCATGATATTAAATCACGCATCAATTCTGGCACCATGTGCATTAAAGAAATACTAGTTTCCTTGCCCCTCCCAGGCTGTGAAAAGGGGTGTCAAACTTGTTACAGAGGCTTCGAATAAAATATATCAACATGAAGCTAGATGGAACTACAATAAGATGTAGATCAGAAAAACCTCATTTCTCAAAGAAATCAAACTCTAAATGTGTAGAAGAAACGAAAAAGGAACCTTAACAATGCAGTAAGTAAAGAATCCTACTTACTTCATTGAAAATTTTAGAAAATAGCTATAAATATAATGTAAAAAATCGGTTAAAATTTGGATGCTTGGTTGAGTAAAATATAGGTGGAATTCGACGTGTAACCATCTTCAAATGGCTTAGTTCCAGGGATGCTCTGATCTATTATAATGAGCGAAGAGGTACACAGTGAAAATTACAAAATATTGGTAAACTTGCTTTTTTTCAAAAACGTTGCGCGAATGTACAAAAGTAAATTATTGATCAGAATTTAATTTATTTAAGGATATTCAAATTATCATATAAGCATATAAAAATTAAAGCGTGTTAATTTTAAGTCCAAGTTTTTCATTGATTTTAAGTGTGATGATCGAACTGCGGATATTATCCGATTTTGAAAAATCTTATGCCCTTTTTATTCTTATTCCAAGTTCCAAGAGGTAACTTCTCCGCACTAAAGTAATCTGAAATTCAAAAAAAAAAAGAAAAAAAAATTTAACCCACTCTATTACATACATCAAATGATGGTAGTTGACAACTTTTCCGCAGTACCGCTAAAAAATTAGATTACTCTGACTTTTTTACCCACCCTACAACACATAGATTAAAAACAAATAGTCTTCCTAGTCTGCAGGTTGACTCTCATTATAACCAAAAATTTAGAAAAATACTATCGTCTTTCTATGGTAATGCACACATAACTCTGTGGCAATAACGAGTACTCTTAACTCTAAGACACACAAATTACACACGTGCCTGTCCCTATAGAAAAAATTGCTACAAACTCATTAACTTTTGTATTTTACAGGGTCAAGTTGCAGAAAGAAAACCCAGATGCAATCATCGGTATTCAGTCTCAACATCTAACACAAGACATGGTGTCACCTATATGTTCCCCCATGGATACTCAGCGTCTTCTGTTTGCACCACAGAGCACATCCACCCCTCCCAAACTACGAACTTCCTGGGATTTGTACAAGAGAGGACCATCCCTCTTCGGATCTACTAAGTACACCCATCTCCAGCAGTACGATGATCCGGGCCCCAGACGATTCAACCCAAACTGTGACTCACCACATCTGAACCGCAGACCACACGACCTCTTGAGAAACGACTCGCTACTAGAGGAAATGAGTTCTTCAGGTGGTGAAGATCAACCTGCCTTTGACGCAACCGTCCTCAGCATCAGCGTCGAGGACCTCAGGTTGGCACTAGACTCTCACTCGACAAACTTACTCAACTCGTTTCGGAAATGCAGGTCTTTGGACGATATCCTTTGGAAGAAAAAGTACCAGCACAGCCCAAGGAGAAAATTTCCGATGAAGTCCGAGCCAAGAATGTCGATTAAAAAACTGCTGGAAGTGGACGATCTGCTGCTGTATTCCATGAGCAAGGAGAAGATCATAAGATCGTGGAAATCAGCTGAAAGGAGACTACTAAACAGGCTTAGGGACGCTATGAAAGAGAAGAGGGAACTTGAAAGAAAGCTTGCTTTTATACAAAAAACTTTAGTTAAGCCTCCTTGAATTTAAATCACTTCTTCTGATGTGTCTTATTCCCCAATTATTAAAAAAAAAAAAAGTTTACGCCCAGTGTTAAAATGGCAACGAATGTGTCAGAAGGAATTCTAGACTTAAGAATTTTTTTCACGATATCTTCTTACAAGTAATAGTTTACTAGCCGTGAAGAAAAGAAGAAGAAAAAAAAAACGTAGAGAGATGAAGAGTATTTAGTTTGCATGATCTTAGCACTAAGAAGGTTTTCAACTCTTTTTCATCAATCATCAGTGCAGTCACAAGTAGATTTAAACTTCAATGAAATTCTCTAAATTTATGACACAAATTATTACTAAATTCAACAAAGCGGTGGTCTTCAAAGAGTATGGCTCCAGAGGTTAAAAGATTGATATTCGATCAACTCTGGAGCATCTAAAGTTATCACATAAGTTATTTAAAAGAAATCTCGCAGACTACCCAGTTAATTCTCTCTTCAAATTAAATGTTGCCTTGACATCGTGAATATTGGGTCTTTTTTCAAAACAGAATAGTGATCATTTTTTAACACAAATATTTTCTAAATGAACTCGAAAAGGTGCGTTATAGAACCAAGCAATTTTTCGTGGTGAAGGGATTTTCGCAACAGCAATTCATTTTTTAATCAATTCGGTCCGCAACATGTTTCACATGACACATAAATGACAAGAGCAGCATAGAGTCATTGGAGAGTTTACTTTAATTCTAAAAATCTAAAAGCAGATTATAAATTGAAATAAATTTGGATCAGAATAATAAATGTGGCACATTTCAAGATTACGAAATGTATGCATCCTATAGGTAGTCAAAGGATACTCTATTTCACACATTAGTTGCATTAGAGTAATTTAAAAAAAATTCTAATGAAGCACTATTCTTTCATATATTTAATTGAATTTCTTATTGAAAACATCAAATTAAAATAGTTTAACTGAAATTGCCTTTATTTTATTGGAAAGGTTTAAAGAACTTAATTAACAGTAGAAAATTGTAACAGTGAAGTTTGTGGACAAAACAAACATAATGATTGTAAAAGGTTCTGAATCAACCCATTAACAATTTAGTTAGTGAGAAAACGTGTACAGAATTTTTTTTTATACCCTCAGGGTGCTCGAAATTTTTCCACAGTATGCAACAATATTCTATCAAAAAACACAAAAGAAAATGTTTTGTTAACTGAAAGAACAGATGATTACTAATTGAATCTTAACATGATCAGGGTGCCGGTTGTTTTCCTGTTGTAGGAGCCAGTACTTTATTAAATAACATAAAATAGTTTTACTTACCAGATGGCCTGTAATCATTGCATGCTATGACACAAACCTGATCAAGATGTCTAGAACATCTTGCATACACTCCACTAAATTTAAAAGTAAAATACTTAGCAAGTTGTACCTTAAATCTAGTCTCATTGCATTCAAGGTGCAAGGATATCAAACTATAGAAGTCATTTTTCGAAATCTAATGAACTATTTTTGATACCCTAGAATTTGCTGTAGTACTTTCCCAAGTAATATTGAAAAGTATAATTAAACATTTAATTGTTATTCTACAATTATCCAAACCACAATTAATTTAAATTATAAGTTTAAATTTCATATCTGCATTTAATGTTTCAAATGTATTATTGAACAAGCTAGCTCTTATGATAAAACTATCAATAACAAGATCATTCTTATCCTTTACCAAAAATGGGAGGCCTAAAAACTGTGCTCTTCTCAAGTTGTTTAATGAGGTATAAAAAAAAAAAATTTCTTCTAGATACAGAAGTGGCTGCAAAAACTTAAGCAAATAAATTATTCTCGAACTTCTCCTGACTAATTTTATTGAATTTTTGTAACCAATAGGTAAATTTTAATTTTTCAGTTATGCTACATTCTTAGATATAAAATGTATTACAAAACGCTTATACTTGCAATTAAGGTTGAAAATGTTTTAAGAAATATTACTTTAACCCTTTCAATACGGCGAAAAATCAGCAGGGGTGAAAGCGAGACGGAAAAGAGGAAAGGCAGGTAGTAAAACCATTTCAGTTATAGCTAGTTTTGGGGAGGAGTTTACTTATTCTTTTTTTTTTAATTTTTCAACAATATCTACTTTATCTTGGAAAAGAAGCAGTTTTATATATATGCCAGAATTATAAAAGAAATCTTGATAGTTACAGATATTTCATTTTTTTCGAAAAAAATGCTGGAATGAAATGTTTTACGTACCAGGTTTTTCTCTTTTCCGTCTTGCTATATAAGGGCTTTCACCCATGGACTGAGACAGCACATGTCCCGTCCGGTGCGAAAGGGTTAAAGTCCAAATTTGTTTTGGAAATATTGACTTAAGTGCCTCAAAGTAATTCATTTTTCCTGACTTTAAAGATATTTTAGATAAATTTCCAGCTCTGTTGCCACCCTGTATCTAGTTAATGGGTTGATTAAAACTAATCATAGGAAACTAAATTTCATATAAGGAGTGAGGGTTTCGGCAACTAAGAGTTCATAATTCGAATGTTATCTAAATATTCTCGTCAGCATAATAGCATTACAATAAATTCACTTTTCTAATGTTTTAAAAACTTAGAACTTTTATTGATATAATTACTTTTTTAGCAATGCTACATAAATTACAGACTGTTCCATTAAGATTTTTTTAGAAAAATCTATTGTTTCTGAGCAGGAAAAAATTTTCAAACTAACACTAAAAATAAATAAACACTTATTTAACTAAATATTTAATCAAAATATTCAAATAGAGAGGTAATTTCTAAGCAAAAAGAATATATAACTTTTTTTTAACTATTTATAACTGCAAAATTTTTAAAATATAGAATATTTTAAATTGAACAATAATACTACAGTTATAGTAGATATTATTTTTTCAAAAATATCTTAGACTGCTCAAATTTTAATATTTGTGCCAAAAAAGAGATATTTTAAACTAATAACTACTATTAACTGCTAAAGATATTTAAAACTAATAATTAGCAATAAGGAAATAAAAGCACAGTTGGAGAAAATATTTTCAAATAATTATTTTAAAAAAATCTCAATAGGCTAATTAGACCTAAAAGGATGATTTATAGTTTTTTTAATTAGTTAGTAAAGGTTTAATGTATTACTTTATCACTTTAATCAAAACATAAGGAATTAAATCAAAACATAAGGAATTTGATTAATAATTTAACTATACTGAATCAATTTGTAACGATACGATTTCCCAGAACATTTTCCTTTGACAATCCAGCAGCAATAGCACCAGGACCAAGAGACATATGCCCTACAGTTGAGAAATATTTACCCTTCTATAAAGGATAAAGTGCTTGTGGCAGGTTACAGAATTGGAGGACTTTCTTTTACCATTCCTGCAGTTCATTGCACCTACTCCTACATACCATTTTTTTTTAATAATAGCAAGACTTATTCGATGCATAAGGTGAAATACAATGGATCTCCAATTACCTCCAATTTTTAGGATTGCGTTATCAAAAAGAAAAAAAAAACCTCTGTCCGGTTGGGGAATCTCAGAACTAGAACAGCACTCAAAAATTAGATTTAAATAGTAAGACATCATTGATAGATTCAAAAGCAAGAAATAATACTGCTTTTGTAGTTTTTAAATTAACAAGCTATGTGCAAAATTTTCATTTTATTTGCAGAAAAGAACTTTTTTCTTTCTTGATAGTTGTTCAAATACAAACTGCTCCTCATTTAATCTAGATAGTTGAAAATATACGATGCAAAAATTCTGAGGATATTTCATTTCCGGAAAATAATCTCTTTTTCGTGCCAATTTGTTCAATTATACTAATTCATTCAGATAATTTAAAATAATTAAGAACTTATCCCTATTAATCAAAATAATTCAAGATATCAGGGACAAAATTTTTTTAATTTAAAAATATAAATCTCAAGAAGAATCAGTTGCAAACATATTGAAACATTAAGCCTTAAGTGATTAAAACTATTTCCTGCATCAATCATATCCTGATTAGAATAATGTCCTTAGAATCTTTATAATACAAATAAAGATCTACTTTACAAACACTCAAAAGATATTTTACAATAAAAAATGCCCTTTTTTTTCTTCCAATTTATTCAATTATCCAAATATAAGTTGAGACAATATTGAGACATTAAATTTCCTTCTGGTGATTAAAAGTATTTCGTTCATCAATTATAAATTATCATTTAGATCCTTAATTTATCTATTAATTATCATTTAGAATCTTTATCAACCTATCTTGTATCTCTCCAAAAAACATTGTTTTCATGAACACTCTGTAAGTAATACCTCACGCCTTATCTACAGTGCAACAGTCACGAATGAAGATATATTGTCCATATGATATGGAAAAGCTTAATCAAGTGATGGCTTTTTTGAAATACTTGTGACCATGGGACATTGTAACCTTGGGATGAAGGTTGAATTCCAACAACTTAGCAAATGTTTCCAAATCGATGGTTTTTCATAACTAAATATACAGTGTGCAAAAATGTTTTTAAAATAAATAAAAAAAATATATGGTATTCAACGATAATGCAAATTTGAAACAAATTTAAAAAGTGATGTTATGAACTAAGAATGTTTTTATAACTTTCATTTACATAGATGATCATTATGATTGCTGATAGTTCATTTGAAAAGAAATAGAAAATACAGTGTTCCTGTATAGATTAGAGCAGGGGGCTCTTAACCCAAGATTAGCTTTGGCATACAGAAAGATTTTGAAATTTAAAATGCTTAAAGAATATACGTAATGTACCCTTCATGAATATTTATAAATATTTCATGACTGTCAATAACGAATATTTAACATAAAATACAACGAAAGTATGTTTTTATATGAATTTAAACATATTAATATGAATTTAAACTTACTAAGTAATAAATTATTCATGGTGGTGAAAATTAAAAGAAAATAATATAAACAAAGAATTATTCAAAATAAATAATTTAGTGTGATTCTTTACTATCAAAAGTTTTTTAATTCCACTACATTTCGTTTCTGATTTATCAGATCAATTTCTCTTTCACACACTTTAAATTTTCCATTCATTAAATTAAGCATATTTAGTTACTGTTAAAACACATTATTTAAGCGTTTTTTTTCCCATACATAAAGAACATTGGCAAAACCAATAAGAATGTAAAAAGAAAAATAATAAAATTGAATCGAAAATCTTATGTATGAAACTTTATATATTATTTCAGTTTCCAACTTTGTTTTGTAAAGTTATAAGATATGTTTTGCCAAAATAACAGATGTGATAGAGGGTAGTCAAAATGGTTTAAAATCCACTTCCAACATTGCCTAAGAGATGTCAAAATATCAAAATTATTTTACAAAGTTGAAAAACAATTATTTTCATTTTTTTTTTTATGCATTGATATTAAAATGCAAAATGACCCATTTAATAGGCATTCAATAGGTTGCTTAGCAATAAAGTAAAATATATTTAACTACATAAAAATCAATAATTTGAGTATTCAGTAAATAATAATTCAATAAATAATAAAAATTCAATATAAGAGAAGAAACAATTAAAAAGTTCGCCATAAAAAATAAGATTTTGTCATCTATCTTCAAAAAAAAAACCTTTTTTTTTAAATCACAAAAGAAAATACTATTTGAAAACATAAGAAAAACTGTATTTTTCTGAGGTTTTCAAAAGAATTCTATACATTTATTCAAGAAAATAACGATGCACCGATGAGTTAAAACTTATGAAGCCTATAAAACAAATGTAATCAGTCAGGTTTAATGTGCTAAATCAAACCGATTCATGTGCTTAAATTTGACATGGGTTTACAAGTTAAAGATTTACTAGCAATTTTACAAGAAGTTGTAAAAACTTAATCTAGAATCTTTTAGTGAACCTAAAGTTTGGGTCGTGAACCATGGGTTAAGAGCCCTCGGATTAGGGGAACACATTTGTTTCTTTGAAATAGATAAAATAGAAATATATTTTAAATTTTGCATTCATTCTATTTCTTAGTTTTGTAAGAATTAGAAAATTACTTAAAGCAGTTGTTTAAATTTTTGTTATAAGAGATTTAGGTGGAAATATAAATAATATATGTGAGTTTTAAGCACTGTCACTCTATATAGATTATATATTATATAGGTAAATTTTAAAGTGTTATAACCTTGCTTGTTCTAGACGAATGACATGTATAATGTATGTGTATTTTTGAGGTATGTTTTTTTACACTTATCAAGAGATGGTAATATTCTAAGCAATATGGTTTAGATAAAATATTTAACAAAGTAAATGGTTGCCTGTCTTGTTTTGTTCACTGTCACAAATATATCACCATCACACAGGAAAAAATTAAGAAATATTTAAGTGAATTAAAAATAAATCAACTGTTTTAGAATGTATAGAAGGTATGTAACAGTTATAGGGATCCTGAGCCTGTTTGGTAGGGCACTGGACTAACGTTCGTGAGAACGGGAGTTCAAATCCAGCCGGCCGAAGACTCCCCGTGTAATAAATGGTGACTGGTGCACGTTAAATCTGTCAGGTCACGAAGTCTTCCATGTTCCCATAACAAATCAATAATGGGAGTAATGAATTGAAAATTGATAATTCTCTGATTTAAGTCTAAATTACGATCTGTGGAAGAATGAATGACTGTATGAATGGGTCCACCCTATACGTGTGACGTATGAGTGTGGCAGAAGTCGAATTATTGGCCATAGATGGCGCCACTGGAAAACAAGAACAATTTCACTCCTTGCCATAATGGCCTATGACAACAACAACATAGGGCCCATAAAGTCAAGTTTTCCAATGCGTAAGAGCAGAGCCGCGATGGCTCAGGGGATAGAGCGTTCGCCTTCCAATGAGGAGAATCGGGTTTAAATCCCAGTCGATACGAATTACGCATCCGGCTTGCACCGACCACAGTGCTGACGTGAAATATCCTCAGTGGTAGACGGATCATGGGTTAGAGTCCCCTTGCCGTCAGGCTAACCGTGGAAGGTTCTCATGGTCTTCCTCTCCATGTAACGCAAATGCGGGTTAGCTCCATCAAAAAGTCCTCCACGAAGACAAATTTCTCCCAAAACTCGATCCAGGAGTTCGCTTGTCTTCTGGATTGGGTTCAAAATTACAAGGCTACGGAGTTGAACATTAGTAGTGGTAAACCCATAAAATTGGGTCGGTTGTTCAACGACGGTTACAAAAATGCGTAAGAGCAATTTTAGATTCTGTTTTCCAAAGGTTAAAGGCTGCCGATAATACACGTAGAATAATCAAATAAGACAATATTATGATCGTAAGCAATAACAATATACATTGAATGTTATAATATCTTAATCGTTATCAGTAACATCGAAAAATATCAATTTAAAAAATAATATCGGGAATATTATACATATAACTATCATTATAAGAAAAGGCATTAATATGAGTGCTGATAAATTTCATTTAGTAACTAAAATATTTATCAATATAAAAGTAACATTAATTAGTAGAATCGGAAAAATGTTACATTATTGTTAAATATCGACATTTTTTGACATTACATCATGATGTTAAACTCTATGCTTGTTAGTTATAGGGACTAGAGATATGCCGGTTACACGACAATTACTCAGTACCTGGTCAACCCCGATAAAAATAAAGTACTAATTTTTGAAAGAAAAATACTCAGGAATATGTTCGGAGCTCTTAAAAAAAAACAATATTTGGCAGATTCAATACAATTGTGAATTATACAAAAAACTTAGGCAGCCAAATATAATTTCACTTATTAAATTATATATATTGACTCTGCGGAAAAAGTACTTAAAGCTATGGGCATCAGTAGATGGCGAAACCTACCATCTGATCAAGATATATGGAAACAACTTGTTAGAATGTGTCATGCTGATGAAAGAAGAAGGCTTAGCATTTTATAGAAGAATTAGAGAAAACCGTTGTAAATAGAATAAGCACATTTTCTTTTAAATAACACATTAATTAGTCTAATACTCTTAATAATTTAGACATCATTGAAGATTAATTTGAGAGTAAATGTAAAAATGTCAACAATTGTTTTAATAAAAAATGATAAATTTTTTTAAAAGTAGATTTATTTTAAAATCAAAACAAAAAGGTTTTTTTTTTATTGTTACAAAAAAAATTTTCAGACAAACTCATTTATAAACATTTTATTACATTTACAATATAAATTGATTTACTTTAATAGTGAAAAGAAGCATGTACAAATATAATTGGAAAATGGTAACTTTAAACGAAATGCTCACAAGAAAGCATATTTTTTACTAGTTTAGCTCAATGATTTCAATTTCGAACTTAATTTGTTCGATAGAAAGTTTCATGATTTTTATATCGTTATCCATAAATGCCATAATACCTAGCCAGGTAATAAATCCAAATTTTACCAGGTACCTGGAACCAGCCATGTAACAAATAAAATTTTTGACAGCAGGGTAAAAGATTCAGTTTTTACCTAGTACACGGACCAGCCAAACTTTAAGGACCTGTTACATCTCTATTAGGGACTAATGTTTTTGTCAGGGATAAAAAGGAAAAATAGTCACAAATACATGGTCTCTATAACCAATAATAACTGTATAAAAACATCAGAAAGCCTAACCAGATTTTATTTTCAATTCTTAAACTTTCATTAAAAGCTTGTAGATATTTATAACACACCGTAACGCAATTTTAAACAAAAAAAATTTAGTGAGATTAAATAAACATTCACTAATATATATCTATATTTTTCATAAAAAAATAATAGTCATCCTCATGCATTCTCATTGGTCAGATAACATAATTATCAATAAATTAAGATCCAGATATCTTTGACTGTCTTCAGCTATAACAGTTAATTAAGTGAAGCTATAACAGTTTTTACATGCAAATTATGATTTATTCCTTCTTTAATAATTTTTTTAAATACTTATCATCCTTTCTTAATATTATTCTCTGTTTTTACGTTTTTGACTTTTAAAATATGAAGGCTTGAAAATAAATATGTTATACCTTTATCATCATTGTAAAGAAATAATATATTAACCCTGTATCTAAAAATTTATGATTAAAATACCTAATAACCGTTTTACAATTATTAAATGTTAAATAAGTTACATTTAATTTTATAAATTTATATAAAATGCATTGTATGCAATTTAAATAAAGAATATAATGTAACTTTGTAAATTCTAATGAACATATTCAGAACTAACTTCTTGCACTGTTGCTACATAATATCTATGACAATGATAATCTTTTTATAATAACCTTTCATACAATAATTTTTAATTTTAATGCAACAAACAGTTAACCATAGAGAAGGGGAAAAAAATTGTTTCAACTGTAAAAGTTAGCTCATCTAGGCAACTACTTTTTATTGTGTTTTTATCTCGCCTGATCTAAGTGAAATGAAAACACAATAAAAGTCATTGACTCAAGAAAGATCTTTTCCTTTAAAAATAAAATTTTTATTACAGGATCTCATGCTCATTTGTTTTAAGACCAAAAACAAATATAAATGAAAAACTTTAACTGCTTTCAAATGTTACAAAATCCTCAGTAAGCTAATTATAATTTAGTTTTATAATTTTTATTTTATTTTTTGATGAATGCTCAAAAAAAGAACACAGCCAAAATAATTTGGAGCAGCTGAACTAAAACATTGCAAGAAAACAATCAAATCATTGCATAAAATTTGAACAAATGTTTGGTTTAGAAAATTTTTAATAAAAATAAATGCAAGGTTGATTCAATCACAAACTATGAAATATATGTCTGTAGTTGATCATTATAACAGCAACGATTTTCCTGAAGTAATATAAACATGCAGATTGAAACATTTAATTTATATTCCTTAATTAATGTTTTCAAAAATAAAATTTAAAGTCAAAGATTTAGTTTTATAAAGATTAAAGTGATAAACTATTGGTTTTAAATTTAATAACTTAGGATAATAATTCCAAATGTTAGTAAATAAATTTGGCTATACATGAAAAAAAATAATTTTGACACAAAATTTTGGAAACTATTTTAGCAATAAGAAATAAGTACTAAAATAGGGGCAATGTAAAAATTGAAAATTAAAGAAAAATTGGCATATTATAATTCAATTTTCAAAAGCTTTTCATAATTTTAAAATCAAAATTAGAACTTGAAGAAATTATAAAAAAATTTTTGAAGTAATTAAAATCCATTTTGTGTCTTAAATATATAATAATAAAACAGCATTATAATAACATTATAGCATCAAATCATACAAAAAACAATAAAAGAAAGTTTTATTTAACGAAAGAAACCTGTAAGAACAAATGGCCATATTGAAATTGAGCTCCAAAATGTTTCAATATAATTTTCCTATTGATCCCACAATAAGCAAATAGAGACCAAACAACAATAAAGAAATAAAAACTTAAACAAGATAAATATACAATTTGAAAAGTTTTTCCTATAACACAAATTTGATCATATAATCACACCAGTATTTTTCAATATTATGACACAACAAAAATGAGCATTATTTAATTGCATAAAATGTATTGACACTAATGTGTGCGTTTCATTTTTAAATACAGAAAGTCTCAATATTTAACCTGATAAAACCTGTCTTACTTAAACTTAAAATTTTGAAGAATTAAAATAGAATTTTAGAATTAGAATTAAATTAAAAATGCAAAAATTAGGTTTTAATGATTGACCATGTATGCAATCAGAACTCTTTTGTAATTTTGAACTCTTTGTGGCTAACAAATACCAAAACAGCATAAAAACGTATTTCGGTTATTGTGAAACAGTTTTCAAAAATGTAAAAATAAATTAAATTTTTTGTATAATTTTAACTTTCCTTTTTTGAAAAATCTGATTCATAAAATAATTTAATGTGATTAGATTTTAATGTGATTAATTGTTTGGAATGATTAAAGTTAATCATTTTATATTAAAATTAACTTGCTGTAAATTTTCATAACCATATCTATAATATTTTTCAAATATATAAAGAAATCTGCCAACAAACAGTTGTCGGTCATGGATTCATAGAGGTTAAGATTATTTTGAGACCAATGGCATGTTGGTGACAAACCCAGTAGCAGAAACTGTCCAGCATAGTTTATTATTTTCATAATGATCTATAATTTTTTTCAAATAAATCAATCTTCCAAAAGACGGTTGCCAGCCATGGATTCATAGAGGTTAAGACTACACTATTTTGAAACCAATGGCAAGTTGGTGACACACTGGGTAGCAGAAACTGTCCAGCATAGTTTATTATTTTCATAATGATCTATAATTTTTTTCAAATAAATCAATCTTCCAAAAGACGGTTGCCAGCCATGGATTCATAGAGGTTAAGACTCCACTATTTTGAGACCAATGGCATGTTGGTGACACACTGGGTAGCAAAAACCATCCAGCATAGTTTATTATTTTCATAATGATCTATAATTTTTTTCAAATAAATCAATCTTCTAAAAGATGGTTGCCAGTCATGGATTCATAGAGGTTAAAACTCCACTATTTTGTGCTGCAGATTAATTTTCGTATCAGATATATATATATGAAAAAAGCTACAATGCTCTTTACTTAACTGGAATTTTGAAAAATAAAGAATTAAAGCATTAGAATAAGAAAATTAAAGAATCGACATGAAAAATTTTCGTAATTTTTGAAAACTCTAGTATGAGCTTGTTTATAAACTGTACAAGGACTTTTTTCTTTTTTAAATCTGAGTAAATAAAAAATGTTCATTAAAATATTTCTGAGTATATAAAAATGTTCATTAAAATAACAAATTTTTAACAAAACTTTTTTGTTTAGAATTTTTTATCTATCTTACGGGTGCTAATTTCAATGCACACAGCTAAAGCTTAAGCTAATTTTTTTCAGTAAGTCTCTGTCTCATTATGTTAGGATCACGGAAAAATTTGAATTTATAAAAATTGCGCTGCAGATATTATCTGTAAACTCTGCTACTGGGGTGACAAAGAGGCCAGCATTGAATGATTCCACCTTAACTTCTCAGACAAATTTATCAAAGCTAGATGGATTTCAAATTGCCCTGTCCTTGACAATGACAATTTAGTGCTTAACAATGTGGTTCAATTACAATAAACTATTGCTTGTGAAGACAATTAACTGCGATTGAAAAATAAAAAATGTTATAGAATTTATTTTAAAAATTCATCCGTACTATAAATACAATTTCAAATAGGAACAGGTTAAATTGTTTGTTGTAAAGACTTTGTGCAATTATGCAACTATTAATTACTAGAAAAGACTAGATTTAAGCTTTACAAAAGAATACTTTAAAAGAATTATTGATCTCATGCTTCAATATGACACAAATTATAAACGTTTTATTGTATCCAAATAATAGCATGACAGTAAATAAATATATTGTTTTTAAATACATCATTATTACAAACAATTGCAAGCAAGTCGACTCGAATCAGAGCTCATTGGCTGGTATTGTTGTTCAAACTTTGTCAGTGTGCTAACATTCTTTTAATAAGTTACTATATTAAATTATGTTTAATAAGAATCTCTCTACTTATACATATATCAAGGGTCAAAAATCATATTGCCCAAGACATATAAAAATTCCACTTCAGCATAAATTTCATTATATTGCTGGCTGGGCATGTAAATATTTAATCAGAAATGTTATCAAATTCTTAAGAGGTGCCCATTCAAATTTTGATGAAAAGAAATAGAATTAGATGAATAAGTGAAGGAAAGAGAGGAAGAAAAGAAAACCTAATTTAATTAAAAAGATCAAAATAATAAAAAATTTAATTATGCTAATAAGTATTTATCAAAAAAAGTTAGCTTATTTTTTATTCCTCTCGTTATTCTTATTTTTAATATAAAAACTAAACACTTTACAATCTTTAAAATAAGATCAATCATTAGTGGCAATTGCACAAAAGAAAATAAGCATATTGAAAGACATGCACTTGCCAATAATACTTAATACTTCTGAAACTAACGCTTCTTTGTTAACAGTTATGCTCTGCATATACTCCATCAATGCTGATTCACGTAAAACAATCTTTGAGCAATGGAAAACAACTTCATTGCTATTTAATTGTGTTAATTACTTTTTAATAATGCCTAATATTTCTGTTTAGCACCTATAAAATTGTTAATACAGATATATTGTTAATGTCATTTTTTGACATATTTGTGATTGATTAATTATATTAATATTATTATATATGCATTCTAAAAAGATACTTGGTAATTAATAGTCTCATAAATGCAAGTATTTTTACAACCCTAGTACAGTCTGCAAAATACATATGCATAGATATTATACATAAAAGACAAATAGATATACATATGCATAGATATTATAGATAAAAGACAAATGGAAAAAAAAAGTTTAAAAAATAGAATATATAAGAAAAAACCTTCATCAGAATTATATTATACACTTAAATTTTAGAATTGATTAAATTAAGTCTATCTTAATTCAGTTGAATTTAGAGAAATGTGAGATAATTCTGTTGAATAATTAAGTTTCATAAAAATGGATGATCAAACTTATATCCTGTTAGGAAAGACATTATCTTAAAATAATAAGTAAGTATATCATGTAAGTTAAAGATAGAAAATGTATTAGAGTATCTGCAATATAAATATCTGCCTTGATTAAGAAATATATATGCAAACTTATCATGATAATTTGATAATGTTAAATTAATACGATGTCTGACACTAATTTTTGTTAAGTAACAAAATTTTAAATGTTTTATGCTACTTCAAAATTTCAAGTTACTTGAAGGTTGAAAAAAAGTGTCTAAAATGTCTTACAACACAAGCAAAGTAGTACTACAATAAAAGAATTTGTTCATCATACTTAAAATATAATTAATTAAAAAAAAAAAATATTGATAAAATAACGATCATATCACAAGAAACTAAAAAAAATTCAAAATAAATGCTTTGTAAATGAGATTTTTTTAATTTACATGTACTTAAAAAAATAATAAATGCGAGATTGAATATATACTGTTTGACTAAGAACAATAAATTAATTTAACTAAATCTACACCATTTATACAAAATGATATGCTAATATTTAAAAAAAAAATGTCATAGAAGACTTTAAAAAGAAACACTTCATTTTTTCAGAGCTAAAAGTCGTTTAACAAAAGTCATTAAACAAAAACTCTGAGTATATTAAATCAGAGGTTCTCAAACTTTAAGGCATTAACTTCAAAAGGAGCTGTATACTTACTTTAGTAAACTAGCAAAATATTAAAATTATCTTGGAAAAATAGCAACATCTTACCTTGAAATATTAAATTAATTAGAAACTTTCCTCACATTTAATCAATTTCTTGAGAAAGCAGTAAAAATCTATGATACAAAACTTTAATGAAGAAAAAAAATTTAATTTTTCAACAAAAAAAAAAAGATTTTTAAATTCTATAGAAATTTTTTTTATTTTCTCATAAATTATTTTTTTAAAGTTTAAATAATAAATAAATAGCAGCTGTCCAATTCTTACATTTAATCATCTCTCTATTTTTTTTTTCTTATGTGGCATTCTGGTATTTCTCTACGTATTGGCAACACTACAGTTATTATTCATTTTGATAGGTGGTCTAAAGTAATAATTTAAGTAGTGTTAAAAAAGTAGTTATACATTAAGTATTTATTTATATTCATTTTGTTAGATTGCCTTAAGTAATAATTTAAGTAGTGTCAAAGAGTTAAATGTTAAGTATTTATTTAAAGTAATTTTGCATTTTTATAGATATAAAATTTAGTAATGAAGTGATTATTTTGATTCATTTTTGATCTTTTATAAAATGGCTGTAGAAATTTTGAACATAAATGGTGGTGCTATGGTGACGCATACTGTCATAACAATTAAAATGACAGAGTTTGCCTTTATGAGCAATAGCATGTGTACATATATATATATATATATAGATTTTATTATAGAGAGATTTTTTTTATAGAGAGATATTCATATAGAGAGATTTTAAATCATTTCTAAAATTGAATGCTTTGAAAATATTGAGGATTTCTCTTGAAAATAGTTAAAATTGAAATCAAAGGGCTTCCACCCAGGCACCAGCTAGAAGGTGAAAAAATTTGGTTAATATATTGTTGAAAATTAATTAAAATAGAAGGAAAGGGCAGGAGAATTAGATTATTTAAATACAGTTACGCTGTGCATTTGGTTCAGTGACCATTAAAGTTTATGTGTTGTACAAGATAATTTTCAAAGGGCTTCCACCCAGGCACCAGCTAGAAGGTGAAAAAATTTGGTTAATATATTGTTGAAAATTAATTAAAATAGAAGGAAAGGGCAGGAGAATTAGATTATTTAAATACAGTTACGCTGTGCATTTGGTTTGGTGACCATTAAAGTATATGTGTTGTACAAGATAATTTTCAAAGGCGACCGCTAAAAGCAGCTATATATTTTCTAAATTTTTTTTTCCGTTCATATATATATATATATTTGTGCTACTGTTTCACAACAATGCATTTATTATATAATTGTGGGGAAAGTGAAACAATCTAACAGTATCATTTGTAAGCATTACAAGTGCTTTTAGAAAGAATAAAGTTTTTACATCTTCTATCAATACGATATATTAATTTTTAAAGATGTCTGTGTAGTAACTTTTTTAAGTGCTGGCTGATGTTAGAGTTAGCATTTTTTGCTGTCCTATTTAAGCTCCCTGATAATCTTGCCTGAGTAGTTAGTGACTAAAGATTTCTCACGCACTTTCTTCAATACATAATGAAAAATATATTGACATTTTTTATATAAGTAGAACAGGTAAATCCATTTACAAAATGAATTTTTCTTTTTTGAAAAAAAAAAGCAGAAAAAAAAATTTTGGATAAACTATAAAAGAATTATAGAACAATGATTTACCATATAAAAAAAACTTTATATTTTCTTTTAAAATTAAACTTAAGACAAAACTCTTCTACTAGGTCAGTGAAATACATTTTAATTGTTATTCATTGCTTAGCCATTGTGTCCAATTGGCAATGAAAACTATATTTTGCTAATTTATATATAATTAAATAATATTGATAAAAGGAAAGGGACCACAAAACTTTAATACTGAAATTAAAGAACCACAGTTGTAAAAGTTTGAGAACCTTTTTTTTTAAAAAAAAAAAATAAAAAAAAGAATGAGTTTAATTAAGTCAAAGGAAAAATAAATTACTTTCAAAAAGTCATAAATATTTTAATTTTAAAGACAAGTTTTCAATAATTATTGCTTTTGCAAGAAAAAGAAAATTATAAACACACAAAAATTATATGAAATTAAAGGAATAGAATTGTTTATCTATAAACATTGATTTATAGACAACTGATGATATTTATTGTTCCGATGAACAAATTGAATCAATTTGAATGAAAAAAGAATTTTTTTATTTTTGCTAGTTACAAATATCAGCGTTTTCATAATTATTTAATACTTATTATTTAGATGTTTATGTACATAAAGTGCTCCTAAAAGAGCCAGTTATTAGACAGGAGAGTCTTAGAGTTAAAAGCTCACTATAAAATCTAATAGAAAAATCACACAATAAATATGTAGGTTTGCAATCATGGAAAAAGAATAAATTATGGAAATGCTTTTCAAACAAAAAGGGAGTTTATTATTAAAAGAAAATCTTCAATTGTAAGTTAAAGCTTTTTTTAAAAAAAATTATATAGTATTTTTATTTTTATGACAAAAAAACACATTTTTTATAAGATAAAAGCCGATTTTTTACAAATTCATTTATAATTCGATAAATTCAAGTATATTGATCATAAAATTTCAAATATATATACATACCCTATGTACACAAAAATAAAAGATAGTTTTAAAAGAAAAATGGAATTTTTCAGTATACATAATCACAACTTATATAAATCAAACGAATACTACTTATCAGCAAATAAATCAAAGAAATCTATCTGTAAATTCAGTTCATTAAAATAACAGACATTTGTGATCATTACTAATGGGTGATGATAACAATATTGCATATTTGACTTAAAGATGTTTACAGCTGAATGCAATAAACCAGTAAAATAAATACTTTAAAAATGAAAATACCCATTTTATAACATAGAGCTATAAATGAAAAATGTATGCAAATAATTTAAATATAAAGTTTCTCTCCGAATTTTCTTTGGCTCCTGATAAAGGCACGATTATGTGGCACATTTCACAAACAAAGCCTGAAATGATAATTCAGAATGAAATATACACTGAAACTAATTTCTATCATAGATTTAAAGATTTTAATTAATATTAAATGTCAAAATAATAATGTATAATTCTATAGTGTAGATTTTAAAAATATTATAAAATAGAAAAAAAAAAGATTTAACTAATGAAAGAGCAGAGTACAATGCATAAAAAAATGGACAACCTTCAATAACTTTTGATCTAATGATCCGATCTCAGGTTTCAGGACTTGATCTTAATGGTTTAAGGGGGTGACATCAAATATGCAAATTAATAACTCTGATGATATTTTGAGTAATGAAATCAGACACAAAAATACACTTTCAGGAATTGATGTTTAATATTAAACGATATAAAATAAATTAAAAAAATTCAATACATTTTTTCCAAAAAAAAATAATAACTACCGTTATCACCTTGTGCAAATATCAATGGAGAGTCAAAATTATTTGCAAGTTTCAGCAGATTAGTGCAGAGCAAAACCAGCCTAAACATTACAAAACAAAATGTAATAATAACACTATGAAACATTTTTCTGTTTGTCCCGCAGTGGACTGATCGCAAAGACATGATTCCGAGCAAAACACACAAATGAAGCATCACTGATCACGGTCAGTAATCGGTTGGGTGACCACTTTGATCAGCCTGCATAGGGACCGAGGGTACGAGGTATCAGTCCTTGTTAACTGTTCTACCATTAAGTGCTCGACTTTGCGTGCAGATCCTCAGGCTACCAAAGCAGGGGATCCATCCCCTCTACAGAGGATCAAAATTGCGATAGCATGTCTTCGGATCATCCTCAGGGTTTTTTTCCAATCCAATATCGTCCATCGCCAATAGCCAATTGTGCAGCTTTAGTGCAACATAAATAAAGTACCTACGTACCATGAAACCTTTTAACTACGATTCTCTTTGGCCAAAATTTGAATACTAAATAAAAATTTAATCTAAATATGTTCATATTAAAACTGAAGAAAAAAAAATTATTCTAAAATATAACAACATCACTTTTAATATATACTTATTGCATTCATAGAAATTTCTGTAAAACATATTAAAACACTTTTTTTATGCATTATATGGAATATCTACTTCAATTTGTTCATTTTAAAAACAAATTATGAAACTATCAATTCTGCTTGTAATAAATATGTATAACATGATTAGATTACATAGCATGAGAGCTTTTCTAAACTACTATAGGAAACTAATGAAAGGAGGGAAAACTTACGATGGGATTTAACCATGTCTTACTACAGGAGTTGAAGCCTTACTATCTTTCTGTACAAATGTAATGTAAGAATAGACCAAACTACCTAGCATACTAAAGAGAATAATATATTATTTCTATGCAGTGCAAATTTTACAAAACAAATGCTTTGAGTAGAATAATAATAAACATCAAACAGTAAAAAAGAATACTAAAAAATATTGAAATTACTTGAAAATGAATCTTCTTTCTTTATAAAATAAAAAGAATGAAAAGAAATTCAGGCGCATCCAGAAAATCATTCTAAGATGGGTTTTAAAATTAAATCTTAGTTTTATTTTTCAGGAATGTTGAACACTGAACTATTTGAAATAATATTGTAAGAGACATGGTGGCTCAGGGATAGAGCATTCGCTTTCCTATGGTGTGAACCAGGTTCAAATCCCAGCAATAGCTAGTTGATATGAATTCCCCACACGGCTCGCAGCATATACAGTGCTGACGTATAATATCCTTATAATTATAATTTAAAAATTATATTAAAAAATCAACACAAAAATACAGTAAAATAAGAAAATATTTACAAAAAATTTTCACTACAAATAAAAATTATTTATAACTGGTAAATTTCCATACATATTTTTCCCATATGTTCAAAAAAAATTTTGCCATTGTAAAATTTTGGGCTTAAAATTGTATTCAAATTTAAATATATATAAAATTGATTGTTCATAATTAAATTTCAACTTGAATTTAATGAAAACATACATTTAACAACACTAGCACTAAAAGTTATTTTCATTATGCAGGGATGAGATTAGCCAAAAGGCAAAAAAGCTGAATTTCCAAGATAGTAAATTTTACGCAAGCGCAACCCTTTAATAATAAATTCCAGACAGTTTAAGATAATAAATAATGTGTTGACATACAATTGTGTACTAATCTATTATTATATAAATGATTACATTGATACTTAACATTTAGTGAAAATAAAAATTACCAATTGAAAAAATAAAGCTGGAAATTATATTTTTCCTCAGTTCACATAAGAGACAATTATTACTTGAAAAACTACCTGGTTTAGCAAATTAAAACTACTGAGAATATACATTAATATTTCATTTCTTTTAATAAATACTGTTATGTGATTTATAGCAAATATATCAGTAATATTACTTTTTAAATTATATTGGAAAAAAAAACTTTAACAATGGACCGAATCATTATGTTCATATTATAGTCTAATCTAACTACAGCCCTCTGAAACATATCAATAACAGTGAAGTAGAAATATATAGTAACTCCTTAACATACAAAAATTGCTATTTTAGTTTGAAAAATTACATGACAATCAGCAACTGTTTA
The DNA here is from genome assembly GCF_043381705.1 of Parasteatoda tepidariorum. Classification (NCBI taxonomy): domain Eukaryota; kingdom Metazoa; phylum Arthropoda; class Arachnida; order Araneae; family Theridiidae; genus Parasteatoda; species Parasteatoda tepidariorum. Next base: position 93,530,233 of record NC_092204.1, on the reverse strand, counting down.
GATAATTGTTTTTTATTTGATAAGAATTTTGCATTTTATAGCATAAATAACAGCAATTATAAATAAAATTTTGATGATGAGTTAATTAACTCTTTTTCCAAAAAAAAAAAAATTAAATTAAATCCCTTTTTAAGTGATTGCTTTTGTTTGCTATATCTTTTATGTTTGCTATATTTAGTCGTTAGTCCATCTTCAAACATCTTGTGACAAATCCTATTTTTTCTTCTTTGCAAGCACAGAATGTAAGTTTTGAATATATTCCCTTCCAGTTTCTCTGATGTTGTAACACTTACATATACATACTAATAATCGTCGTTAGAAAAACAGTCACTTTTATAGTAACTAATTTTTAAAAAAAATTTACTTCTTACAAGAATCGCGATAGTTGATCTTAAAATTGCGTGAATATGAATAACAATTATGGATTTTGAAATCACATGAATATGAAACTAGATATACGATTTTGAAAATGAGAAAATACAAACTGGGATATAGAATTTTTAAAACGCGTAAATACAAATCACGATTCATAATTTTTAGATCGCGTAAATACGAATCATGATGCGTAATTTTTAGATTGCATAAATAAGAATTATGATGCATAATTTTTAGAATGCGTGAATGCGAATCCCAATGCCTTATTTTAAAATCACGTATAAATACGAAAATCAATGTTTGATATTATAAACCGCATGAGCAAATCAAGACATTGAATTTTAAACTTGCGTGAATACGAATCGCTACATAGGTTTTTAAAAAGGCGTAAATACGAATCACAATATCGGATTTTTAAATCTCGTAAATAAGAATCGCAACGTACAATATTCAAATCGCGTGAATAAGAATCGCAACACGCAAATATGAAAAGCTATGTTTGATATTAAAATCGTGTGAATAAGAATCGAGATATTAGCAGATTCCAGGCTTGGGACCTCTAAAAGGCTTGTCAGAAACAGCGTCGTTTGAACTACAAAAATCGGATCTATCTGGAGGGCGGGTAAAAAATTCGAAAAATCTTATCTGCTGCGTGTAAAAGGGGAGAAAATAGCTAAAATAAGTAAAAATGAGAAAGGATTGGTAGCTATGTAGTTTGAATTTTGTGTTTCTCTTTGAAAATGGGTGAGTTTTCCGAAAAAGCGGAATACTTATAAAAAAAAGTGAAATTTTTAGAAAAATCTGAATTTGATAAAAAAGCTGAAATTCAAGAGATAAAAGTGAAAAAAACGGAAATCAGCTAAAAAGCGGAAAAATCTCATCCCTGATTATGAGAACATTTTCGACTGGGTCACAGATGAAAAAAAAATTCATAAAAAATAAAGCTCTATTAGAATAAATTTAGAAAAATCTTTAAAACAATAGTTTGAATTTCGACTTCCTGTAAACTTTACAAAGGGACAGCCTCGTCATTTCATTCGTGGAGATACGACAACAAAATTTTACGAAGCGGGGGGAAGAATCTTAGAACTTGCTCTTTTAAAAGTATTTTGTGAAACTACCCTTTTTCCTTAAGTTGAGTTTGTGAAGGTACCGCTAAACGGTAGTAAATTTGCCCTGGACAGACCCCTGAAGACGGATCATGGGTTAAAGTCCCCTTGCCATCAATCTAACCATGGGAGATTTTTGTGGTTTTTGTCGTCGTGTAACGCAAATGTGGATTAGTTCCATCAAAAAGTCCTCCACAAAGGCAAATTTCTCCAACTTGATCCAACAGTATCCTTGCTTTTTGTATTAGGTTCAAAACTTCAGAGTTGAACATTGGTAAGACGTAAACTTAAATTTGGGTCAGCAGTTCAATGGTGGTTATAAAATAAAATAAAATATAGTACACTATTACAATAAGGTCATTTACAATACAATAATCATAATATAATATTCCAAACTATCAAACACTTATCTACAAAAACAAAGTTTCATGAAATTACTTGAATTCATGCAATATATTTATTTATTTATGACTATATTTTTATAATGCATTCATATCTTAAAAGTACAATGAATAGTAAGATTTTAAATTAAATTTGAGAATTAATTTTACACCAGAAAATTTATTTTAATAAATTTTTAAAACATAATAAAAATTCAAGTTGGACTTTTTTTTACGTGCCATATGTGCATAATGGTTACATTTGGGGTTTTATATATTTTAACTGTTTTCAGAATTATAAGTTTTGGACACTTTAATAAACTTTTGGACTGTTTGAAACATTTTGGTCAGTTTAGAACAAAGAATTTCTTGTATCTTATCCTAATCTAATTAGGATGGCAAAACCAACTGATTCCTATTGAAAGAAACACTGAAGCTTGCCAGACCATCAGAGTGAGAAAATAGACTTAAAATGAAACATTACAAGTTATAATAAAGTAATTTAATAAAATTTTCACAGCCGACTGAGTAACTGAGAAAAAATGAATGTCTCTAAAACCTGTAAGAAAATGTTCTATGAATTGAAAAATGGATGACAGAACTAAAAATTATGTTTAATAGTTTATTTTCTTTACTAGTAGGAAAACTATCAGCATTATTAAAAATCAAATAAGGAACTGTTTCAAGCAGCAAATATTCCCAATTCAAAAAATGTTAAATATATTAAATATATAGTATATTAAATAAATGTATAGTATATTAAATGCTCAGACACCAATACATTTGTAGGCATATATAGTTCCATGCAGATTTCATACTAAAATGAAGTTTTGGGATATATAAAAAAAGTAAGGAAGTAATTGAAAGTTTTGGAAAGGCAGTATAATGATAAGCATCATTTTCAAATTGTTTAGCAAATCCATGTTGGATCCATGTAAACAATAAGATATTTCTGCGTACGTACGATGCTGTATCTGGACTATTCCTACTTGGAAACAATTGTAAGAAAAATATATGGTTTGATATAACCTTGTCACTTTTGGAAAAACTTATAATCATAATTCTCCAAAATCTTTACTTTCTTATTAGTCTTATTTACTCATTATTCTAATAAAAATGGAAAAAAAAACTTTATGGTTGAATTAAAATCAGGAAAAAAGGGAAGGGGCTATAAAAATGCAATTTAATCATGTAATCGCAAAAGTCTGTTGAATACTATTTTGACAAAATGTAAAACCCACAAAAAATATAAACATTTATAGCATCCTAAAAGGATAAACACTCCCTGATATATCATAATTAATTTTTTTTGAAATAATAACTTAATATTTCAAGATTAAATATTTTTAAAATTACATTATAAAGATAAAACAATGCAAAAGAAAAAAAAGTGAAAAAGGACACTGAATAAAAAAATGTAGAGAACATATACAAGAACATGTACAATGTAGAAAACAAATACAAGAGATTATTTTGTATGTAGTAAAATTATTCAATAATGATAATTTTCATGGAATGTTTAAAGTAAAAATGTCCAAACTATCTTGAAATACAGAAAAGTTTTAATTAAGTAAGATTAAATTCCAGTTTAAAAATAAAACTATTATTGTTTGAAAATATGGAAGACTTAGATAGCAAAACTGATCAATGAAACCCATGTTTATTTAACACAAGATTTTATTGTCTCACAAAAAAAACTTATTAGTGAATGACCCTAGTAGCCAGGTTGACAATCTTAGCAAAATAGAAAAATTTGGCAGTGTGTTTATTTTTTTAGAAATGTAACAAAAATTGAAAAATAATAAGAAATAAAGTTTAAAATGTGACAAAGAATCTCCTACCTGATTAGATTAAAATTAAATAGAAATTTCTGAAATAAACTATTAAAAAAATGCTAAATAAAATTAACACAGTTAATTTATTTCTAAAAGAATTTTTTAAAAAAACCAATTCAATACACAAAATAAATGATTAAATGAAATAACTTAAAATGACAATTAACACATGAAGAAAATAAGTAATTACCTAATGTTGAGTCCAATGAAATTCGTCCAACTAAAGACATAATCTCCTCCTAAGTACATTCCAATGTATGTAATTAAAATATTCTGTGTGGGGACAGAAATAAATAAAAACTTGTAAATAACAATTATATATATATATAAACATATAGATAGATACACACACACACATCATGATCTATAAGATGCAATTTTATAAGACATAAATATCCAAGAATCACAATGATTTTACAATCCGTTCCTGCCATGTTCGTGGGTATAACCAAAAAATCAAAGACTAATATTTTATCCTGATAACATTCCATCGGCCATCCTCATGAGCCTGATGTGTCCTTGCCTCCAACTGAATTGCCCGTCATCTCTTCAGAGTCTTTAGACTCGAAACATCCAGAAGTTCAAGGCTCCGATATTGTTAGACAAATAGAGTCTCAAAGGTATGAGGTTCGATTTTCGGTCGTTGATCTCATGCATTCAACTTGCGTAGGTGACGTCATGGTCTGCGGGGATCGGCCAGTTTATTTTCATTTGCTGTTGGTCGCTCTTGCGTAGATCATGACGTCACCCATTATCTGTATTTAAGCTTCTGTTGAAGCAGATCATTTGGGTATTCTTTCTTTTCGTCACTGTTTGTTGTTGTTGTTACACATCCCCCTGGAGAAGGAAAGCCTAAACCAGGTCCAGAAGGCCTTGTCGCGTCAGTTCCCCATATATCTGCAGAAAGTCCCGATCAATCAGCAGCTGCTTATAAGAAGCGCCAAGGCAAAAAAGAAGGTGATCAGGACTAGCAGGTTGTAAGCAGGAACAAGGTTGGAAAGTCTTCTCCCCATTTTGAAACCTTAAACACTTAAGATGGCCACTACGAAATCTGGCCATGGTCGACTGGAAAGGCCAAGGACCGCTGCATGTTAATGATAGGCCAGTGCGGTTGCCAGCATACCGCTGATGGGATGGAGTACGGCGCCACACTGGAAGGCAAACGATGTTTTCCCAGGGAGTGGATCTCAGTGGGAGTAAGACGGTTCAAACAGTTCATAAGAAGATCACAGCCATTCTTGGCGAGCACATCAGCTGTCTCATTGCCATGTACCTTGACATGCGATAGGATCCATTGGAGGCTTATTGGTGTCTTCAGGCCTATCTCAGATAAAAGCTTCATAATCTCCTGGCCAGGAATATCCAATATTTCCCGCCAGTTCCTGAAATACTGAATAGCACTCCTACTATCGGTCAATATCCAAATGCAATTATTATCAGTTGTCTGGGCATAATTAAGGGTAGTTCCAATAGCCATGATCTCAGTTTTAAAGACTGAGCAATTGTCAGGGTTTCGGATACTGATCCTGACTTCACTATCATTGCTGTTGACAAAAACACCACTCCCGGTTCTACCGTCTTCCAACTTGCTACCGTCAGTGTAGATGACCAAGGCGCCAGAAGGGATACTATTGACAACCTCTACGGCCAACTGTTTCATCAGGTCTGGATGGTCTACCTGTTTATTGGCTTGAGATCTCAGATTGTCATTAAAACTGATGCCCCTAAGGGTCACCGTAGGAGGCAAACAATTTAGAGTGGTTGAAGGAACGACCTCAAATTCAATAAACCTCTCCTTTCTAGCATATTCCAATGGGGTGTGTCATTTCAAACGCTGACTGCCTCTCCAATTCAAGATGTATGCAGCTGTCCTGTTAGAATCACCAAGGCTCATTAGTTTATTAAAATATTTAAAGGAACCAATTCTAAATCTCATTGCCAGAGGCATAATATCTGCCTCATATAGTGCCACTTCATTGGGGCAGCTATTCCTTAACCCAGTGATTATTCTAGCTGCACTCGATTGGACACGATCCAGGATCTTTAAATTAGAGGCAGAAGCGGTTTGAAATATTTGATAGCCATACTCAAGAATGGGCCGCACGAGGGAACAATAAGTATGTCTAAGAGTAGAGGCATCAGCGCCCCAGTCTCTACCCGAGATATACTTCAAAATTTGTAGGCGCTTTCTCGCTTTGTCTGCATTTTCTCAATATGTTTCCTACAATTTATCTCAGGATCCAAAGTAAAACCGAAGTAACTTGGATGTTTGTCACAGCCCAGTAACTGATCAGAAAGATATACAGCGGGAGTATAATTATATAGGTGTATATTTGTGGTGAAGAAGCTACTAATAGATTTTGAAGGGTTAAAGTTTAACTTGTGGGAGAGCGAAAAATTCCTTACAGCCTCCAAGGAACCATTAGTTTAAGATTCCAATTTGCCTATGTCTGAACCACTAGTCCACAAGACAATATCGTCTGCAAAGATGCCAATCTGACATGGAGAAACAGTTTTTTTTAAAGTTATCTCTATGCTATGCTATGCGGTCATTTGAAAGTTATCTCTATACTTCTTGGTTAACAAGGAGGATTTACAAAGTTCCCATGTTTTATTTGTGAGTGGGACAGCCGTAACAAGTCACAACATTGGGTCAAAAAAGAATGGCCGAAAAGACAAAATCTTGACCCAGGCACCAAGAACGGTATTCGAAACAGCCTAGTTGATCCCAAAAAAGTATTGTTATCTCCGCTACATATAAAATTAGGTGTAATGAAGCAGTTTGCCAAGGCTGTTCCAGAAGACGGCGATTGCTTCAAATACCTGTTCAAAAAGTTTCCAGGTTTATCCCAAGCCAAGTTGAAAGGGGAATCTTTGTTGGTCCAGATATCCACAAACTCATGAAAGATAAAGATTTTGAGACTAACATGACAGAAACACGGAAAAAGAAGCTTGGGTTGCTTTCAAAGATGTCGTCAGTAAATTTCTGGGTAACTACAAGGATCCTGATTATAAAGAAATTGTCATGAAAATTCTGGAAAAATTTAAAACTTTGGGTTGCTCCATGATTGTCAAAATGCATTTCCTTCACTCACATGTGGACTTTTACACCGAAAATTTAGGAGCAGTCAGCAAAGAACAAGGGGAAAGGCTCCATCAAGTTATCAGAGATATGGAGCATAAATATCAATTAAGATGGGACAAGAACATGCTTGCTGACTAGTGTTGGATGATAGCTAGAGATAGACCTGAGATTAAGCATAAAAGATCATCAAAATAAGTTTCAGAGGAAAACGAGTATGTGCTTAAATATAAACTTTTTTCTTTTGTTTGTTTTGTTCTTTGTTTCAAACTTTCATATACACCTACATAATATTTGTTATTGTTGGTTAATCGTCAATTTTACGTTAAGTTATCTTTAAAAAAAATTTAAATGGTATGCTGGTGATTTTCTTCTAGAAAGTTATGTAAAAAGTTTAAACACATGAAACTAATTGTTTTTCTCTCGACCAGACGTGACTTGTGCAATCTGGTAACAGTATTTTTTGTTCATTCTAACCAATTAAATATTAGCTGATCACTCAAAAATCAATTTACTTTCACAAGATTAAATTTTACATAGATCAAAATGAATGAAGACGACAGTTACCAGATAGTACATACAAAATTGTTTGAGAGAATTCCTTTCCAAATAGGATTTTAGTAAAAACATTAATATCGATTTTACAAAAAATCTTGAAGCGATTGGGGAAAATGAAGGTCATTTTCAAAATCAGCACATCAAATAACATATAAATCAACAATAACTTCTCTTGCATTTTTCAAAAACTTCAATTTCGCAGGCTTGTGTAATTCTACCGAATTGTTGGCAGTCATTGCTATTGACCTCTCCATAGTTTTCTCCAATATTTTTGATACAACATTATTTATTACAACAACCTAATCTCAAAACGAAAGGCGCATTTGAGGAGTACGATTCATGTGATTTTATCGCTGATTTTTTTTCCAGCAATTACTACTACGGATTTCATTATTTTTTATTGTGATGATTATTTACAAAATGCGAAGAAGAAAATAATTTGTCTAGAAACAATAAAACTTTTAATGAATGACTTTACCTTTATGACACCAATAATTGTTGTCGTAAGAGCTGAGTTGTAAGCTGTACATAAAACTGTTGAGTACATCAATACGAATCCCATAAAGCATGAAAGCAAGAAAGAAGTCAGGAACATCATGTCTGGCCATTTGTAAAAGGCAAATGTCTACAAGAAAATAAAATGAAAAAATTGAGAACGTCACATCATAAATAAATAAACATTTGCCTTATTTTTTAATAATAAATAAATATTTACATTTTTTCAAACAACTAATAATTATTTGCTTTCTTTTTAACATTTAATTTAGAATTCCGAATATTTCTTAGCATTACTATTAACAGATAAACTTGCCAAAAGAACAATTAGTCACCACTGACAAATGAAGCATTTCATCAGTTCGCACCAGAAGTGGGTTTGGTAGGTTTTAGGGCCGAATCATTGATATGGCCCTTACGCAAGCCAGCATGCTTATTTAAACATACTAATACCAGGTATTTTGTTTCACTCAACATCTTCATGATATTTCTATTTTTAAATGACAATACCAACTTGGACTAGAAGAATATGTAGCTGATTTTATTAACAGAGCAACAAAAAAAAACAACATTTTAATAACTTTTGATCTAATGATGAGATTTTCACGCACTATGACTCAATAATTTATTATCTAACAATAATTCAATTATTTCAATAATTAATTATCTAACCTTAAAGATGCTAATTAATTAGTCATATTTTAAGTTTTGAAATCAGACATAAAAACATACTTTCTCTGAATGAACATAAAATTTATTTCAGGGGATTGGGATTTTAGACCCTCAAAATATGAGGGCAATTTGAGAAATATGGTCCCAATAGTTAGGCAATATAAGTGTTTGAAAATTTGATCCTCTTGCTAATTTCGCATCTTGCCATTTCAAAGAAATTGTATTTTAAAATTTTTATTTCTCAAGAACTATTTGACCAATTCCCTTCATATTTTGGATTTTCTCATTTAAAATTAGCTAAATTAAATTATTTCAAAAATTTTTATACTTCACAATTATAATTTTAATATGGAATTATCTATGGGAAAACCATTTTTAAAATTATAAATAAACTTTTCTGATTCACTTCATTAGTTGCGGAGATGCAGATAAAAAGTGCACAAACGTGAAATTAACCTAAATTTTTACCAACTTTTCTCATTTTTTTTATGCTGAATAAAATTTTAAAAAAGTTGTATTTTTAACTTTTCAATTCTCGAAAACAAATTAATTGATTCAGTTCAAATTTTGTATACTGTCACTTAAAATTCCATAGTTAAAAATGTTAGGATAGTAATTATAAGCAAAACTTTGCATAATTTACAATTAAAAAACTTTTTTATAATTCAAATACTAAAATAAAAAATCATGAATAACTATAATAGTTTATATTTTATGTAGAGCTATTTTTTGATAAACAAATTTTATAATTGTGTGGCAAAATTATTTGATTAATTAGCTTAAACAGTTCTAGCTAGAGATGTGGTGAAATAAGCAAGAAGTGAAATTAACATTATGGGGTCCAATTGACCCTAATGTGTCTATTGAGACCATAGTTTACAGATTGTGGCCGATATTTTGAGGATAAAAAATTTAAATACATTAAAAAAAGCAAGTTCATAGAGAGAAATTGCTTTGTTGTGTCTGGTTTTGTATCTGATTAATACAACAGAACAAAATATATTTATAATATAAATACAGACCATATAAATTGGGCTAAACATGTAATTAGGGATGAATTTATAAAAAAAAAGTTGTTACACATTTATTCTGTTTTTAACTTTTGCTTGAAAAATTTAGGAAAGTCACATCCAAAATAATATACATTTGTAATTTAATCTTGTTGTTCATAAGTAAGAAATGCCGCTAAAATTTCACAAGAAATTTAAGCTTAAATATACAAATTATAATACTAATTTTGAAGTCAAATTATGTAGTAAGTTCTGTGAAGAATTTAAATATTATAAAATTAAATTAAATCATACTAAAAAACTTTTGACAGAAAGGAAAAGTGCCTATGAAAATATTATATGCTATTGAAAAAAATTTTGTAATTAAAAAAAAATTATAATATTCCATATACTACACAAAATAACTACTAACTACAATTAAAAACTATAAACATCACTTAAATTTTATCTCATAGAAATCGCTGCATTCTAATTTTGAACATTTTTTTTCTTAAAAAATTATTTCCTATTAATCATCCGTTAAATCATTTACCTTTCAAAAAAAAAAATCATGAAAATTTGTTTTAAAATATCAAGCTAGTGAAATGATTTTAAAGGTGTATTACATGAAATAATTTTTAAAATACCACTTACATGAAAGCCATAATAAGGATATTTATTTGTTAAATTATAAATAAATCATGAAAATTTTTTTAACACAAAAAATACCGATTTTGAGATTTTTAAAAAAATTGAGAAAAAAATATTGTTAAGAAAATTCTAAAATTTTAAAATTAAGGGCATGCATTCCTATTCCCTAGCCTGCAATGCTACCCCTATAATAGTGGACCACAGAAACTCCAGTTTAACGAAGATTTTAGAAAAGAATTTTTGCCCAAAGTATTAAATCCAAATTTTAATGCATTTCTTTAATTTTTTTTTCAAAAAAAAAAAAAGGTTCTCTGCCACTGCAGAATCCATTAGACGCAATGCTTAAATTTTTAACATTATATTTCGTTATTGCTTGAAATCGAATAAGGTCAGGGTGTTATTCAAAATAATAACACCCTCACCTTATTCTATATATTGTATTATATATATTGCCACCTTATTCTACATATATTGTTTTTAAGTATTCTATTCAAAAGAAAATCATTGTGATTTAGACATGATTAATTTATGGTTATATTTTGTTCATAAAAACAGTCAAAAAGAATTTAAAAAAGCAAAATCATTTACCTTTTCTACTTCACCTGAATACCACCACAATATAGTTAAAGGCATTATCATGAATAAGGCATTATAAAAGAGCAAACCATATTTGCCCAACTCCTAAAAATTATAAACATAAATAAAAAATCACGCAGATCTATATAAAATGATTATTGTAACAATCAATACAAGTTAGAATTTAGAGTAAAATTTGGTTGAATTCTTAGTTTAAATCATAATTCATCTAAATATAATACATAAACATTTTAAGAGGACACTATACTGCAGGGGAAACTTTTCGTCTCAAATTCTCCTTCACCTCAATAACTGATATAAAATTGAAAGTAAAGAAAAAGTGAGTTCAGACAAACATAGAGTGAGCCATAAAGTTTCAAATACTGGTAAGAAATTTTTAAAATATCGAAATAAAAACATGAGAAGATAATTTAGGATTACGCATTGGAGAAGTTTTCTTCCAATAATTTGTTTGCATTTTGATATTTAGAAGAAAAAAAATTTTCTGCCATTGAAACATCATGACTTACTCTAGGTCTGCCTAAATTCACATAAATTAGTTATGGAGATGAAAAAGAATTCGGGATGAAAAGTTTCCTTCACGGTATGGCGTATTCACGAATATAGAGCATGTTTGCAATATTGTAGGATTTTCTTCCTCCTTCATGTGCATTATTTTTCCAAAGAATAATATAGTGAAACATTATTTCCTTCATAAAAAAAAAAATATTAAATATTCAGATCTAATATGTGCAACACAAGATATCATACTATCATTTTTCAATGTAATCATGACACATATATGCATCACTTTTTCGGCACTATGATTGTGTTGTAAATTTAATACTCAGTAAAATAAAACTAGTTATAAAGGTAACACATATTAAGAAAAGTTGTCATTATAACAAACTTATTATACAAGGTGTGTAGCCAAATTTTTCAACAAAAAATAAGCACCTTTTAAACATTAAAATAATATATTTAAGCACTTTAAAAAAATATCATAATTAGAGAATGCGTATTAATAAAAAAAATTTCTTCCGATTGTTAAAAGTTCTTCATAACTACCTAAACAAAATGCAAAATAGTTTTCAAAGAACTTTACATGATCATGATGAAATAAGTAGTTACTGTCAAAGAACTCTTTTCTTGATTATATTGGCAACCAAAAAAACAATTTATACATAATTTTAAATAGATTCAATACTTAGTGGCTCATTTTTTTTAATTAATAATTACTTTATTTAATTATGTTAAAAATTTTAATTCAAAAATAGATTTAACTTAACTATTACTTAAAAAGGTTATTGATTGTATTTTTTAAATTTAAATTAAAGTTATTTCTTCTTCTTCTCATTGGCACAACAGCCCAGGATGGGCCTTGGCCTTCTCAACAAGCCTATGCCCAGACATTCTTCCCTTAGCCAAGGTTCTCCAGTTAATTATCTTTAAAATTTGTAGGTCCTTTTCAAGGCAGTGAAAGTTATTTATAAAAGCATAATCAGCAGAACATTAACAAAATTAATATTATTGATCATGCCGAATTTATAAAGATAAGTAAAGAAGAAACAAACTAAGAAAACTTTAATAAACTCATATTACAAATGTAAATTAGTGAATGGTCCCTAATAAATTTTTATTAAAATTTGTTACTTTCAGTATTACTTTAATGAAATGATTTTTCAAAAAAATTAAATAATTTTGAAATGTAAATGTAAATAAATATTGAAGCTAACCATTTTTGCCAGAAGATATTATAATGTAGTCCCTACACACATAATATTAAACAAATCTGAGATAAGTGAATTTTTTATTTCAATTGTTTTTAAATCAAATCATTAAGCAATGAATTTTTGAAATGACAAATCTGAATAACATAAGACTTTTTGCTGCATTTAAAATATTGAAAGTCCCTCACTTCATACTTCTTCAAAATCTTGCCTCTAAATATTATTAAGCTTTTTCATACAATAAATTAAGAGCACTGAAACTTTTAAAAGTAAAAATAAAACAAAAAAACTAATAAGTAAAAAAAAAGTAATAAAATACAATAAAAGTTTTGAAAAAATTATACAATTAGTGCTGGTCCCTCAGGTAAAAAATCTCATGTATAAAAAATTCAATTAATTCCTATGCTTATTAAATTAAATGAATAAAAGGAGATGGAAATTTTGAGGTGTTGAAGCTTTGTAATTTTTGACTACTCTGGGGAACCACATGAAACTACATAATTAGTGAATGATCCCCAAGTCAAGTTCAAAGAAGATCAATATCTCGCCAGTAACAAAGATGATGGCACTGGACCAACGAGGAAATTAACAAGAGAAGTAAAATTTTCCTTTGCTATTGGAGAAAAAAAATTTAGTTCGACACTGTGACAAGTGAAAATTCGAAATATTGTTCGGTTCGATTTCAGAGGGAGGAAAATGAAGCCTGAAATTAAGATTCTCCAGCAAAATGCAGAAGAGTTGTATATGAGAGTGCAAGAATTTTTCCCACTTGCAAGTATTTCATCAAACATGTAAAATTATTGGCGCTTTCAGATACAAATTAGCTAGCAACAAAAATATTTTAATAAGTTCTAGTTCTTAAAACTGATTTTTTTCACAGTTTTTTTTCCCATTAATAGCAAAATTATTAAGTAACAAAAATTCAACAACATTTTCAAAAATCGTGTTAAAAATTCATGATCATATCATTTTTTTTCCAAAAAATATTTAGAAGAATTCATGAACATTTTTGAGAAATGTTTATAAACTGTAATAAGAAATCAATGACTAATAAACAAATAACTAAAGCAAGTTGCAAGTGCATCAAGTGTTTAAGTGAAAGATATTACATTAAATGTCTTAAAATTTTTTTAAAAAAAAAGACTCTTACTAAAAAAATTCTGATTTTCTGAACTAAGAAAGACTGGGCTCATTTCCAATCATTAAAATTAAAACAAGCAAATGTCTGAAAAATGAGATTTTAATAATCTTCAATTAAGGGAAGAACTAAATTATGCTAAATTTGAATTGATCCAAAAAAAGGTTATTCAATTATGGGACAAAAGACAAAAATTGATGCCAATACATTTGTTCTCAAAATTACAATATCCTAGAAGATATAACATAACAGGCCAAATTTTTAAAGATTTTCATTAGAACTATATAGCTAAATAATGATAATAGATCAGAATAAATCCTGTGAATAAATAAACTCAAAAGTAGAACTGCAATCACTTCTAATCTCTAATATTTCAAGTAAAAATATCTCTAATAAATAAGTAATAAACAAGAGCTTTTACTTCTTGTAAGAAAAAAAAATGGGAGAAAGAAAAAGAAAAGAAATACGCTGAAATCTGAATCAGCATTTTTTTCCTTTACAGATAAAATAAGAATAAAAACAATTTGCATAAAATAAATACTATAGATATTTCTTGAATATGGAATAATATAAGCTGTAACATTAAAAAATTTGATTTGAGATTGAATATATTTAAAATCTTCTTAATCTGAGGCAGAGAGCATTACAAAATTAGATGAAATAGGTATTAATTTTCTACTAATTTAATGGGAAAAAAAAGAAGAAAATTGGAGAGTTAAGTAATTTGTTTACTTTTAAACTTTAAAAAACAATTTTGCTGGTTCATCCAAATTTGAGTAGAATAACTAGTTTATATAATTAAGCTTACATTAGTGTTATTCCATAACAATACTCTTCAGTGAAAACTGAAGAAAAGGGGCAAATACAAGGCACATTACAAATTTTTTAGTAACAAATCAGCAATTATAACAAAAATACAGGGCTTTGTGCAGATCATAGTAGAAAAAGTAGTGAAAAAAGTGACTAATATTCCTTAAAAAGTAATAAATAGTGGCTTTATTAAAAACAGTGTTAATATTCAGGCAACATCCTAATAACCTTAAGAATATACAACTTAAAGGAAAAAATTTGGTTTAGAAACATTTATTGTTGTAGCTGTTTATTGCTTTAATTTACCGCTATTGAAATTTTTTTTTTGTAAAAATTACATAATAAATATTTTCTAATTTTTCCCAACTAAAAAAAAAGTTCATGTTTGGTTTTAGCTGTTATGGCTTAAAGTATTATATCAAAGAAGCAGTGAAAGTATACAACAAAAATATTTTCGCTATCATGTAAAGTCAGTATACATTTATTGAGATGTGCTTCTCTTCCGGAGTCAAAACACAATGTGTTTTTAAACACAAGGTGAAGAACTGAAAAAAACGTTAAATAACAATTATTGCAAAAAAAAAGTACTTTTACAATAGAAATGGCGCAAAACGAATGTGGCAAAAAGTTATTAATGAAATAAAAAATAATAATATTAGATTAAAAATATCAAAATTGGAAATATGTGCAAAACTGGAGACATGTGATCATTGTTCTAAAGGGATTGAATTCGAAATATGCATATGTAAAATCTTTGTATAAAAAATATAAAGTGGAATCACAATAGAACCGTTAAAAGTGACTTTTGAATAAATTGTGAAAATGTTTTGAATAAATTAGCAAAATTGTCATTACAACATCGCATTAATCAAAAATATAACTCTGTATTAATATGAAATTAAATTAATGCAAAAACTGTCGGAAAACATTAATTTACAACATTTTTTTTTTTTTTCATTTTTTTTATTTCTAATGGCAGGCCAATTTAAAAGAACAAAATGGATAAAACAACAAGAAAAACAAGGCAAAAAGAGATAAATAAAATTGAATGCATAGTGACATGCAATTAATTTACAACATAATCACCATGAATCGAGTGTGTAAAAACACTTAACTCTAAGTTGAAAAAGGCTAGTAATACATTGCATTAAAAAACCACGAGGAAAGGGCTGAAAAAATTATAAAAATTTGCCTGAGAGCCTAAGGTAAACACTAGAAATAAAACTGTAAGGAATCACAATGAAATCAAATACGTCCAAGAACGATTTTCGAATAAATCATTAACAAATAGCTGTTACTGAAATACATGCTACATAATAAACATTGTATTAATTAAAATATGGAGATTTAAAAACCATGGGAGAAAAAATTATTCGAACTTTGTCAATCATTTGACTGTTTAAAACGATTATAAAACCAAGTAAATTTATGGTGAATCAATTTGAAATTCTCCAATTTAAAATTCGTGTGTCATAAAATTGTATAAAAAACAGCATAATTTGTAAAACCACATAGAAAGACTGACAGCATTCGTAATAACAACTGACATCAAAAACAATAAAAAAAACATCAAATCATTTTTTTTTTACCTTCTTTATTTGTGACATTCACCTGAATTAGTATTGAAAACGATCCAGTTTAAACTGTATGTTAGAATCTCTGATTCTCAATTAAAACAATAAAAACAAAAAATATTGTTCAAATTATGAAATTCTCTTATATTCACAACTCAAGAAGTATTTATGAGATCTCTCTGGTCCCATATCTCACAAATAAACTCACCAACTGAATGCATAACAAAATTAAATAATAAGTGAAAAAAAAAGAATTCTAAAAAAATTATGAAACAGTAGCAATGACGATGCATGCGCACTGTTTACTATTACTATTGAACACATTTGAAGAGTGTGATGACGTCCAAATAAGGTGCGCACAACATCAAACCCAAAATAACACCCATTTTGCCAATGGGTAATAAAAGTAAACATTTTATTTACGTTTTTCCTTGGGAAGAATGCACTCTTTTATGCACTTTTAATGAAAAATAAGAACTTTTAAGAGTGCTTAATCTCTATTATGCAAAATTATGCTCTACTGAGCACATTTAAAGAAACCTACAGGAAAAGGAAGTTCGATTCA
The DNA here is from genome assembly GCF_043381705.1 of Parasteatoda tepidariorum. NCBI lineage: Eukaryota > Metazoa > Arthropoda > Arachnida > Araneae > Theridiidae > Parasteatoda > Parasteatoda tepidariorum. Next base: position 93,513,694 of record NC_092204.1, on the reverse strand, counting down.
AGGAGGAATACAAAAAATTTCATGTTCTGCAGCTTCACAACAGATAAGAAAACAAAACTTCAGATAGATAGATGATGACTAAAATCATTCCTCGATACAGTGAATGGCTCTCTTGCATTCCAAGAGAAATTGATTTGAAAGTGGAAATTTCTATTTTTCTTCACATATTCAATCCTCTTGTATGCCCCATGCATAGTCCTTCTTTACAAGAGCAAGAGGATTGTAATATTACGGGTTAAGGGAAATGTGAAATCTTTTTTTTTATTGAAATGAGATAGTGAGATAAGTGACTAAGCCTTTAAAACAGTGAGAAAAACAATGAATAAAAGTTACTATTTTTTAAGATAGTGGCATTAAGTGAGAAAAGTAACTCACGCCTAGCCCTGAAAATGCCATTTATATATGCTATGATACTGCCTTACATTATGCCAATCAAAATTTAGCCTTTCATGTTTTATTTTATTAGAATATAAGTCTTAAAAAAATAAGACACTTTTAAAACAAATTATCTTTAAATTAACAAATTATTAAATTATCTTTCGATTTTCAAATTTTACATGGCTTTTGGCAAGCAATTGAGTAATTCTAGTTGCAGCCTGTCATTTCAGAATTTTTGTTTAAAATTTTTTGAGTCTCACACTCTTAAAGTTTATCCAAAGTTGCATTTTGCTCATAGAAATCTGCATTAAAAAAAACTTGATATAGCTTGTGAATAAAAGCTCTAACAAAAAAAAAGGAGGTTGCTAGAAAGGGGGTAACTAACATCTTACTAACAGAGAGTTTGAAAATTTAAATTTTAGCATCATGCAACTCCAAAATTATAAATTCTTTGTTTGTGGATGTTTGCAAACACATGATCTCGAGATATGTAGAATTCTGCAGATTAAGGGGAAATTAGCATGCCTGATTTGATCAAAACTATTCTTTTTTTTCTATTACAAGAATTTTAAAAAATTTAAATATTATTTTATACATAATTTCATAAAAATGAAGTATAAAATCATTTAAATTGAGTTTTAAAAGAAATAAATTACAGAAAAAAATTCTTAAATAACTCTTCAAAAGTAGATAAAATAAAAAACAACACATAGCATGGATAGGGTGCGTAGCCAAATTTTTCAACATCTTTAAACTACTTTAAAACAATCAAAAATATTTTTAAGTATTATATACATCAACAAAATTCAAAAAAATTTTCAAAGACTTTACATAATCATGATAAAATAACTAGTTTCTGACAAAGAACTCTTTTCTTGATTATATTAGCCATTTTAAAAAGATCAAGAGGTTCTTAGGTCTGATATAACAGGTGGAAAATGAAGCCTGAAATAGAGAGTATCTTGCAAAATGCAGCAGAGCTGCACACGAGAGTGCAATTATCTCAACGAACTCGCAAGTATTTCATCAAACAAGTAAAATGATTGGCGCTTTCATACACTATGGATCGACGGTGCGCTGAAATTTGTGGTTGAATGAATTGTGAGAACGTTGAATAAAACAATGTGAAAATCATCGTTTCATTATATATCATTCGTATCACATCGTATATCATTTTCGAAAAGGGAAAATTAAGCACTTTTTAAAAACACCTATAAGAGCTTTTAAAAAACGAAAATCGAAAATAAGCACCATTAAGCACTTTTTAAAAATGCTAAGCATCATGACAGAGGAAAATTCTAAATACATTATGATCTATTTAAATACATACTCTAGCATCCAACTTTTTTTTGACACAAATATTATTGGCAGCAGTGAAGAAGTCATTGCACAAAACAAACAAATAGCCTTTGAATTCAAATGAAAGATCATCTCTAAAAAACATAATAAAATGAATGATAATATTCTGAGCTTAAGAAAAAGTTTAAAACATAAAATTTTGTAGCAGCATAATATTCTAAGTGCAATCTAATAGTAGATCCTTAAATCTGCAATGAGATAATACATGTATAAAGAAAATTGTTAAATCTGAGTCTGATTTTGCTCACCTAGATTTAGAAAGTGATGTAGATATCACTTTAATTTTTATTCAATAAACTTTATTTGGATCACAAAAAGTTTGACAAAGTTTCTACTTCTATCTTAGATTTAAAGTTTCGTAAAAAAAATTTCAGAAGGCTTTCTCATTTTTTCAAAAGTATTTTTAATTTTTTTTAACTTAGCCTTTTTTTTTCTTGTGCAATGAGAAATTTAGTTATAAAATTTAAAATTTTAAAAGCAGTTATGCCTAAATCTACATTTTCATTATAGAAAATTTTACTATTTACATTTCAAAATCATAAAATATCAGTTAAATAACTATATATATATATATANTGGTTCTAACTATAATTTATTGTAGCCTAAATCGGGTGCAATTTTTGAAACAACAGTTTAGGGGGAATATTAATTCAAAATACCAATTCATAATTAATATTTAATTTCTCTCCCTTCAACTTTAAAAAAACCAGTTTTCCTCTTATAGGACACTACTTGAATATTATATATATATATATATATATATATATTCTACATAAAGTTTATTTTTTCTGAGGTTTTTATTTACTTATTGGATAGGACATACTAAAAAAATTTAGTTTAAAAATTTAAAATTTGTGAAACAATTATGACATTATCTACATTTTAACTATACATTTCATTTACATTTCAACTATATTTAATAACAAAACAACAACAAAAATTTAAAAATAGATTTTTTTCATTGAGTCTAATTTCTTAAGGTAGGGTCTCCTTCTTCAAAAGTCTCCAATTACATTGTCTGAAAATTTGTCACATGTAAAAGTAGAAAATTTATCACATTTATTCTTCTAATCTTGAGATTTTTAAACTAAAAAATTTGCATGTTCAGTTACAATTGTATTGAGATTATTATATTAAATACCCTTTAAATGGTGAAAATAGAAATCTTTTTTGAGTGCTATATAATTTTTTTCCCCTGTCTGTTTAAGTTACATTAGTTGATGCAAAATAAAAGGTCATTCATCAATTTTGACTAGCATGTAAATAAAGTTAGAGGGTATTTATAAAATCAATTTTATTCATTCATAGTATTTATTTTACAACAAAAGCTTTCATGGGTACTAGATCAGAATAGAATATATTACATAAATTATTTTATAAATTAACTCTTATTAACAGAAAAGGCTTAACGGAATTTTAATGAATAGAAAATGTATCAATTTTATTGCCATTAATAATCAAGTATCACAATTATTAGTTTACAAGCAAATAATCTCCCGGTCACTATTTTAAAATGGAGAATAATGCACAAATTATTTTAAAATTTAACCCTGGTGTATAGAAAAGACTGTTACAACAATTTTATGCAGAGAAAATGTATCAATTTTATTCATTTAGCACACTCCTTAGTTCGCAAACAAATGTTCTTTAAATTATTAAGTCAAAATGTCGAATTTTGCATATATTATTTTATATGTTAAGGGCATTTATCATTATTAATTTATATATCAGCAAAATTATTAATTGACAAAGAAATGTTTTTACAGTTACTTATTTAGAATGAAGAAGAAATGTATCAGTTTTACTCACTTAGCATAGTAATTATTTTATAAACAAATGTTCTTGAATTTAAGTAGACAGAGTAAAAAATAATGCAAAAATAAATTAATTAATTTTAAACCTAACTCTTGTGTGTTAAAAAGGCTGCAATAGCAAATTAAAGGAGAAATTTATACATTCTTAGTTTTGCTTTATATTTACTACCACGGATATATATCATAGATTGCATAAGCCCGACATACTCTTTGAACTTTAAAAACAAATAAGATAAAGACCAATAAGAGGGTGAAAGTTACTTACGCTGCAGCTATAATGGCACCTCCTACCATAGCAAGGACTGTTAATACGATGGGAAGCTTCTGGTGAACACTATTAAAATTCAAAATATCATTGGTACATTTTTCAATTATACAAAAAAAAATATGAGATAAATAATTAATATCATAAATTTCTAAAAAGCATTTCAAAAATTAGTATAAAAACTATTATTTTCATCATTACAATAATTCTAAAAAATAACAATTAATTGATGTGCACCAACAAAGAGACAGCTATGAACACAAGAAAATATTATTTCAAAAATTTAATACGAAATTTCAAAACACTTCTAAAAAAGTTTTTGGGGCTTAAATTATCCAAATCTAATAAAGGAGCATTATTGAAGCAATAAGAAAAAGTCTGATAATAATATGAATTATTAATGCAAAAGCATAATGGAAAGTGCTGTTGAAAATAAAACTACTATAAGAGCTGGGTTTTTACTTTTAAAATAGTTTGTTTAAAACACTTGTTTTGAACATGTTTAAAAATAGATTTTTACTATGTCTTTTAAAAACATTATTAGTTTGCCTAATGAATTCCACAAATTAATAATAAGTAATTAAAGCAGAAATAATTAAATTAGAAAAGCAAATTTATCTTTTGTACAAAAAGAGTATGGTAACTCAGTTTCATTTTCTAAATTTAGCAACAAAAGAAACTACAAAAAGTTGCAAATCTTCAAATCTGTTAACTATTTTCAAGTATAAAAAAAATAAGATTTTATTTTTATGTTTTTATGTTATAATAGCAAAATAAGAAATTGCTTATGTGTAGCTAAAGCAGCAAAACTTGTCTTGTAACAATACTCAAAATTCTTCATAAATAATTTATTTTCAATTACATAAGACTTTTCTATTATATGACCACTATTTGTTTTGTAAGAAATTGCAAAGCTAAAATTTCATGACTTGTCTTTGTAAAAAATAAACAGTACAAGAACAAAATTAAAAATTTCAATTCTTATAAGGTAAACATTCTATTTAGAATTCTTTCTAAAAATAAAATATTTTTTAAAGAAAGAGACAGTTGTTTATGTATTGTATTCAGAAAAGTATCGAAAAACACTTGACAAAGTATCAGCTACAAGTTTTCCACATTTCAACAGGTGGAAATAGAATAGCGTTAATTCTTATATGCTTACAAATAGAGAAACAAAAGTAATTCAAAACATCACCTAATACTGTAAAAATAAATAATAAAAAGAGGAGAATCATACGTTTTCAGTCCTCATAGAGTAAATATTTAGTTTTCCTTTATTAGGAAAGATAAAAGATTTTTTTAAAAACAGAAAAGAAAGATTTTTCAAAAAAAAATTAATAATACATAAAAAGTAACAATTACAACTTTCTCACTTTTCACTAGCAAGCTAGAGAATGTGAAAGGTTAAAAACTTTAAAAAAGGAACAAATAATTATTTAAATAATCACCTTCTTAATGTAAAAATAATAAACCAATAAAAATCAAAAATTTAAGTTTGCAATTCTTGAAAGGTAATGATTTCATTTCTAAATAAGAATAAAATATTTTTTAAAAGGAAAAAGAAAGAAGATTATTTAAAAAAAAAACAGAAAAACACACAACAGAGTAACAATCTAACATAGAAAACCCTTATTAAAAATAAATATATCAAACAAAAATTTATTTTAGGTCTGGCATGCCTAATTGTAATAAACAAACATTGGAAAATCCAAAATACTATTAAAAACACTTACTTTAGAATGAAGTATTCTCCTAACAATGTCATTAAAATGGTGAAACGCCGTAAGACTGTGAACATTGGAAGACTTTAAAAGAGAAAAAAAACAACAGGGTATAAAATGTTGTACATAATCACAAAGATTAAATGCAGTCAAATCAATAAACAAGGAACATTAAACATTTTGAACAAAATAGTAAAATTTTTAAATAAAAACTTTAAAAAAAAACTATATTAAATAAAATAATAATAAAATTAAAAAATAGTAAAATTAAAATGTCGTTTAAAGCAACTTAGTTTAATATAACATTATTTGAACTTTAGTAATCATCTATCTTTGATTTTTAAAAATAGATAAGGAAAGAATATATTTTAAATTTTAAGGAAAATGACTCCCTGTCAACAATGTATTCATATAATTCTTAAAAATGCAATTGTAAATCTAAGTCATAAGCTGACCTTAAAAGATTATTTTTAGACATCTGGAAGATTATTTTTAGACATTTTTTTTCGTCATTTTTAGTAAATAAGCAATTTACTTAATATCAATTTGGAAAAAGAAAAAAAAACTTTTAACCTATAAGCTATTAAACCAATTATGTTTATAATACTATTTAGCAATCATAACAAATATCAAGATATATAAAATGCACATTTTAGTTATTATTTTTATATTATGTATATCCTATTATATATATCCTACTTTATATTACTATGTGGAATTTTTAAATTAAATAGACAATAAAAATTTGTAGAATTATATTTATTTTGTCCATTTATATTTTAAAAGCTTAATACACTTGAAGGCAAAAATTTTATACTTGCAAAGCCTTTGCAATCAGCTAATGCATGCACAAGAAAATAATGCGTCGAGATTTAAATTGGTAATTGAAAAATAGAAATAAATCAAAAATTTTCATAACAAAGCAAAAAAAAAAAAATTCTTTTAATTTACCCATAAACTATTACAAATATTTGCCAAATGGAACTAAAAATTAATCCCTTTTTTAACATTCTTCACAATGTTAAAATTTTATGATTATTTGAAATTTTACATTTTTTTTAAATTTAAAATCTGATGCAGAAAATCCAAAGAAATCACTGATTTCTCATAATAGTGAGCAAACTCTCTGAAATTATGAAAAGTTTAAGAGGCATCAGCAGGAGGTAGAACTCTGTGAAAAAAGCATGTTTGGTGGAGCCTGAATTCACTAAAGAGTTAGAAACATAAAATCTTACACAATATGGACCACTTCCAAAATCTGAACAAATTTTTTTTTTTAATGTATTGCTTGATTTTCTTTAAAAAAAATCAACTCAAAATGAAACTACAACACCCTTTATGTATGCGCCAAATCAAACTATAGAGAAAAACGGCTACTTTAAAACATCTAAATTTGAAATGGACAACAAAATAACTACCGACTACAAATTTACTTGTTATTTTGCAACAGAAATCTATTTAATGCTTTACAAATCAGTTTAAATCCCTTTTTACAAATCCAAATCATTGTGGTGTTGTTAATGTTTACACAATTTTTATTCTAACTTATAATAACGGAATAAAAAAAAACATTGTGTACAGAACCTTTGAAATAATTTCTTTAAAAAAAAAAATCAATAATAATTATTATGAATGATCTGTACCTCCTAGTAGTATATTTCCTATACTATAGTGCATTTTTAGTTTTAAACTTCATACCCAAAAACATCAGAAATATGTTTCTTAAACAGTTTTATACTTTTTTTCATGTGGTTTCACAGACATTAAAAAGTAGTTATCAATTTTTAAAAAAAAAACTCAAAAACCGATACTAAAAAAAAAATTTCAATCAAAATTAAGACAATTTTTAAAAACTGTAAAAAAATACAAATTTTTTACAGTTTTGAATTTTTATGTAAAAATCCTTATTTTATTGCAATTTTAGGGAATAAAATATTAAATCATTTTTAGGTTTCATGAGACTAGATAAATTGAATAGTGAAATACAATGAATTAACAAAACAATAAATTCTTTTATACACATACCCATTAAAGTATGTTCATATTTTCCATCAATCAAACCTTCATTATCAAAAATAATATGGCCAATTTAATTAATTTCATTAATGGCTTTGTCAGAAAGTTCTCCATGTTGTTTTTTAAAAAAAAATATTCTCTTTCTTCATTGTGAACTTTTAATTTTACAACTGCGCAATCATTAAATTTAGTATTTATTTTTGTCAATGATATCAGATCATGTATCCCAGGTTTCAAATCTTTAAATTTTAAGATTATAGTGTGTGTCTTTTTCCCATTTATAAGAGAACATGTTATAAATATTTATAAAAAATGTTTCTAATAAATGGAGAGTCTTTTTGTATGAAATGACAAAATGAAAGCAAATTAATAATAATCATTTGAAAGGTAAAATATCTACAAAATCTGTAAAAAATTCAAATCTGTAAAAAATTCAAATCTGAAATAAAAAAAATACAAAATTTGATTGTGAACGTAGTGAACAATATACTTATGCACACAAACAAAGACATTTTAGAAGATATTTTCATAACACTTAATTTTAAATTTGTTTCTGTTCCATCAGCATTTTTATTTTTATAAGGATAACAGTATTTAAAAAAATTTTCCTTATAAATGGAAAATCTATTAAATTCAAAAACTGCTTTGAAAGAACTAAATATAAAAGTAAAAAGAGGAAGTAAAAAAGTTGACTTGATTAAATTAATGGCAAAAAACATAAAAATAACATATAAATATATTTCAGCTGATTTATTAAATTTACAGGTATAAAATTATTTGAAAGAAAAAAAGAAAATATTGTTGAACAAACCAATGAAGCGAAATAAAATAAAGAAAATATTTTATTCTTCTAATAAAAAATTATCTGACAATGCGTTTACAAATAAAATATCCACACAAAAAATTAAAACAGAAGTAAATCTTGAACAGTTTTTTATTCCAGATTATGAAATCATTCAAATAAAATGTCAATATATCAAAAAATATAAAGTACATCAAAAGTATTGCAAAACTAAACAATTTAATCCAAATAGACTGGAACAGAACTATAATACTTTAAAATACTTATTTAGAAAAGCTATTGGAAATATTGATGGAAAGGAAGATATTATTAGTAGACAATCCATCATTAGATAAACCTTTTCATCCAAAATTAATGTCTACGAAAGCTTTGGAAGATTATTGAGAAATATTAAATACAGTTAAACCCTGCTATAGTGAATATGTTTTATAGTGAACTCCCGGGTATAGTGAACGAAATGTTCGGCCCCATGCCTTGCTATACACGTATAACGTTATTTTTTGTGGATGTAGTGAACCAAAAAAGAGAGGATGTCGGATATAATGAACTTTTTTCTGTCTTCAACAGTTTTTTTCCTTCATTTTTTTGTAATAATTTTGAAATTTCTACTTCAAAATAAATACATATACCGATGTTTAAAACCATCTATAGAGGGGAATGTAGCAATAAGCATTTTTTCTTGTTTGCTTCTTTATCTCACTTTCCCATCCCTAAACAAACCAAGCAGATGTTTCCAATCCAGGCAGATGATGCACTTGTAAAGTGTTAGTGGGATCGATATGCATTTTCTGTCAGAGGGAATGAGCAATTATTCATTATTGGTCAAAGGGTTGGACACTAATCTGTGTTTATAAGGCTCTCATTTCAGCACCTTTTTGCTGTCAGTTCAGTTAAAAAGAAACCTGCAACCAAGTGACTCAAATTTAACTATGGCGAGCAGTAAACGTAAAACGCTCTCTATTGATGATAAAATGGGCATAACGTATATTCCGACGCATAACGCGTCCCGGCGTATAACGCACACCCGTAATTTCTAATGACTTTTTTTTAATTTCAAGACATACTCTTCGTATAACGCGCACAAAAATTTGGATTGTACATGTGCAATATCTCGTCTTTCAAGATCGTAAATAAAAAGTTTTTTTCCCTATCTTTTGCAAAAATAAAAGAACTGAATTTGACATGTATGTGAGAGTAGAGTTGAAAGAGTAATAATATGATTCTGAGAAAAGAAATTGTTGTATTCAGCAGTGCAGGTGTGTGCAAGAATGTTGTTCCCCACATTCCAGAAGTAAGGGGGGAGGGGTATCTGGAATGCTGTCTATTGTGTATGTCTCAAAAGCATACCACAAATCAGGAGAGAAAACGTAATTCCTCTTCTGCCAATCGCACCATTTGATGCCCTGCTTTTGAAAAGTAAACATTGTAAGCTTTAAGAATTCAGTGTAGATTTTAGTAGTAAACATGGCTCCTATCAAACGAAGCAAACACAGCACTGGATTTAAATGCAAAGTAATTCAATTTGAGAAAGAAAATGGAAATCGAGCTGCGGCGAGAAATTTTGGTATTGGGGAAAGCTCGGTGCGTGAATGGAAGAAAAATGAAGAGAAAATAATGGACATGCCCAAGGATAAGTGTTCATTACATACAGGACTAACAAAATGGCCGGCGTTAGAGGACAATGTAGAAAACTGGGTTTTGGAAAATCGGCAGAACGGCTTGATTGTAACAAGAAACTGTGTTCGCTTGTTTGCTCTAAAATGGGCAAAGATAAATCCACACGAAAGTGAAAATTTCAAGGCTACTGTGAGTTGGTGTAGCCGATTTAATGGCTCGAAAAAATTTAGTTCTACGTGAAAAAACCAAAGTATCACAAAAACTACCAAAAGACTTGGATAGCAAATTTTGAAGTTTTCAAAAATATATAGAACTGCGGAAAAAAAAGTAATATTTAAAATGGAATATTTAAAAAAAAGGAATTAAATAGGAAATATGGATGAGACCCCAGTCATGCTTGACATGATCGGTAATAAAACAATTGATTTAAAGGGAGTAAAATCTGTCAATGTAACAACAACGGACATGAGAAATCTCATTTCACCGTAGCCTTTTCTTGCTTAGCGGATGGAACGAAACTAAAACCAATGGTTATTTTTAAGAGAAAAACTTTTCCCAAATGTAATTTTCCAAAAGGTATTTTTGTTCATGTCCACGAAAAAGGCGAGATGGACGAAAATGGTGTTAAATTGTGGGTAAAAAATGTCTGGCAAATCCATCCTGGTTGCGTAAGAAAACCAGAAAGCCTTTTAGTGTGGGACATGTTTAGGTCCCACCTTACAGACAATACAAAAAAATTTTTGAAAGAATGTAACACCGATATGGCAGTTATTCCGGGCGGATTGGGACCATTAGTTCAGCCATTGGACGTCTGCTTAAACAAACCATTTAAAGCCAATTTTAATAAACAGTGGAACACTTGGATGTTGGAGGGCGAGAAAACCTTTACGAAAGGAGGACATATGCGCGGTGCAAGTTTGGAAACAGTGTGCGAATGGATATTAAAAGCATGGGATGAAATTAAGGCCCAGATGGTTAGAAAATCATTCAAAAAATGCAGCATTTCAAATAATCTGGACGGATCAGAAGATGACTGTTTATTTATGGATGAGGATAACACAGATGATGAAGACGAAACAGATTGTGATGACGTGCCTGAAGAAATAACGGAAGACGAATATAATGAACTATTTATGTAATAACGAAAATCAATAAAGTATATAAAGGTATATGTTATTTCTTTAAAATAAAAGTATTTTTCCATATTTAAATTTTTTAAATCTATAATTTTTTATATTCGGCGTATACCGCGCACCCGTAAATTCCAATGTTATTTTTTGTATTAAAAGTGCGCGTTATACGCCGGAATATACGGTAATCAGAAAAGTTGAAAATAGATGTAACCAAGCTGATATTTGCAGGGAATATAAACTATCCAAATCTACAGTTTGTAACATATGGAAAAATAGGCAATTAACAATTTCTGCTCATGAAAAAAATTTAGATGGCAGAAAAAAAGTAAAAGCAGATCACAAGGCTGTTGAAGAAACATTATTGAAGTGGTTCAGCAGGACAAATGTCTATGAATTTGCAAAGCGATTTTGTGCGACTACTTTTATATGCTCGAATAGTAGGTTAGACAGGTTTAAAAAGCGGAATTACAGAAATTCAGGAAAAATTATCAGAGAGTCAGGAAGTGTTTCCATATCTGATGTTGAGGATTGCTCATCAGCTAAAGATTACTGATTGTTTTTTTTTTTGTTTTTTGTTTTTTTTTTTTGTACGCAAGACGAAGAGTAATAAAAAATAACACATTTTTTGCTACAATATAATATTTTTCAGTCATTTATTTGAATAATGTGTAACAAAAGGGAGGAGTTTGGGAACTATTAGTTAAACTGCCTGCGTAACAGATACAGTGAACTGAAATTTTGGTCCCTTGAAAGTTCACTATAGCGGCGTTTGACTGTAATAACATTGAATATAAATAATTAGATATCACGCAAAGTAGGTTTGATTTTAATAAGATTAAATTGCCAAAAGGAGGTAAGCATCTAAAAATAGTAAATGACGAAACAATTTCGAAAAAGAGGAGTAATATTCAAATTAAAAATTACGATAATGTACGTTTTTTATTATGCAATGAATTAAATTATAAAAAACTGACAAAAAGCGATTTCAAAAATATTGAGAATTCAATGCGCCAGATACATTTAAGTAAATAAAATGAAAAAAATACATGTTTGTATTCAATAAGAGAAAAATTTTAGAAGATTTTAATACTGTACCTTTCGGTTATAAGACCATAAAAAATTCAGCTAAAATTTTACATTTTTCAGGACAGCATAACTTAACATTATTAGGAATATTATTGTAATCACATATTTTTTTAAAAAATATTTATAATTTAAAATTAAAACTTTCATAAAATATTTATAATTTAAATTTTAAAGTACATAAAATCTAAAAATTTTAAAAACATTTTATTCGCTTCAACTGTAAAAACTAGTTTTAATTTTAGTTTTAATTTTTTACAAAAAACTAATTCTTGATGTGTATCTCTGCTTTAAAAAGTGATCCAAGTCTTTTGTATCAAAAAAATATTTTTTTTGAATATTTTTTTTTAATATGTTTAAATATTTAGAGATAAACAATCTCAGCTTGATTTCCAATAGCAGATTCACTAATTTATTAGAAAAACAAATTTATAAGTCATTGTCTAAAAACTAAATTTTTCAACTTATACTACTTCACAGAATGAAATTTAGTGAAATCAAATTCCTCTGCCATATTTTTATTGCACACATCATTTCTAATTTTTGCATCCTTACAAAAAAAATATATATATATAAAAAAAATAAAAAACATTTTAACAAACATGTTTACATGCAGCTCCATCTACTCTATTAATAGGTTTTTGACCATTCTTTATATTTTAACTCTGGATTTAACTTGTTTTACCCATTAATTTTAGTTCCTGGACCTGTAAAATTATGATCAGGTAAATTCATTTCAATATGTACATTATTAATCACTTTATTCATTAAAACTTTTCCTTTTATTTATTTAGAAATAAATTTATAACCATTCAATTGTGTTTTTACAACATATTTTTCTAATGAAAAATATTTCAAACTTTGAATGAATTCAGACTCTCTTATATAAGTTTCTCTTTTGGTTAATGCATTAGCTTTAAATAAATTCAATATCTATTTATAAAATTTGCAATAATATATATATATATA
>NC_092204.1:93486059-93498420 GCF_043381705.1 Parasteatoda tepidariorum | reverse complement strand
CGTTACTTCCTGTCTTGTAGTCTGGCATTTCAGTAAATATCTTTCAATTTTGCCTTTATAAGCCACTACTCGATCTTGATACTCTTGACTTTGTATGATTTCACTCTCTAATTCCTCGCTCTTATCAAAATAATTTTCAATTTTTAAATCAAGAGCCTTTAAAGTTTCGTTTTTTTCATTTAACTGATTTAGATAATCATACAAATCAGGATAATCAGGAAGTGTTTCTAATAACGATTTATCAATTTTATTTATTAATTTTGTAATCAGCTGTCTGATTACTGCTCTTTTGGACTTTAATTTTTCAAAATCATCCATTATAAACAGCTCGCACGTTACTATAATAAATACAATACAATTAATGCAATAAAATATCAAAATAAATTACCGACTTAAGGGAGACCAAACAAAACAAATGTTAACTTACATTTCATGCAGGTGGCCTATTTTCGGCCGGTGTAGCACCATGAATTCGAATTCAACAATAATTACACAAATTGTAATAATAAAAAGGATTTTATTTCATTGTGGTTCAGTGGTTAAATCCAAACTGAAACTTAAGAAGTGAAGAAAAAATAATAAAAAAATTGTTTGCGCTCAGCGCCATCTGGTATTATAAATCCTCAACACCTTCTCTTAATACCGAAATCACTAAATTTTCATTTAGTTTCCCAGGTGTATTGATTCTTCATTGGTAAATATAACTTTCTCAAGAAGGACTTCTTACACTTTCTCTAATTGTATTCTTGAATTTTCATCTATTTCATCACATTTTAGAAAAATGGTAATTTTTGTGAGCATGCTTAATGATAATTTTAAATCTCTACATGAAGTAGTTTCTTTCAATTGAAAAGTTTTAAAACCTACTTCAGTGAATTCAACTAGTCTACCTGTAGTAGCACAAAATGTTCTGTTGTCAACATAGTATTAACACAATCTTTTTCATATTGAAAAGTTTTTACATTTGAAATTATTTTTATTGTCTATATTATAAAATCTTTTATTAGTTAGGTTCTCAACTTAGTATATATTAACACAATCTTTTTCATATTGAAAAGTTTTTACATTTGAAAATATTTTTAGTGTCTATATTATAAAATCTTTTATACCCTGCAAACGTCATTCTCCAGCTTTTTCATTTGACTGAATACAAGCTCATGAAATTCAACCAATGGTTTATGAAATCCAATATCTTCTTCCAGCTTTATTTCATTATTTTTCCTAATTTCAGTTTATAATTAGCTAATTTTATATCATTTTTTAACTGCTCTTTTGATTTTTTATATCTTTCTTTCAACTTTGTTCATTTATACACAGTAAAATACTTCAGTTATCAAACGTTCGAAACAATGTTTGCTAATTAATGGAAGAATTCAATAGTCTCAGAAAAATCCCAATCTTAAAATTAAAAGATTTGAAACCTTGGATAGAAGATCTGGTATCATTGAGACAAATAAATACAAAATTCAGTGATAGTGCAGTGGTAAAATTAAACATAGAAATAAAGGAAAAAAATATTTTTTTTAAAAAACATGGAAAATTTTCTAACAAAGCCATTAATGAAATTAATCAAAGTGACCAAATTATTTTTGATAATGAAGGTGTGATTGATGGAAAATATGAATACATTTTAATGGGTGGTACATAAAACAACTTATTTCATTATTAACTTAATTTATTTCAGTTATCAATTTATTATCTAAACCTCATGAAACCAAAAAATGTTTTAATATTTTGTTACCTAAAATGGCTATAAAATAAAAGTTAATACATAAAAATTCGAAGCAGTAAAAAATTAGTATCTTTTACAGTTCCTAAAAATTGTATAATTTTGATAAAAATATCTTAAGTTTAGTATTGATTTTATAGTTTGTTTTTTTTTAAATCGTTAACTAATTTTTAATGTCTGTGAAACCACATGAAAAAAGTATAAAATTGTTTAAAAAGCATTATATATACTTTTCTTTGTTTCTGGATATGAAGCTAAAAACTAAAAATGCACTATCGTATGGGACAAATACTACTACTCTTAAATTACATATTAGGCTCTCAATCAAAAACATTCCCTCAATCTCTGAAATTACTTATTCAAAAAAAAAATAAATAAATAAATAATAATAATTACCTTAAATGTTTTGTACCTCCTAAACCACATATTAGGTTCCCAATAAAAAATAGTGGTAAAGGCCATATCTAAAAATAAAATATATTTTAGTTATAATTTATTATTAAAATTAGATAAAATGAAAATAAAGTGAAAAAAGTGAAAATCTTAATATAATGACAATGAAGTTATTTTAATACCTTTTTTACAACACTCAATTAAGATAGAAACATCCAGAGTTGTTGTGGTTATTTTGCTTTAATGCTATACTGATGATACATAATTTAACTAATCTCAAGCTGCTGAATGAAATAATTTCTCCTACAATTTTATAGATTCCTACAATATTTTAATTATTTCTCCTACAATATTTTAATTCCCCTACAATCTACCTTTTGCACCAACAAGCAATGTTATATTTATCACAGTTATCATGTAAAAGACCATTATATATCGAAGATTTAAAACATTTGAGGCTCACATCTGGCCTCCTGTGCCACAAGTTGTGCAGTTCTAATTACTGAAATGTGATACAATAATAAAATAAATTAAAGTTAAAATTGGCTTACTCAAACTCATATTTGCTAGCAAACATGATTATGTTAACTAATGCTAAAAACAAACAATTTCATATATTTAATATTAATTCATTGCTTTCATTTTCCTTAAAGATTAATCTAATAATAAATTTATGGAATAACTTCTTGCAATTTTGCATTTATATTGATCTTAACGAGATCTGATAGATTTTGACAAGATATTTTTAACATTAGTTCCATGGGTGACTATAGCTAATATATAGCTAACCTTCAAAATTCCATCTTAATTTGCTCTGCAATTTTGTTGAAAATGTTGATGCAAAATTCAGAAATAGCTCTATTACACAAAGCTTGTCCTGTTTAAGAAGTTGAATTTTGAGGCAGTTATTTAATGTAAGTACAATAAAGTTATTGTAAAAAAAATAATGCAAGCATTAAGCATTGTTGTATGAACATTAATTGTTAAATAAAACAGTGCATTACATACTGAAATAATATACAATTAAACATATTAACTACAATAATAATTTATAATTAAATACTCCTAAAAGTAAATTATATTAATTTCTTAAATACACAACTGAATGGATGCATATTTAAGAAGTATAAACATTATACTCAATGCCACTTTTCTTAAACATACATTTCTTAAATATTGTTAATTGTTGATAAGCTCAAAAATATTAAGAATTTACATCATTGATGATATAAAAACAACTATTTATGACGATGTCTGTAGTTTGTCTACGATAAGAGCTACCCCTCACCACAAAGTCTGAGGCAGGCTGCTGCTATGGAAACAAGAATAGTGTATTTCAGTAGCTTCACTTCACTCTAGTGTTAACACAATAGAGAAAAAGATTATCTTTCTCTAACATCCCCAAGCCAAAACTTGTTCAAAACAGTAACCCCACACCCCTACATGAAATAGTTGCACCATAGTCACTGCCACAGGTTAAAACAAATAGCTAGGGCAGTTCTTACTTTAGACAAACTATATTTGCTGTTATAATATTGTGGAAAATTCGTAGGTTATAGTCCTGGAGTAAAAAGAATTTTGTGCTGACATTTGAAAAAATAAAACAATATATATATATAGAAGCAAAATATTTTAAAAAGCAAAATAATAATACTTACTTTTCTAGGAACATCGCTAGAAATAGATTGAAATTTAATAACTTTTAGAGATTTGCCAATATACAGGGTTAAAATGGTTACCAACATCTGAAATATACATTTGTAGTAGAATTGCTAACAGTTTAATACAGTTCAATTCAGAAATTTCAAAATTTAACATAAATAAATGCTAATATGTTTTCTACATGAGATTTATTTGTCTTTTCCAGAAATCTGTAGCAATGCTGTTCTATAATTGCACAGATAATTCTCTATATCAATATTAAAATACAAAATTTAACATCCAATTTACAGACCTTTCATTAGTTAGATTTTTTTTTATCAACTTTAATCTATTTAAGAATGAGATTTAAAAAGTATTATAGAAAAATTTCATAGAATTAAATTTTTTAACAAAAAAAAGTTTGTTCCCTAGTAAAAAAGATGAGTTTATTAGAAAAGATAAAAACTGTGAAAATGACGAAAAAAAGGCAATAAGCAATGTTAAAATTCATTAATAAATATATTTCAATAGATTGATATGGCAAACAAATTTAAATGCTGCCAACCATGGCCAAGCACCTAGCCCATTCAAGAGCGCTATCTTTGAAAATCCATGTAATCTTGACCCCAGTCAAACGATGTGCTCTGCACCTGAGATGGTAACCCACTCTTCAAACTTCTAATCCGCAAAAAAATTAAAATCCTTAGAAAATTAATTAACAACCATGCTCATTGTGATATTACATAGATATCAACGTTTCAAATTTTCTAGTAAATTTCTGCAGAAAAGCAAACCAAAATTTTGTACTTCCCAAAATAAAAATCTTTCTGCAAGAACTCTGTAAAGTTCTGCGACAGTGTTGGCATGGGGCTGAATCCCATTACTACTTATATTTCTTTGATTAATGTATTTTGAACTTTCCTAATTTATAAATGATACTCAACAACATAAAAACAAGTTTAAAGAAATCAAAATTGCATACAATAAATCTAAAGAATTTAAAGTAAATAGTAACTTTCATTTCTAAATGAAAAATCTACAATCAATATAACACTTTCTTTTTTCATTCAAATCAACTTTAACAAAGGACAATTTAGTTTGTGGCTTTTTCAAGTTTGATTAAACAAATTTTAGGATGGCCACAGACACCCAGAAAAAAATTTACTGACTTTTCTAAACTAATTTTATCAAATTTCCCCAATTTTTTTATAAATGCATAAATTTCATTATTAACCTTTTAGCCCAATTCTTATTCATAAAATTAGTTTATATCTGCTATCAAATTAACATGTTTTTTTTTTTAAATTATTACAAGATAAATATTTTTAAACAAATTTAATTATAATTCATTAATTAAACAAGATAATAAAAAATACACTCTAGTTCTAAAACAAAACTAAAGCAGACTACTATCAAAAATCAATAATTAAGAAGAAGTATTGAAAATAAATTAATAATAAGAAGAAAAATAATCACCTGACCAATACCAAGAGCATGAGTGGAAGGAAATCTATAAATATATTAATATTAAATAAAGTAAAAATATTAATATTCAAAATAAAAATAGTAATTTCAATAAGGATATATAGATTTATTGTATATTAAAATGCAGATAAAAAAATATTTTTTGATTTATCCGTTTCATAGAATTCATGCAATATTTTCGTTAATTAGCTTCAATCAGAGTGAAA
This sequence comes from Parasteatoda tepidariorum, assembly GCF_043381705.1. Lineage (NCBI taxonomy): Eukaryota > Metazoa > Arthropoda > Arachnida > Araneae > Theridiidae > Parasteatoda > Parasteatoda tepidariorum. The sequence continues at coordinate 93,492,966 of NC_092204.1, read as the reverse complement.
AAAATAACAATTTATAAGCCTAACGCTTTTTTTTTTCCAAACAAATTATTGAACGAATATCAAACATTATACCAAACATTAGTATACTGCCCAAAATATTTAAATTATTTTTAGTAGGGTTGACTTGATTTTGACTCACTCGAAGAACCCCAAGAGGTTTTTTATAAAAATAAAAAAATTCATTAAGAAATCTTACAAAACTCATAAGAGAAAATATCACAACTGCCAAAGAAATTTTTAAAATATTGCAAGAGCTTTTTGTTTTTACTTAAGTGATAGAGAACAAAAAGTATAAAAATTATGTACATAAACAAGACAAAAACAAACAAAAAAAAACTATTTATACTACATGGAAGGCTTAGGTTATTATCAGCACTATGTAAATCAATTTTAAATGCCAACAAGTCAGTCACACAAATTTCCCCATCAGCTTTAAATACACGGAAACAAATACAGTAGGGAACCGATTATCCGGAACGGTCGGGACCATCGCTATTCCGGATAACTGATTTTTCCGGTTTTCTGAATCACTACAAAAAGCCGTTTTTTATTTATTGTTAAACCCAAATAAAAAAATTTAAAAATTGGAAATAATCTTAAAAATAAGAAAAAACGATGAAGTAATACACTAATGATTATTTCTAAAATGATGATAAGGTAAACATCTTTAAAAAAAGAAAGAAAAATCGTAAAATCTTATGAGGAAAAAAAACATTTTTAAATGGCGAGAAAATTTATCGAATTTCACTCCGGTTTTTTGGTTTTCCGGTTTTCTGATTTCCGGATAACGGGTTCTGTACTGTACATACCAATAATTGATTGACAAAATAAATTTTTATGGGTTTGAGGACATTAAAGTTTGAATTAAAAAAAACTAAATTAAAAACTAACAAACTGAAAAACTAACATGAAATTCTAAATTAAAATTTCTGTGAAATTTTAATACATTTTTGTTTTTAATAAACATGATTACTAAGTAAATACTGATTTCTGAAAATTTACAAACTCTTAATATTTCAGACTTTAAAGCATTTTATTTCTAACTACCTCTACTACTAGTCTAACTACTTCTTTTGATAACTTTAAAGGTATAGTTTACTATTTTTAACTCAATTCACAAAATCAGTTAACTAGCGCTTTTATTGTAAATAGTTTCACTTTATATTAATACTTAATTTCAAAGTCTCTTCTTCAGTTAAAAACAATGTGACACATCTGATATATATTTTTAAATAAATTTTATATAAAATAGAGTATAAATAGTTTTAGACAAGAGTATACAGAAGGAAATACTTTAGTTAAAAAGAAAGTATTTATTTAGACAAGTAGTTTACAGGATTAATTTATTCAACTAAACACATTTCATCTTAATACTTCTATTATGGATTGCACCTGCTCTCATTAGACCTAGAAATATATGTCTGAAGATGAAAGACAAAATATATCATCTCTAATCAAACTATTATCAGGGGTCTGTCTAGGTTTTTCTGACAGGTACTTATTTTGTGAAAATTTAGACGTAATTTGTGAAAAATTAAAAATTTTATTAAAAAATCAAAGCAAAAATATGGATTTATCGTTTCTTAAGGGATACAAAAATGAAATTTTAAGAAAAAGTATTTTCCTAAAATTGAATTTGTGAAACTACCGTTTATCCTAGAGTTGAGTTTGTGAAGGTACCGCTAAACGGTAGTAAATTCGGCCTGGACAGACCCCTGATTATACACTGTTAATACTGTTTCTCATTTGACAGCTGTACTACAAAAAATATTTTCTAGTTTTAGATAAGTTCAGTCTAAACTGAAAAGATTTTTTTTAAAAATTAAACTTTTATTTTAAGACATGTCCAAAAAAAGAATATATTTTTAAAAATTTCGTGACATTTACAATCTTTGCTAAAGTGTAGGAAAGATATCTGTGTCATTAAAATAGTTCTGAGCGCAAAAATAGTAGCCAAGTTTCGGTAACTATCACACAGTGGCAAGTGAAAAACTAACAAGAGAGTCAGGGAGATTTCCGTATCATGATCTGCGGCAGAATAATCGCCAAGTCTTGGAAACTTCCGGGCAGTGGCCTGCGAGAAACTAAAAAAAGACATCACAGAAAGGGACTAACTCGAAAGGTATAACTCGTAGCCACCCCTGGGCAAACATCTACAGATTTTTTTTCTTTTTTAAATTTGCAAGTTAAAAATCTATTTGGCCCCTTGGCGATTGTAGTTGGTGCGATAGATCACAATATGGAAATATCCTCAGAGAGACAAACTGGAAGGGTATTATAACTGTAACTTCTAATTAACCCCATTTATATATTTTCGTTTTATAACTATTTGAAAGTATAAACTTTCTTTAGTAAGAAACTAGATGACATCGATATGAAAGAATGGAAACATCTTCTATGTTTTCTGAAAATTTTTAACTTATTGCTTAAATATGAAGTCATGAAGAAGATAGCTTAAATAAAATCATAATATTTTATAAAATCAATACATAAATTTTAAAATTCTGTACTAGAATGTTTGATACTAAAATTACCAACGAAAAAATTTTCTGACAAAAAAATTTTAACGGACAGTAAAATATTTAATACGATTACAAAATACAACATTTTAAGGTTCTAAGAGTATTTGAGAAGAAAGTTTAATCCATAGCTGTCATGAACCATCCCTCGTCAAAACCCGGACAATCATGTCTCTAACTCCCATTTGAAAAACAATACACTGTAATTAATTAATGCTCTGTAAAATAAAATTTTAACAAAAGAAAATTCAACAATAAACAGAACAGAGTAATTTACAATAAGTTTACTTGTAGTTTGTAAGCACAATTTTGTTTATAACTATAATTAAAAACGAGGATGTCCCATAAAATATTGCAGAAAATATACGCCAGAAATATAAATTTGCATTGTCTTTTGTCATGGTGTTAATGTCATTGATAGAAATAGCTACTTGTTCATAAACATTTTTATTCAATTCTTTAGAAAAGTCTTGTGCTCTTTTGGGTGAATCAATCATCACACTATGAATGAAGTAGCAATTGTGTTACAAAATTTTAATGCTAACAAAAATTTAGCAGGTAGAAAACGCAAATATGCATTTTTAATTTATCTTAATTATAAACCAAATTGCAATTCCCTGGAACACAAATAAACAAATGAAAACTTGGAACGTGACAGACACAGTTAAATTACATATTCATGTTATTAAAGAATTGATGTTTAAGTTTTTTTAGTTTTTTAAGTTTTTTTTTTTTTTTTTCGAGCTTTTACTTGACATATTCTAAGAAAAAATTGAGTTTATGACTAGAATATATCTTAAGTAGTTAATAAAAATAAATTCTTCTTCTTCTTTTTCAAGTTGTAGACATCATTATATCGTTCGTTTAACAAAATATGTATTTATGAACCAATTTATTCTGTTTGAGCGGAATGAACAGTTGATCTTTTGCTCATGTTTATTTGGAACGTTATAATTGAATAAATTATTTAAAAAAATACTTACATTTTCATTACATATGTATAAGTTTCCTTTTTATATAAATTAGACAAATGCAATTTTCATTTTGTTTATTAATGTTGTTATGTTTTCTTTTAAAGGAAAAAGTTACTAATCAAAAAATAATGTGGTTTGAAAATTTAGAAAGTTTCTTCACATTCAAATCAATAAAATTTTTCAAAAGATATTTAGTTATCAAAAACACTTTTATTAATCCTTGCTTTCCACTAATGAGTATTGGGATGAAGTAAAAAAAATTGTTTTTGTTTTTATTTAATCTCTGAAACCTTTGATTTAACAATAAAATATTTTAAAATAAGCACTTTAGGATATTCTTTATTATTTAAGAAAAAATGTGCAAATGATTTTAAAAAAAAAAAAAAAAAATATTGTGTGTTTCTTGCTTTTTAGATGAGAATGGTAGTTCGAGGTTAAAGTAGTATTCGTGGAAAGATATAATGTCGGACCGTGAAAGTGGGGATGAACAGCATCCTGCCCAAAGTATGTTTGTAAATTTCTCTTTATCTATTCCAGAGATTCTAACCTATTTCATATTTTGCAAGAAACTAATATGCATTGCAATTTAGAAAAATACCTCCTCGCTCTTATCATTTTGATACAATGTATCAATTGGCGGGTCCATGATCAGCAAACATGGCGAGGAAGGCAACACTCATCTACATAGTATAATTTTAAGAATTGATAGATTTCTATTCATAATTTCTAATAAATATTTATTCAGAGAGAAGTTTCAATTACGATATTTATTGAAGAATTTGTTTTATTGTGTACTAAGCTGATCTGATGAATATGCTGCATTAATTTCCCGTCAAGATGTGAAGTTGAAAATTCGTTCACATGTCTAATACAACCTTAATTTTAGTTTTTAATAGCAAAAATGAGAAAAATTGAGTTATTCAAATTTCGTTAAAGTTAATTAGTTAATTCATACGATATGGAAATAAGGTATATCTTTCAACCGCATACTTAGTGCTTACATGTACTTTAGTGGTTTATGTAGTAATGGAAGTACTAGACTAGCGCCTCTATTAAATAGTGGAAATATCTATGTAAGATCGAAATCCATTCAGAATAATTTACAAAAATTACGAAATATATAATTGTTGATCATTAATAAGTGATATCTTATTAATACTTATTACAGATATAAAAAAAACTATACAATTCAATTTTTTTTTTAATCTGTTGTATAGATTTGTAATTTTAAGTAGATTGATAATTTTGAAGTATTTGCATAGTGTTTTTGCTCATTTCATGCTCTTAAATTTCAGTTTTTATTAAGGATTCATCCAATGTCTCAGTAATAGACAGAATTTAATATAAGGATAAGATTTTTTGGGGTAATGATTTTCTTAAGATCATTGTTTTCATATTGTGTAGGTGTATAAGTTAAGAAAATTTACTTCTTTGAGGACAAAGCATTGCTAGTCCATACACTTTTTACTGGTCTGTTTTTATATGTCTCTATTAGATTTTTTTTAAAAAATTGCAATAAAGAGAATAAGTAACTTTTTCACAATAATGATTAAATATCCTTTTTGGTGACAAAAATCTGGACCAAAGCATAAAATCTAAAAACCAATACAGAATACTATCTATTTGCATCATTTGCTGGTCCAAGAAATCACTCATATTTTATTTTTTATCCTGGTTTAAGTTAAATTTTAGTGGACTCTTCCACCATCTTTAATTTTGAACATTCTTATTCTTTTCAAGGTAATATAAAAGCTCTGTCTAATGTCATTTTTAGAACAATCTGTATGTATGTACATTATAAAATATTTTTCACAATTTATGAGTACTTAAATTTTATTCTACTGTGATATGACCTTCAAAATCAGATCAAAGCCTTAAAATATTTTTGCAGTTAAGTAAAGTAATTAATAGTTTGTTCATAAATAAAGTAGTCGTACACAAATTGTGACACAATTTGATATTCTAAATATGTTCAATGCCAATACCTGTGTACCTTATCTTGCAATAAAATCAAGTATTACTTTGTTTGGAGTGTTGTTTAGCTTTTTATTTACTTTTGTAAGTTTTCTATATCAAGAAAAAATAATCAGGCTAAAATAAGATTGGTAAAAAACTTAGTTTTTTTATGTTTTAAGAGAGAATAATGCTCATTATTTACAAAATGTAATTTTAATTTATGAAAGAAACACCTTCATAAGACTTTTATAATAACATAATAAAATTATTTGAATTGTGTGGGAATTGCCTATGTTTAGAAAAAATATGTATTCTGTACTTAACATCTGTAGGTCATGCATGTAGATTGTAAAAAAAAAAGCTGCCATTTTCTGAAAAGGCTGGCTGACTTTTCTTTTAAATCACAAAATTCACTTGTAACATGCATGTATTTAAATTTATTTTATTGATATAGGATTATATTATTAAATTATATTTTTGCGTCTTAAAAATTGCAGAATTTTGATTTTTAATTTCTTAACTGCCACAATGTTGGGAAATAATGTAACCGAGATACGGTTTGTGTTTCTCGTCGCAGCTAGCCTGTTATAAAAGAAGAGATTATTCTTTGGGGGAAAAAACTTTTACAGAAATGTTATGAATAATATTTGTGTGATTATATAGGATCAGACATTAGCAAGCTTTTCAGAACAATAATTTTAAAATGTAGAAGAAAAAAAATATTAAGATTAAGGAAAGTTTCAAATTTCTGCAGTGTTTAAATATACAAGATAATTTAGACATCAAAAATAAAAATTTGGCTGATATATTTTGTTTTGATAAAGTAATATTTTTTGCAATTTGTTTAATTAAAAATAGATTAGTACCTATACTAATTTAAAATTTTAATTTTCAGATTAACTTAACTATAATAAACAAATTTTACTTATAAATTTTTGGTTTTATTTCTTGAGAGTATTTATTATATTGAATTAACATTAGAGAAGTTGAAATTATTTTAATTATAAAATTTGGGTTTATTTCCTGGCCGGATGTTATAACGTTTATGTAATATATATATATATATATATATATATATATAATATATAAGTGCAACAACCCCTATATTTTGGTGGATTTATTTGTCAAGAAAGCAGGAATAATGAGAACATATTGTGCACAAGATTTTATTTACTAAATAGATCGTGAAGCCGAAGTCACATCCCCGCTCTCCCGGCTGGAGAGGGGGGACAAAGTTCCAGTCAGATCCGACGGAGTTTAGTTTGTAAACATTATACACCAAAAAGTCACGCAAAAACATTGCTCCTGCATTTTATAGGATGATTTTTAGTTGTAAAGAGGCCCAGTCATATGCCTTTTTCTGTATTCTTACGCCTCATCAATTTATTTATTACTCATAGCAAATCGTTTAATCTTTCCTTATATGGAAGTGAAAGATCTTAAAATAACTTCTCTTTT